>NC_053453.1:44820661-45139226 GCF_015227805.2 Hirundo rustica | reverse complement strand
GGTCAGGATGAGGAAGACTCATCTTACTTCCTCATTTTAGGTGACCCCTCCCCAAAATAGACCCCCGATTCATTTTAAGAAACAAAGTACGCATGCTTAATAGCCTTTTTGCCAATTAGCATACGAAGCGAGGAATGGGAGGTGACAGGGGTATGAATATGCATTTGTATTTTGGATATTCAACACTTTTGTAAATAAAAGACTTTGTAATTACCTGTGAATTTCGCAGTGCGAATTAGGGAACTATTCCGCGTGTTGCCCTGCCGTAATAAACATACACTTTCTAACTTTAAACTGTTAGAGAGTTTTTGTCCGTCACAGTTGGGTATCGATACTAGATCGATACCCATATTTCTTTAATAAATCAAAAGGGCCATTGGGACAAGGGATTGAGGAGTTTACCATTCCATTTTAAGCTGTGTGGTATTTCTTTCATTTTTAAGCTTAAGCCTGCTTTGTTTTTCCTCCTAAACTCTCCCTCCCACAGAAAAAGAATAAATTCTAAAACCCCTACATCTAGTTCTAGCAGACTAGAGGACTGCTGATGGCAAAACGAAAGAATCTGCTCTCTCTCACTGGGTGGGATATAACAGCTTTATTCTGGAGTCCTTTCCCCGTGGACACCAGTGCCAGAGAGACCTAGGCCCCGCCCATGCCGGGGCTATTTCCCCAGGGGGCAGGGCCCAGAGGCGGAGACAAGCCACTGCCCAATCAGGGATAAACTGGGAGTGGAACAGAGTTGGGTTACAGCTGAGCAAGGACAGACCACGTGATACAGATTACAAATCCAATGAAACACAATATAAACCCAATTAGTGCATTACAACAAAGCTGGACTTCTTACTAAGCCATGGAAATGAACTCTATATGTAGATTATACCTTTAAATTATGGGAAAGATATGCATTTGGGGAGATGTTGTTTAGATTTGTGTGTGAATTTGAGCAAAGGTGTTTGTGACGGACTTAAGTGATATTAATCCCATAAGATGCTTGAACACAGATAGAGATGAGAAGCCCTCTGCACCAGTGAAGAAGTGAGAAGATATCTCTGTTCCTTGAGATGAAAAATCCTTTGCCTTTAGAGTTATTAATTTTTAAAACGTGACACCCCAGTATGCAACAGTCTGAGACCCATGACCCATGAGCACCTTGGGAAACTGCTAATGGGAGGGGTCACAAAAGCTCAAGGGAACTGTTCTAGATTGTCAGTGGGATCCATGACTAAGAAAGACTCCTCTCCCAAAGATTGGTGAAAGATTATTTTCAAATGGTGAAACTGACTGAAAATCACAGGTTTTGTCACTTAATGTTGTTTTGTAGGAAAGTTAACAGTTTGTAAGGGGAGGGAAGAATGTTTTTGGAGTTTCATTCTGTTTTGTTTTAGTTTTTTTTTTTGTTTTTAACTTTTCCATTCTTTTAGTGTGTGTTAATAAAACTGTTTATTTTTAAGCTTAAGCCTGCTTTACTTTCTCCTGATCTTTCTCCCACAAAAAAGGAATAAACACTAAGACTGCTACACTAAATTTGGCAACCAGAATTTAGTGAACGTGAAACTACTACACCAGCAAAAAAATTCCAGAATTTCAGAAGCAGATGGTACTGTGCCAATTCAAAATATGTCTTATACCCTAACATTAAATTCAAAGTTTAAAATATAATTATATATTATAATTAAGATATGGGGATTATCATATACAGTTTCAAAGAGAAGGCCTGTGATGTGAGAAAACATTATAGATGTTTATTGAAAGAAAGGTATGTTTCCCTATCATGGGTTGGTTGGCATAGTTTTGTTCTCTGGTTATAGAGAAATGTGAAATGTTTTTCCCCGCCAGGACCATGGAGTGGTTTGAGGGGGGGTGGGGGGAGGTGGGAGGCAGGGGGGCGGTCGGGGAGGACAGGGACCTATCAAAAAGCTAGCCAAGATATTGGCAGCTAGGTTGACCAATAGGATGTCAATGTGACTTTGGAAAGGACATTTAAAACTAATCTGCAGCAGATCTCTCGCTTTCTTGCTTCGGAATCAGCCATGAGGTAACATTGTAGGCAGCAGGCAGGTCTGGGTCGGGCCCTGCTGCCCGTCTGGTCGGTTGGGCCGAGCCCAGCCAGACCTCCGGAAGCTGCTGCCCACATGGAGATTGGGGGGAGCCCAGGTTGGGCCCCACTGCCCTCTGGGCGTCTGGGCTGGGCCTGGCTGGGCCTCCAAGAGCTGCTGCACACATGGAGACTGAGGGGAGCCCGAGTCAGGCCCCACTGCTGGCTGGGCAGCTGGGCTGGGAAATGCCAGGCCTCCAAGAACTGCTGCCCACATGGGAGCGGCCTAGGTTAAGCCTTTTTACAGCTTTGTGGCAGCTCTGAGACGGACCGCCCTGGATGAGACCAAGGGCTGGAAAAAAGGACATCTACCAGCTTCTTCCATCAGCACAGCTTTGCATTTTCTTCACCCTCATGCAGCCTGGGGCCTGCTTGTGTCCCTTGCAGGCCCGGGTGGATTTAACCCTTTCCTGGCAACATGGAGCTTTTAAAGCACCATTCTTCCTTGAGAGAAAAAAGACAGAAAACACAGGGTACGTAGAACAGACGCCAAATGAAGTCAGCGGATTAGAAGTGAAAGAACTAATAATATTGGAATAGGATTAAAGAAGTGGACATTTTTAATGTAACTTCTCTAAGGTAAACTATGGAGAAATGGGCTGTTCTTTGTAGCATCTTAGTGTTGCTGGGTAGAATACTATTCTAATCAACATTGAGGACTGATGTGATTGAGATTTATTTGAGAACTTTAAAGCCCCTGCTCCTGGGTTAAAAGGAGGTCTCAGCCTTTGAGACAAAGATGATTTTAGACTAGAAGAAGTATTCGTAAATAGTACCCCAGATACACTGAGAAGCTTTGCTGATAGAACATCACAGTCTGCGAAAACTCCAGGCAGCAGCAGATGTGTGACATTGGGAGCACTGGACTGTTTTGTCTTGTGGCAAACATCTTCATAAAAAAAAAAAAAAAACAACCTCAGAGAGACTCTTCTCCTAAAGTAATGAATGATTATGTCTAAATAGTGAAACTGACTGAAAATCTCAAGTTGTGTCTTTCTAAATTGTTTAATAAGAAAGTTAATAGTTTGTAAGGGAAAGAAAGGTGTTTTAAAGTGTCATTCTCTTTTAGTTTAAGTTTTCTTTCTCTCAACTTTTTTTTCATTCTTTTAGTGTGCGCTAATAAAACCATTTTTGTTCATTTTTAAGCTTAAGCCTTTTTGGTTTTTTTCTCCTAATCTCTCCCTCCCACAGAAAAAGAATAAATTCTAAAACCCCTACATCAATTAGTGTTTCTGCCTGGTTATTATTAAATTAAGACCATTACATTTCCCTAGTATGAACCTGACAGGGGGGAACAAAGTACATCATAAACTTCCATTACTAAGACCCAAAAGTCTAGAAACATTATCTAATTTCATATATCAGAACAACTCAGGGCAGACTGACTAGAGCAAAACAGGAAATTTTGCACGTCTGTATGTGCCTGAGAGGGAGATCACAACTATCTTAACTATTATAATGTTCATTGACGTACAGGCTTCTAGCACCCAGTTACCAACTAAGGTTTTCTCACAAATCAGCCTAACAAAAGCTCTTTTATTTCTCTACTCTAGTTGCCTGGATTCTAGAATAAAACTTCCAGAATAAAGATAAAGTAAACAATAATGAAGAAATAAGGAGAAGAAAACCTGATGTGTCCTTTAAATATTTTGTTGGAAAAAATAAAATTGGAGTATTAATGTAGTAATATATAGAATACTATATAGTAGTAATGTAGTATGTGGAATGTAGTAATATAGTAGTAATATATAGAAACAAATACATCTTGTACTGGGAGATAATGATATTGTTTCTTAAAATTTGGGAAAATAATATGCAGCAAAAAGTTTTTTAAAACTTGCAGAAATGTAAAGAACAGAATAACTACCTTATTCTGATATGTGTATCTACCAGGTGCCACACGCAAGATAGGATAGCCTTGTGATAGGTTTTATTGAGGTTAGTCTTCCAAGAGAAAGCAGGTAGAAATGGTCAATGAAGTAATGGTCATAGAAAGAGTTAGCAGATCAGAGGCAAGACACTATCCTGGGAATGAGAACCATGCAAAGCTCTTATGAATCACACGATATTTACAAGCAGAGTCATGGTCTAAGGAGAGCTGAAGGAAGTGACTGAAGAAAACATCAGATTTACTCTTTACATTCATTACAGATATGCATCAGTAACAATTCAATAAGAAGCTGGTACATAAGGATGGCTATTAGCCACATGGCTGATTAAACAGAGGTTTTGTTGTTTTGACTAAATTATATATTTGGATACATTTTCATACCATTAACAAAGTGTATCTGTAACTCTAAGGGTGCCTAGTTTCTAAGTATGTAGGTACCTTTGTGTATAATGACATTTGTGTTAGAGGGGTACATATTTTCTGATAATAGTTTTCTGTTTCCTGTTTCTTTTCTAATGTTACCTGTCCCAGAGGAAAATTTCTAACAAAATTGAAGTTGTTTCCAATTGCTGTCTTGGAAAATTTCAGCCTGGAAACTTAAACTTTAAAATTTGTTGGTGTGGAGTCCTTGCAGCCCAATTTTATTTCATATAAAATATATAAATGACTAATAATTAAGATATAAAAATGTATCTTAATTTTTTAAGGAAATAGAAATAGAATTTTATGCTGTGAGGCATCACTTTTTAACTGCTAGCAAGAGCCTAGTTTTACATGCACTGTCAGTGCATACACAGTTACACGTGCATGTATATATAAGATCATAATTATTAAGATTACGATAACAAACAGGAAGTTAAAGAAAGGGACACTTATTTATACTGCTTCACAGTAGATGCCTTAGAGCACTGTTTCTGTAAACAGTTAACAGAAATTTGCTCTTTATCACAATTTGCTATTATATGGTCCCTTATTTGCATGGCAGTGGTTAGGGTTTCAAGCCAAGCTCAAAGAATAAAAAAAAAAAAAATAATTTCCATCCTGGGATTGTTTGTCATGCCAGCTTCATGTTGTTGTAGGCTTAAGTGTTTTAATTCAGAAATTACAATAATTTTGAGATTAATTCCACTGATTTCTAACATAAAACCCAATTTTTTTATATTTAGTCAGAATATATTATTCACATGATTAAATTGCTGCATTTTTTTTTTCTGCCATTGTTTCAAATTAATTGGTCCTCTTCCCTCTGTCTTTGCATTTAAGGCTTGTAGTGGAAAGTTACTTCCACACTAATTTGGAGAAGTTTTGTTTAAAAAAAAAAAAATAGAAATTGTAAAGAAAGGTTAAATAAAGAAACTGCCTAATATACCAATTTCTTACATTTCTTCAGTTAAGATATTATGGCTACCTAATGACCTGAAAATCAGTAAAAGAGAACCATAGAAAATTAATTAATACAGAAAACAGGGTTGTGAAAAACAAAATTCTAAAGGCTAACATGCAGAAAGAATTTCAGCTGGTAGCATAAAAGTTATTTTTAAATTTTTTAATAAATATATATTTTTTTTAAAAAAGACACAATATTTATTTGACTAAGCCTTATTTCACTATAAGAAAATATAGTGAATGGCACAAAGAATTTAATTAATTTTTTTTTCTGCTTTAACACTTCAGATAGAAATGTTCAGTTTTGACCTTACGGTGTTATTGCTAATACCAGTACATCAGATACATCTAGTACTTAGTACATCTGTACCTCTCTGATGTAGAGATAAGATATATGCCCAGGTTAGATAAAATTTACTGTGATGGAGAAAACAAGAGTGATGGATTTACAGAACAGTTCACTTAACTTTGGTTCGTGAAACTGAAACATTGTCTTTTCACCTAAGAGATAATTAAAACCCACTTTCACCTAAGAGATAATTAAAACCCACTAAATTTGTTAAGAGCAGCTAATGTCAGAGCAGCATAATCCTTTGATGAGATTACTGGTCTGTGAATTCCAGAGAGATGATTGCAGTATCTTGATCTCAACAGCCCTCTGGACATAGTTCTACCCAGCGTTGCAGTGGACAAGACAGGAAAAACAGAAAATAACAAGCTGCTAATAATTCTGTGCACAAATAGCTGGAAAAGAACATTCTCAGTGTAATTACCAATGGTTTGTTGTCAAATCAGAAGGACAGATCTGGTGGGATGTTTGGATGATAAAATAGGCTCCACACTTGTAAAAATTTCTGCATAATATTTAGCTGTACAAGGCTTAAAAATCTCTGAAGGATCAGATTGGAATTCAAATGATGGCAATAGAGAAATGCTGATACCAGTAAGGTGATTTTTCTTAGTATCAAATGGAGATACCACATCTAGGAAAGAAAATCAAATGCATAGCCTCAAATTAAGAATGAATTATCTGAACAGAATATTACAGAATCCTAAAGTGGAGAACTACAGTCTAGAAATCTTTCCAACTTAGTTGCTTTTTCCATTAAAGCCAGATGTCATTGGATTACTGTTAAGACAGTAATTATTCTAGTCCAAGTTCTTTCTTGTACATAAGAACAGTTTCAAACATTTTTAAAGGACAGTGCAAACTCAGGGAAAATCAAGAAGAAAAGAAATTTGTAAATTACCTTAATCAAGGAATGAGATTGTTAAGGCCGCAGAAGGAAAGGTAGAATAAAAGCATTAGGAAAGAAATCAGAGCAAGAACCATAAAAAAGTCCAAATACGTGAAGTGTTAATCAAGAAAACAGTAATTAGTAACATTCCACAGGTGTAGAACACAGGACAAGGAAACAAACAAACAAACAAAAAAAAAACCAAAAAAACAAACCAAACCAAAACCAGTTTAAATTTGCTTCAGTAGTTAACATGATAAAATAATGGAAAACATTTCTAACTGTAAGGATTGTCAAATGAGATCAAGCTAGTTTGGGAAGATGTTGAATCTCTGTGCTGAATGCTTTTATGAGTAACACAGGAGAAAAACATCTGTCAGGGGCTGCTTAGTTATACTTGACGTTGACTCAAAGCAGGAAGGTGGACTAGTTTAATTTATAATCCTGAAATATTAGCATCCTTGGGGCAGGAGGCATGCAGATTTCCAAAAGCTGGGGGGAAAAAAGCCTATTTTAATTTTTTTCTATGCAGTTCACAGAGGAACCATTTACTAGTCATAATGAAAAAACGTCTTTAAAAATACATGAAGGGCAAATGTGTTTTCTTTATCAGCTCCAACAATTTGGTGCACATTATAGTTTCTTTCTGCTGTAACTTTCAGGGTCCCGCGGATCTTGTGATGTGGGAGGACTCCTAGCTGGGAGTCCGTTACCCTGAGCAACAGGACAGTGTTAAATCAGTTGTGCTCTGGGAAATTGAAAGTGGCCTACATGCATTTTTGCATCTCTGCCAATAAACTCATTAGTGCTGCAAGTGAATATTACAATTTTACCACATTAATCTGTTAGTTTACCCATCAGTTTGGGGGTTTTTTGTGCTGCCTGTCTTCCATCTGCTTGGTAAGAAGGGCAAGGGATCTGTTTGTCATAGGCCTTATACTGAACTCTGTTCAGTTGGTCTGCTTTATTGCATACATTAATTTTAAAGTTCATAAAGGAGAAATCCAATAATGTGCAACTAGAAAAACCAGCTGGTTTTCATTCAATTTTAACTGAATAATTATTTTTGTATTACTAAAACACAGAAAGCATTCTTATTTTTAAGAATAATTTTAGCATTTACAAAGCACAGCTTGATTCAAACCTACTAGTAAAATATTTTTTCCTTCACTCTCTGTGTTAACACATTCAGCATGAAATCTAGGAGAAATTTCTAGATATGCCTCAGTGCAGTCAAGTTGGGATTCATATTTCTTAAGTTTGTTATGTAAGAGTGAGGCTTCTAGATTGAACTAGTTCATCTAGATCTCTGCTATGGTCACTGCGTGGAGGAGCACCTTGAGCAGGTGAATTGTCTCACCTGCAGAACTTTAAAGTAAACTGAAACCCAGGAGTATATGGTTCTTGGGTAGTATTACACATCCTCATCTTGGTTGAATGAAGAGCTAAATCTTTGGAGAGGTGATAACACAAACCAATTCAACCTGGGTGCTGTTAAAGTCGTTTTAGGGGCAGCTATAACATACTTTACTGATGTAACTTGGGAAAAAACCTACCCTGTTAGAAAATTTCCTCCTTGTAGAGAAATTTTAGGGTTGGGAACTTTTTTTCCCGTGCTTTCAGGTGTGAGGGGGTTTTGTGCCAAAGTGATCCCACATGAAGTCAGCCAGGTTGGAAGTTTACAAAATATTGGATTACAACTTCTAAATGAAGCACGTTTTCTTCCCACAAAAAGGCTAGGAGATACTGCATTGCAACTCAGCAGCTGGAGAGGGTGTTGCTTCAGGCTGGCTTGCAGGAAATACCAGATGGCATCTAAATAGAAGGCTTCAGCTCAGAAATCACAGTGAGAATTTCCACCCACTTGTTTAGAACTTTAAATCCTTTCCTGAGGGCAGGCACTGACACACCAGAGCAGGAGGCAAATTTTTCTTTACTAGGTCCACATGGTGAGACTTGCTTAGAAATAAAGACTTCACTTTTGAATCCAATATGAGCCTCAGGAATCCACTGTACCTGTTATTCAAGATAAGGGACTAACCTCCAACTCTGTTTAAATGGGATCAACTTCTAGTGCCATTTATGCCCTTCTAACAGTGATATTTTTAGCAGGGACTCACTAAGAATTTACTGTGTTATTTTACAGTATTTGATAAATTGCTTCTCAATTTCTTTAACTAATGATCTAATTTGGAAAGTATACAAAGTATGATTTTTAGATAAAATGGGCTATAGCTCAAAATAAGCAACTTAAAGCTCTTCTGACTTTCTCCAAAGAGCTGATAGCAGGGACGAGGAGAACTGCTCAAGTGTGAGTGATGTACAATGGGGAGTAACATGTTGAGACAGGAAATGTAAGACATTATTATCTAAATTTATAAATTATAAATCTCATTTTCTATATCTTCAGTCCTGTGAGCCTGTAAAACTTAAAACAATAAATGAGATTAATCAATATCCCTATAAACATGTTGGCTGTTTCCTACTAAGATAATTAAAAGTGCAATTTTATGCTTAGTTTCATATCTGATGTTGATAATTTTTCAAACTAATAGAAGTATTTCATACTGATGAAACTTCTCTCTCACAGAGGTATCTAGTCCCATTCCTATGCTATTATGTTAATGCAGAGTTTTGCAAGTAAACATACTCCTCCATGAGCCCTAGGACCTGTGGACCCAAGCCAGCTCTGCACTGGAGGTGATTTAGCACCGGTTAGGGTAATATTCAGATAACCAGCCTTGATGAGAGGTGAGATATATTAGGTTGTACTCACAACCTGATAATGTCTGTGCACTAGTTTGGAGTGCAGATGCAGATGGTTAAGAACACTTCTGTCTGAATAAGTGATAGTGACGTATATTTCATTTTGCCCAAACGAATTTTGAATACTTATGAGAAGTTCAAAATACATGTGGCATTGATTGTCGTCTTCCCCTACTCTTTCTCTTCCATAAAATGAAAGAAGCAGGAGGAGGGGAAGCAGGAATAAGAAATGGGGTTTTATTCCAAATTTTTCCTTGGAGATTCTAAATGGAAAACATTTTTTTCTCGATTCATCCAAAGTACTATTGTCTTTTCTATCAGCTGTTAAACATACTTTTCCTATTTATTTCCATTTAAATAAATCTGGAATTATTTTTTTCTGAAGTTTTCTTGCTCTTTAAGCATCCTACTATCTTCAAATTCATTTTGGTCTGTCCATTTAATTCAGATGGAAGAGTCAAGTATGACAAGACTTAATTCTTCAATGAGAAGAGATAACCCCTACAGCTTACAGAAGTGGCTCTATTGTTGGTACCTAGACAAAAACAGATTACAACAGACACTGCTACCTTGAGAAATTATACATTTTAATAATGCCAGACACTCTCAGGAACAGGATTGGTAATGGATTCAGTCTAGTTTGGTTGTCCCTGTTCTGTCTCAGAATGACTTTATAATTAGCTTTGGATACATTAAGCTCTGTAATTTCAATCCTGAAATAAGATAGGTGGCATGATAAAGGTTTAAAGGCAATATACAGGCTTAGATTTTAATTTTGGGAGATTCATCTAGGAGGTCAAGGATTGACTTCTGTTAATCATACATTCTGATACTTGATTTAAAGATCAAGTAGATGAACTGGATATAACTGAGGAGAGTGGATTAAATTAAAATATGCAAAATGGTCATTTAGATAAAGTAAATCTTAATGGGCTTTTTATCACTAAAAAAAAATCCTAAATTTTACTTACTTTACATTGTTAATACAGAAAATTCACTAGCAATTCAAAAAGGAGATGTGATAAGCAGAATTTCTTTATGCTTCTAGAAAGTAAAATAAAGATTCAGAAACTCACTATATCTTTACTGATGGTGTTGTTATTATTAAATTTGACTCATTATGCAGCACCTTTGCATCTTTACACAGACACCTCTGGAATTATTTACTCTACAAATTAAACCTTTCCAGAAATCAAAACTCTATGGATACTGAAAAGACATTAAATTTTATCATCTTCATTTGGAAAAAATCACCTAAATTAATTGGAATTTGTATATTGTTCCTCAGTTATACAGTTTATGTACTTTGTTCCCCCTTGTTATCAGCCAAATGTAACAGGATTATTACTTTTAAGCAAAGTCTTTTTAATTATGAAGCAAAATATTTAGGCAACTGAGCAGTGACTAAATGCTGATTCTAAAGCAATAGAAAGTAGGAAAGCTGAATAGTAATGATTAAAGAAATTTGGAGGCGAAAAATAATACTTTCTATCCATCTTGTATAGTCTGTAAAACTGGATAGTATTTAATTCATAATTAGCTAAAATTTATAAACACATCACTACTGACAGTAATAATGCCTGAGAAAAACTAATCTTATCTGGTTTATATCTCAAAAAAGTAAGACACGTGCTTATATTTCACTTAAAACTGTGCTGAAATTAAGTTTCTATAAATTCTACAGTTATCTTTTCAGAGGTCAGTGATGGTCAAACAATGGTGCTGATCCAAACTGTTGGCACCAGAAAGAACAAACTACTGTGGGCTTAAAATAAATTTGACAAAAGACTACAAAAAATTCTTTATCACTGAGAAGAACTATGTTGCAATTCTGCACTTATGATGAAAATTAAATGGCTTCTGAATCAGATTTTTCAGCAAATAAGTTTGCATAGGCACAGATCAATAGAAGCCCTTATTGATGTTTGAAAATTTCTCTTGAGTCATTGAAAACAGATATAGCCATGGACAAAGACCCTCTAACTAAATAAAGTTAGAAAGTGTTACGTTTATTCACTGGCGGGTGGCACAGGAGTCATCTCTGAAAGGCGTGGCCACCTTGAACAAGGCTCTTTGCTCTCTATTTATTTTCCAAGATCTTACATACAATACATATGCATAACCCCAGCACCTCCCATCCCCACTCTCTATTAAAATGAGGCTATTAGTCCTTTGCGCATGCGCAATTCTTCTCTTGAATTGGGTCGGTGGTCTCAAATTGGGTCAGTGGTCTCAAAGGATGAAGTCAGGAGAGTCTTCATCAGGTCTCTGTGACCCTCTGGCACGATCCAAGGTCTCCTGCTTCATGATTGATTGATATGAAGTCCAGGTGCTGGCCATTGTTCTTAGTGATTTTAATCTGTTCTTATGACGGTCCACTAACTCCACTTTTTCTATAAACAAGCTCATAATATAACAGTTAGCTCTAGCTTGGGCATCGAATAATCATTAACCTACCATTTACTAATCTAACTTACATCTTGATAATATAAATTGCTTCTAACCCTTAGCTAAAATCTTAACTCTTTAAAATCATCATTCACTCTCAAGAAAAGAGGAAATATAAGAAAAAAACAGATGTTGAACACTTCTTTGGTTCTAGTCTGAAAGACTAGTGATATTCACAGCAGTAGTTCTAATGCTATCTAAAAACTACTACTCTGAGACTCATTTAATAATCTGCTGTAATTTTTTTAAAAGAAAGCAAGTAAGCAAACCTTACTTTTAGCTTTTACATTTTAAACAATTTTGACAAAATCTTCATAATAATAAGCCTTTGTAACAGACTTTCAGTGTTATTGTGCCTTTTGATTTATTTATATTTGTTGATGGAACATGACAAAAGGTCAAATTGAAACAGCAGATGTGAAGATTTTCTCAAATCACAAAACATATGCATTTAAGCCTATGCCTCCAATGTTGTATAACTGACCTTCATTCATCTACACCATATTGGTCTTTTTTAAACTTTTGGTGTGTTCATATTTCTGACTGTCTCATGACCAGGATTACTATTACCCTGTTGGGGATTAGATTTGTTCCTTTTAGTCTTAAAGAATTTTTCCCCATAAGTTACTAGGGAACAAAGTGCTGATACTTAGAGGGTACTTGACTAACACGAAAAGATGTGGCCAGGAGGGAGACGATCACAGGAAGTTTGGGGGAGGGAAAAAGGACAGGGCTGGGAGGAGCTGGGTTTCTTTTTCCTGGTCAGGCCATCAGAGAAGCACGGTCGAGCAGCTGCTTGCTGCATAAAGAGTCCACTATTAACGGAGGGTCCAGTCCTAAGAATTCTACCACCATCCATCATCTACTAAAGTACCCAAAAATTCAAAACCCCTTTGCCTGCCCTGCTGGAGCTGGGCCTACCCCGTCCAGCCATTGTGGCTTCTGCAGCACTGCTCACTTTACCAGGACACATACCCCCCTTTTTTGCCTGCTGGGACACCCCCCCCCGCTTTGCCTGCTACGGACAACCCGCCGTTTCCAGCCATCAGCCCTGGAGTGTCCCACCGTTCCAGCTTAGTGCTCTTAGGGAGGGGCCCATGAGATCAGACTGCCCCGGGCAAAGCCCCTCAATGTTCTTAGTTCTGTTTATTATTATTATTGCTGTAGTTGTTGTTGTTTATTTGTCCTGTTATATTTACTAGGAAAGAATTGTTATTCCTTTTCCCATACCTCTGCCAAAAAAACCTCCTTTAATTTTCTAAATTATAATAACTTGAGGGGAGGGGATTAAAATTCCCCCATTCCTAAAGAGGCCCTGCCATCCCTAGCAGATACCTGTATTTCAAACCAAGACATAACCACATAAGACAGAACTGTCCAGTCTATTTTTCTCTCATTCAAATGATGCTAAACTTTGATTAAGATACATTTTAATACAGTGCCAAAATGAATGGGAGAAATATACTGGAAGGCTTTAAAAAGTATGGGAGAAAAAACGTACTATATTCTCTTATGCAATATGAAGATGTCCTGTGACATCCTCAAAGACAGCTCTGATTTGATTTAAATTAAGTTATGGGTAGCATCTTAAATCACTGGAAGATCACCAATGAGTTGCAGGCACGGGAGAAAATATTTCTGTATTTCAGTGTATGATCACAAAATGTATTGGTCCAGCAAGGTAATACAACTCTATGCATAGCTAGTGAATAATATTAAAAGCAAAACAATAAAGTGAAAATAAATGAAATTGTAAAGTATTGACATCCTCTCAATCCTGTAATACAACTTGATGGATGTGGTATTTCTTTATGAGACCAGACGACTGCCGATGGCAAAAGGAAAGAGTCTGCTCTCTCTCACCGGGTGGGATATAACAGCTTTATTCTGGAGTCCTTTCCCTGTGGACACGGGTGCCAGAGAGACCTAGGCCCCGCCTGTGCCGGGGCTTTTTCCCCAGGGGGCAGGGCCCAGAGGCAGGGACAAGACCCAATCAGGGATAAAGTGGGAGTGGAACAGAGTTGGGTTACATTACAGTGTGGGAGGATGGGCACTGCTGGTCAAGGACAGACCACATGATACAGAGAAAAAACATTACAAATCCAATGAAACACAATATAAACCCAACTAATGCATTACAAGACTTCCCCTTTTCTTATTAAATTAAGAAGGAGGAAGGCTCAGTCCGTGGGAGATGCTCAGAGTTCGGACCTTAAGTACCTTTAAAGTTGCAGAAGAAAAATGACCTTTAGTGCAAACAAACTGTCTAGAAAAACACTGTTAAGGAATAACGATAATTAGAAGGAGAAGGTTTGGCGCTTTCTCCCCCTCCAAGCAGCACTGGCCACTTTTGGGGCCTCTGCAGGTGGCTTTGCAGTTTTAGGGATAAAAGGTTTCACCCACTCAGCTGGCACCCACTTGAGACCTGGGGGAGTGGACACATAGGCATACCCCTGACCCCAGGTGACCTGATCATGAGGACTTTTTTTTTCTCTGGTCACTGGATCCTTTACTATCATATCCGGTGACTTTTGCTGAAAGGCAGAACTGGTTAAAGCAGCATTATTTAATTTAACATTTACATTTTCTATTTTTTTAAAAAAATTCCCTTTGGACCCTTGAGACCTCCCTCCATCATTGTCCTGAAAGTCCAGAAATTGCTTCTTTAAAGGGCATTGAGATGCCCAGTGTCCAGCCTGATCGCACAGGAGACACGTTGTTCTTCTCTTGGGTGGTGGCCGTGGCACAGGCACAGGAGGCACGGTGTCTGCAGCAGCAGCTTTTTGTGGCGGCTTGACTCTGGAACTGTGGCTTCGATGAGCTGTTATGAAAGGAACCTTTCTGGCACACACCTGGAGCGTGTCATGTAAAGTTGGAGCCGGTTCTATGGACAGGCTGAGGATGGCTGCCTTGCACTGTTCGTTTGCATTGGGCAGCGTCATTTCCTCCAGGACCTGTTCTTGGGCTCCTTCATTCTTAACCTGTAACTCGATAGCTCAGATTAATCGCTCCACAAATGTTACAAAAGGTTCTGATGGAAGCTGCTTTATTTTACTGTAAGGCTGGAATGACTCATTGGGCTGGATTGCTAATCGAATTGGAAAATTCTTATTATCAACAGCCATTTCAGGGTTTTGCCAAAGCTCCAGAAGTAAATCTTTTTGGAGGTCAAAGGGAACTGTAGTATTCCTTGCTAAATTTGCTTTTAAATGGTTGCAGAAGTATTCTCTTTCATATCCAAATTTGGCCTGAGTTTTGCATAAACCCTGAATCGCTTGTTGGGGGAAGGGGTCCCAATAGCACCCCCTCTTTTTGACTGTTGATATGTGAAAGGGGTGGCAGAAAAGCTGGGATCTGTTCCTGCTTCTGGGTTCCCGGCTCCCTCCCAATCCGGGGCGTGGGAACCAGGACTATGGGTGGGGAAACCGTGGGAACCAGGGGCAGGGAGGGGCTGGAGGCATGAGTCACATGCACGAGTCCAAGGGCAGAGGTTTGAGGGTAGGGGGCAGAGTCAGAGGAGAGGGCAGTGCTGGGGGTGGCACTGAAGAGAAGGAGGGGTCTGGGGAGAAGGGATTGTGAAAGGGATTGTAGGAAGTAGGGACAGACAAAGGGAGAGACTTCTCGTGGCTCAAGAGCACATGGCTTTGGCCATTTTGGACAAAGGAACCCCTCCATCTTGTGGCCCCCCCCCACCTGGGGACCACTAAGATGGGAGGTTTGAGCACTTGGACTGTCTGCAAAGGTACAAACTGGGGAAAATTCACAAAGAACTGGCTTTTTTCCCTTTTCATTTTGCTTTTGCAATGCAAACTGAATTTTTAAGCTATAAAAAGCAAAATTTGCATTTCCTTTATTATTAGAGGAGCCAAATTCAACTATTTTATTTCCAACAGTTTCCCAGAATTCTGGGAAGCTTATTTGCCCTAATGATACATGTGAAACTGAGAAAACAACCACAGAATTAATTTTTTCAACTGTCTCTTTGGGCAATGGGTCCTGCCATTTTCCAAGGCACTTAAAATTTGGTAATAGACTCTTCTTTGAGACACAGACAGCCTAGCACCCATTTTTGGCTCAGATTTCAAGTTTCCATGTCCCCTTTAACTGTGACTGAGAAACTGAAAGTTAAAAAACCCTAGCTGGAGAGAAAAAAAGATAAAAAGGGGAAACAGTTTCCTTTTCCACCCCCCGCCACAGGCTGCCGAAATAAAGCACCTTGAAGGTTTTTACGCTGAAAGCAGAAACCTTCCCCGAAAAGAAAAAACCCTTTTCCCTGAGGTTCAATGCCTCTTAAAAAGATTTTCCCTTAGAAAACCGAAAGTGGTACTCACCAAAATCCAGCGTTCCTTTCCTTTCTTTCCCAATCACTCCTTTTGCCTGAGACTGACCCTTTTTGGTGTAAAAAGAGCTTCCAGTCTCGGTTCCCAGGGTCCTATTTCCACGAACATGTGGTCACCTTCTCTGGCAGCAGCCTACCAGTCGGGGGTTTCTTCGCAGCACTCCGATGGGTTCTTTAAGTCCAAAGGAGAAAACTGCAGCCCTGCCTGTGGAATCCTGTGTTTCGGAGACTCCACAGCGAACGCCAAACCTGACGGGTCTGTGTCTCTGTGTAGGTGGGCTACGCTTCATGACTCACGTACCTCTGTGAGATTCTTCGGCCACGTGCTCTCCAAGTGGTTTTTCCAGCTTTTTGGGAACCTCTTGTGGCTTTGAGCCGCATGTAATGGCGCCAATTGCTGAGTTTCTTTATGAGACCAGATGACCGCTGATGGCAAAAGGAAAGAGTCTTCTCTCTCTCACCAGGGGAATATTGGCTTTATTCTGGAGTCCTGCTCTTCCTTGGCTGGAGCCCTTTCCCAGTGGCTCACCGGTGCCAGAGAGAGCGAGGCCCCTCCCGTGCCAGGGCTTTTTCCCCAGGGGGCAAGGCCCAGAAGCAGGGACAAGCCACTGCCCAATCAGGGATAAAGTGGGAGTGTTACATTACAGAGTTAGGTTACATTTCAGTGTGGGGGATGGGCATTGCCGGTCAAGGACAGACCACATGATACAGAGAAAAAAACATTACAAATCCAATGAAACACAATATAAACCAAATTAATGCATTACAACAGACATGGGCTCTATGCAAATTGTTACTAGAAATTTCTTAGTTCTCTGTGTTATCAAAGGTTGATTTTTGGTGCAAGAATTTTAATATTCTTAATTGTTGTCCCCCATTGTACCCTTCCCTGAGACCACACCTTAACTCCTCACCCAGACCAGGGTGTATAAGTACCTCTGTCTGACCCAAGACCACGCCTTTGGCATTTTGCCTTTTGCCCCTTGTTACTGCTTTGGTCAGTTCACTCCAATACAGTGGACCTTACTGTTTGTTATTTTTGTATTGTTAAAATTACTTTTCAGACAGCAGATTGAAGCTGTCTCTCCATTTTTTAGAGCTGCCATCAGGCTGGGTCCCGTGGAAACTGAAAGGGGTCTGATAGTAATGGGCTCAGACTCCAGGGAGTTTCAAGGACCTAACACTAGCTTACTTTTAATAATACAAAGGGCACACTTTGCTCATAAATTTCCTGTTTAGAATGCATGGTTTGGCTGCCTTTGACCACTGCACTTCACTTATTAACACTTGGTTTTGGCTCTACTAAATATATTCATTATGTCTCTATTGTATTGTTTCTGAGTGTAGTAACAGGGAAATTATGCCCAGGAAAATTAAGAAGGCTGATATAAATAATTTCGATTCAGCATTACTAAAGAATTAAACTTCTGCTTAATCACAGATATTTAAACATACACCAATCACTTCCATTATTTCAGTATGTTACAAAATATTTCCTAGCAGACTTAATTTCTACTTCTTATTGTATTTATGATGGTTTACCTATATTCTCATTAGTATTTGTGGCTGTATTATTCCAGATTAATCACTTTTGATGATTTTTAAAAAAATATTTTTTAAAGTTAGAAGTAATTTTTTAAGTCTTCTTTTTATGGAGTGTTGCAATGCATTAATTGAGTTTATATTGTGTTTCATCGGATTTGTAATCTCTATCATGTGGTTTGTCCTTACTCAGCTGTAACCTAACTCTGTTCCATTCCTACCTCTTCCTGATTGGGTAGTGTCTTGTCCCTGCCTCTGGGCCCTGCCCCTGGGGAAAAAGCCCCAGCACAGGTGGGGCCTCGGCACTCTGGCACCAGTGAGCAATTGGGAAAGGTATCCAGCCAAGGCAGGGCAGGACTCGAGAGTAAAGCAATTATTTTCCCTCCCAGACAAAGAGCAGGCTCTTTCTTTTTGCCGTAGGTGGTCATCTAGTCTCATGAAGAAATACCACAATGGAGTACTTCATTTTTTCTTTGCAAACCAAAATGTTACCAATTTTTTTGGCCAATATAAAAAGATACTTGTATTAAAACTCTTGGATGTAAACCTGTTTTATCATTGGTCTGATTTAAACAGGCAGAAGAAAATATTTTCTGTGAAGCTTCATAGACATGCACTCAATCTCAGTTCAGCTCTTTGAAAGTGGGAAACTTTATCTCGAATTCAACGTAACATAGAGAAAGCATAGATTCAAAGAGTCTGCAGTAAATACAAAAAATATTTTATGCAATAGTAGAATCCAGTGTGATCCTGAAAAGCCCTTTAGAAGGCTGCTAGATACTTGAGACTTTTGTGCACTGCTGGCATCAACATCATTTTTGGATCTTGATATTTTCTAGATACTGAAATATAGTAGTCTAAATCTAAACAATCCATTTTGAGAGGTTGTTAACCCATTTCCCACCTAAATTCTATTGCAGGTCAATTCTATGCAGTTTTGCAACAAAACAATTCTTATATTAGCAGCAACCCCTGATTTAGTCGATGGTTTAAAATACACCTCACCCACCTCATTTCTGCACAGAAATGGACAATCTCAGTCTCTTTCATTCAAAGACCTGGCTGGAAGGAGGAGGTGGATAGTAGCACTTAGCTAACTGGTGCTATGTAGTAGCACTATGATGTTGTCCTATCAAAGTGCTAAACCTGAATCCATACACCTCACTAAACGCAGAAATTTAAGTCTTGAATTCACCCATTTGGGAAGTGTGCACTAACTACATAGGCACAAGATCAAAAGGGAGGGTCAGTTCAAAGGTGACTGCAGTATGGGACATCCTTCAATACTTATACTGTAACATTCATTTCTGCTTATTAACCCAGCAAAATTCAATATTTTGGGGAAAAAAATTAACTAGATGAGGTCTGGCTCAGTAGCCTAGTGATAGGAGCACTTGAGTGGCTCTAGGATAATACTGTACAATCATTACTGTACTTTTCATGCACTTGTCAGGAAACTTCACTAGTGAGATTAAAAATTTTATTTAGTTTGCTAATCCATGAAGTATTAATACACCCTTTTTACTTTAGTTTATGTAATTACATTAATTAAGGCCACATGTATACTGGCCTAACCACTTAAATTTTCAACTGCATTATGAAATGAGTAACAGATATTATTCAGTGTATGTGGATTTCCTTCTTGGCTTTCGGGGTGAATAGGCTAGGTCAGCACCCCAGTGTTTCCACAGGAGTGGGGAACTGTGCTCCTGCGGCAAAGCCTTAGGACGCACTGAACCTGTAGGAGCGGAGGCACACTCCTTGAGCCTTTGGAGTCCACGAGGACCAGGACAAAGGATTCGAGGAAACCTTCTTCTCTCAGGTAAATCCACGTGTTTATTGTGAACGGGTCCACGAGGGAAGAAAAGGCCCGGAGCACTTCTGTGCACGGGGGTTTTATGCAGGGGGTGTAACAGGGATTGATATAAACATTTAACCAATGGGATATAACTGGGGATGAGGAGAGAGGAGGAATTTGGGAAACCAATAGGGTTATTCTGTGAGAGGGATTGTGTTACAGAGTCCAGTGGGGTTTCAAAGGATACATAACAGACATAGAACTTTCTGGATAAAAGGGATAGGTTTTACAGTAACTGACAGGGAGTTTAGGCAGGGTTTAGATGATGGACAAGGAAGGTGCTGGAACAAAGGGTGTGGAATAGGGAACAAAAAGGAGTATACAAAATCTGAGGTAAATCATTAACACATGAAATATAGGGAAAGCAAGAATAAACCATTCCAGCAGAATACAAGTGTAATGATTAATGTGGTTGATTTTCTTATGGGAGACTTAATTTTTTGCTCCTAAAACTAGAGTTTCAATTCTGTAAATCAGTTAACATAGGCCTAGTCTTCAACTTTTGCTCAATTTCATTTTCATTCACTGCTTTGGCTTGTTGCTGTTGGAAAGGTGTTGATAGCACACCAGTGTTTGGCTACCACTGAGCAGTGCTGGCACAGCACCGAGGCTGTCTCTCAAACATTCTCCCTTCACCAGCAGGCTGAAGGTGGGACAGTTCTTGGGAGGGGACACAACCAGGACAGCAGTCCCCAGCTGAAGAAAGGGATATTCCACACTTTAGGGCATCTGCTCAGGAATAAAATCTAAAGGAAATGAGCGAGGGAGTGGGATGGAGGTTGGCATTAGTTATTAGGACATTTGTTTTCTGGAGTGATGGCTACACATACTGAAGCTCTGCTTCTCAGGAAGTGGCTTGACATCACCTGTTGATGGAAAGTAGAGAATAAATATTTTGTTATCCTTTGTTTCTCTGTCTGGCCTTCCCTTTTGTTTTATTAAAATGTCCTTTTCCTTGACCTCCAAGGGTTTTTTTCAATCTTCTCCCTCTCCCCATCCTGACAAGGAAGGGAGTGATAGAGCAGCTTGATGGACACCAGGCATGCAGCCAAGGCCAGCCCAATACAATCATTAAAGCATATATCTATTTCCCAGTTCCATACGACTGTTAATCTGCTATAGGAAAAATCTTGTGCTATATTGAGAGAAATTATTTTATTTTTACACTTTTTTTTTTCTTTGGCATGATAATTCAGACATTATACATAAGCATTGAAGTCAATTCAAGCCTACAAGCCCACAAATAAAGATGTTTGTGCTTGTGATAAACTTCTTTGAAGTTGATAAGGCAAAAATTGCTATATGCAGATCTTGATTAATTATATGATTTAATGATTAAGATAAATTAGAAAATCTGTGAACCAGCCTTTGTATTTTATTGAAATATTTATCTAAAAACTTTTATGTCTAAATTATTAATTTAATTTCTATGAAGTTAATAAATATTCAGTTTGACTGAAGCCACATAAGAGGCAATAATACACTTGGGGAAGTAGGAGATCAAGTATATTTCACCCCAATATGTGCTGCTCAAGGTATCTTCTTGTGTACTATAAGGAATATTTTACTCACCAAGAGCTTTGAAAAAGTTCTGCAATTCAGAGAAATTGCATAACCTGTAATTCACTAAAATACAAGCAACATATCCTCTAGTTGAAGTGAAAATAAGATGTAGACTGAATCAGACTTTTCTAACTTAGGAATGTTTAGTACTTGAACAATGAACACCACAGAAGTCTCTTTAAACAAATAATGTAGTGGAAAATTGATATATAAGTTTCCAACTTGGCTGAAGATCATATTGCATCTGCTAGATAATATCGCATAATGCTGAAATAATTGAATGTATGACATTTGGAGGATCTTTGTTTCTCACACATTATGCATTTTGCAGGAGTGCCAGCTTATGTTCAGGACTGCAGGAGACAGGAGACAAAATACAATTATGTATGCCTTTTGAAGAGCAATGAAAAATACAAATAGTGAGCTAGTTCAGGAGATATAAACATTCTTAATATGCTAGAATAAAGTGCAATATGTCTTACGTTATTCTACCTACAAAAAAGACTGGTTACTGGGGAATTCCATTTACTGACAGGGCAATCTACACAGACAAGACAGGAGATGAACTCAAATTACAGAATGACAAAATGAAGTGGGTAAGTTTATCTATCTAGACAAAATCATAATACAAGACCAGTGTCACCATTTGATTTCCCAAAACTTATCCTGCCTCCTTGTTTTTGTAAGGAGGTATGAAGGTAAGTGGCAGACTATATTCTAAACTCTTGTAAAGATTTTGTGGGGTTTTCTTTTTCCTTTGGAAATTATTTTCTCTAACCATATCCTTTACCTTAAAATACTGAAAATTCTAGAAGAAAACCTATGCTGTTTATAGAGATATTTGTATCATATATACATACATCTCCAGAAGCACATTACAGAAGCACATTACAGAAGCACATTACAGAAGTTTCAAGTACGTTTTCATGAAGTGTTTTAATTCAGGATCGATAATGTCATATTGCAAGTGAATTTAGCTAATAAGGAAATTGAGTTGTCTTCATGAAGGTTTTGAAGGCTGTGATATTCAGATGGGCAGGAGAAGTACATTTCTTCTTCTCACAAGCTGAAAGTAAATGTCAAGACAATTTTATTGTGACCTAGAGTAGAAATTATGCAGTCATAAATATCACTAATTCTCTTCACTGGAAAGTCTAATACATTTTTATGCATTATCCATACTTTAGTGAGGAGTCCTGAAAGCCATCATGTAAGCTCTTATTGCACTAAGGCTAGCTGAACAGGTGCTTTGAAAATTCATTGTCCTCCTTGTAATACAAGTTTGAACTATCATAGCTAACCTTAGTTATGTCAGAACCGAAATATTCACCATTCTGCAGGATGAAACAGAGGTTGACCCAGAGTAAAAAAAAAAAAAAATGACTTACTAGTCATAGCATTTTTAGTGTTAGTCAAAACAAACATCTTGGCTTTCCTATACATTAATTAGCAACTGATGACCAATTCCAAACAGCACATATTTACAAACATTAGTACTGATAGTGAAAGTTTATTATATTCTAATGGAGTGGTTGATATATTTGGCACCACCAAAATAATGCTATACTAGAAGCTCCAGTAGTCTGGACCTTATTTATCAGAGACTTATACACTTAGAGCATTTTCTTTAAAAAACAAATCAGGTTAATTATGTTAGAAACAGATGTGGCAAAAAAATTTAGAAAGTAATTTTCTTCAGTGGGAGTTGTCTTTTAAATCAACCAATTTTACCAATGTTGATAATATTTGGATTATTAAATGAGTAAATATTTGCAGGTCTTTGCTATCTCATTTCAATATGCTAACTGGAATTATTTCATTTGCAGTTTCTTCATGGTTAGATATCTGTGTACCATTAGAATAAGGGATTCTTTGTTTTTGTGTTTCTGCTTTATTCAGTATATCAGTAATAGAAACCCTGCAGTTCCTCCTGAATTCCAAAACAATGATTCTCAAAAAGCAATTACTGCAGTAGCTAATTGTTTTTCTTGTAAGGTTTCATGGGTGTTTGCAGGGGGGGTTCAGTTGTTCTGATTTCTCTTTTTACTAGCAAATTGAATTTGGTGCTTGGGCAAATACTGGCTCTATCTTCACAAAGAAACTCACTGAGCTCAGGCGCAAGCATTACTTTATGATACACTTCAGCTTTTAAACATTTGCAGGCTTGAGTCAAATATCATATTCCCAGTTTAGGGTCATGATCAGAGAGACCATATGGGCACCACCAAAGAGTATGGATTAAACCAATCTATTTGCTGCAGGAAGGAAGCCTAACCAGTCTGAATTGAGCCGTGTTCCACCAATTCCGTTTCAGGGTTAGGAAATATTATTTTGCCATCAGAGATGTGCCACTTGGGTAGAAAGGTTAGGAGTGAGCTGCAGTAAATCTAGGCTAAAATGATGGTATCTATTCTGACAGAAGTTAAAAGGAGACTAAGGGATTAAATCTGCTCTAAGCTGCCTCTGGCCAATGGAAAAGGACTTCTGCAGAGCAAGGTCTAAGGAAAACAGCCAGAGTAACCAGTGATCACCAAGAATACTCTGTCAAAATCTGCTGTCTCTGCTGAGCTGTGCTATGCAGAAGGAGAGCTGACATTGCCTGAACTGTGGATTGCAGCAACATGGCAAGATGGAAGAATGCTGCTACCTTCTTGAAGTGTCTCCTTCAGAAGCCACTCAGAGCAGGCAGGGGAACAGCCGTTTCTGATCCAAGCACACACGTGCCACAGATAGCTCAGTGGAGGAAAGACAGGAAGGGCCTTCTGTATAATATGTTCCAGCAAAAGTTTGTTCCAGCATGCTGAAGGAATCAGGGACAAAGACCAGGCCCTGTGCTGTGCACAGGCTCAAGTGTGGGGTCAGCGGCCAATGACCTGAGGGCACAGGGGCAGTACAAGGGGCAGGGCAGAGGTCAGTGACCTGTAGGGAAAACAGGGCTGGCCACCCAGGATGCCACCACCAACAGCGAAACAGGGAAAGTAGAAACCACAAGAACCAGGGGCATGGGGAGAGGACAGACTGGGACAGACCACAGTGTGCAAAGCACCATGGGGAAGATTCTCTCTTTCAGGCTAGGCAGGGAACACTCTGTGGTCTATCCTTCCAAGGCAAGACCCTGGGAATTGTCCAGAAGTGTTCCAGGGACTCCACAGTGGATATTTTATTGAGAATGGGATCTGGAAAGTCTATAAACATTTTATAACCATACTTCATACTTGCAAGTTTTACATCAATGTGTCTAGCCCTGCAGCTGTTTTGGGGCATGACTGAAATGCACCTTAAGGAGCTGAAAGGCCACCCAGGGATACTTCAGTTCTCACTCTGAACTTGAGACCCTTGTATTACCCTCGAAGTCTGCTGCATCTTCCTCAATTTATATTGTCCATTTTTAGAAGGAACTAGAATAAAGTAGATTAAAGTCAACAGAAAAGCAGATTTGACTGATTTAAACTACTGTATTTACAGTTCCAAGGAGGAACATGCAGGGCTGTAGTATGCATTAAACAAGTACTGACAACCTTATCCACTACCAATAAGTCTCTGGCATAAAAAGAGGCATACCTTAGACTGCTCAGACTATATCCAATGTGGTTAAAGGAGGAAAAAATCCCCAAACAAAAATATAAATAATAGCATAGGCAGTTAACACACACTGGAAAATAGGATGAACGAAATGGAGCTGACAACATCAAGTCTGACTCAAAACCAAGTATTTCATTAACTGCGAAAGTGCAGTGAGATCGTTAATAACCAATAGCAGTCAGAAAGTACTGCAGTTTTAAACCGTATTAACATTTTCATTAGTTTTGTGACATCCAATGTGTCCCGAGGAAGGTCTAGAAATTTAGTGTAGGCAATTTATGTTGTTTTTTGGACCTTCAGGTACTAATTTTTAGCTAGTAATTGACTGCATAATGTTTGGTATTCTTTTTTAAATCAAGGTGCATTATTATTCATAATAATCTTTGTAATGTTACTCTGCATTAGAAGACTTCTAATTAAGTTACTTTTGACTTCTGAAAGAAAAAATTACTTTTACAGAGTAAATTCTCATTTATAAATTGGTTATGTCAGGTACTTTCCCACAAGTATGCATTAAAAGTATTTATTTGAGACATGCATAAATCACATAATTACAAGTACACTAAAGTTGGTAAATGTCATATTCAGAATACACTAATGTTTTTAGATGCCTTTTTCAGGTATTTAGGGCTTTTTTCTGTGAAAGCCTAAAGCTGACAGAATTATTCTGTCTTCACTGTAAAGGACTTTCATTATTCCCTTTGCATTAATATAAACCCTAAAGCAGGTATGTGAAGCTTAATTTCTGTCACTTATTTAATATTCGGTCAAATAGGGTGAATTCAGCTCCACTCAAGAGAAAATAATAAGTTTTAGATTGAAAAGGAAGAATGAGAATGATTTTTGTCAGATAGTCAGTCTTAGTCAGTCATGTTGTTAATGGTAGCGATTCATCTCCTGTCAAATAATTCTATAAATACATTAATACTCTCAAGTTTTTGAGACTCCAGTTAAGATGGGAGATGCATTACTTCTGTCATGTTTACTATACAGTAAACTGTTTCAGAGAGATGGATATTTTCTTGGCTCGAAGTTCAACACTGGAAAATTAGAAATGTCCTGCTACTTTTGCTTTCACTGGCAGATGTGATCTCTTGAGTTTTTATCAACAAGTCATTTCATGGTTATTAAAACAGGAATTAATCTATGTCAAATCACATTCATCTGTATTTTGAGATTTGGTGACAAAAAAGGCATATTGATTTAGTGCAATACTGAAAGTCTTTCATAATCATGACAACTAAATTTAATATGATTCATCATTATTTGTGAAGAAAAAAAATTCTATGGCATTTTCTCCTGTGACTGGTTTAGGGTTCAGCGGACATTTCTGTTATAAAATGAGGTCTCTGTGAACTCACAGTTCACACAATTTTTGACTTATGATGAGCAAATCCTGAGATGGCAGGTCACCTGCATGCACCCATATTGGATATAATTTTAAAAGTGCTGGAACCGCTCCAGGCCAGGGATCAGTGTAAAATGCAGTTAACAACTCTCCTGCCAGTTATAGATTCCATGTTGCTCCAGCTTCAAGCCTATGTGTAAAATCTGATCAATGGTTAATCCACCTAGAGTGATTCCTCTTCAATGTCAACAGTGAAAATCGTGAATCAAGTCATCTGTCACTAATGGCTATCCGTCATTCCAGCCTCAGAATTATTGTGGGTAGATAACAGAGGCATAATGCCAAAGGGTCTCTCAGTCAAGAATGACAAGACATTTAAAGTGCCATCATTTATATTACAGGGATGAAGAAACTCTACAGAAGAGGGAGAAGTGGTGGGGGGAAAAAGAGCTTTCTTCCAGGTGTATTTGTGTAACATAAATATGCCAAGAGTTCTATAGATAGCTTCTGTCTCTATCAGTACTCTTCTGTTGCTCTGTCCTAAAAGACCTGAGGTTTTAAACAGAAGGTGCTTGAAATTTGCTTGCTTATCATTTAGATTCACAATGCATGGACTGGTTTTTACTCCAGGACCTGGTGTTCCTACAGATAAAGAATCTCAATTTTTACCCACAGGAAAATAAGCTTTCTCCATAAAACAACCAGAAGATTTTTTTAAGAAAAAAGACTAAATTTTGTCAGTTCTAAATACTAAAGAAAAAAAAAGAAGAAAGTTCAGAGTAGCATATCTTGATCTCTCAAAACTGAGAGTTCATTTTTTTAATAAGAAATAACATTTTAAAGAAACATAACTTAATTTGTGCTGAGTTAAAAGTTTGAAACAAAACACAATGCTTTGAAATTACTAAAGCAGTTATTTTACTTTGACCTGAAATTAATGCTTTACATTTTTGATTTGAGGAATTTTTTTTCTCTTTTACCATGATATTTTCCCCTCAGCTTTGCTCTTTGATCATGAGTTGGATGCTTGAGCAGCAGTTTTGGAAAACCTTCACTCCTCAAGATTCATGTGATGACAGTTTCTTGAACATGAGTGGTGCTGCTGAGTAAGGGTAAATGAAAGCTCTGTATAAACAACATTTCAGCAACAGTGAATCATGTTAGTGTTTGTACAACTATCCATGGCTTTGGCAATGAAATGCAAGCCTGCGTCTAATAAATCCAGCGAAGTCTCAAATCTTTCCTGATGAAATACCAGTCAGATATACCAAATGGAATAGTGGACAGTCATCAAATGAAAATAAATATGCAATATGCTCTGGAATAAAGTGAAAAACTTCATTTTAATCTGTGGCATCCTAATGAGTTAAACACTTCTATGACCTGTCCTGTGTGTAGAAAGGGTACTTCTGCAAACATAGATATCAAACACTATCATTTACAAAATACAAATTAGGCAGTAAAGTAATTGTCTAGCTGAGTTCTCCTCTGCTTACTGGGCTTGAGTTCTAATATAGTAAAAAATTACTTGCTCCTGGGTAATCCTCAGAATAGTTATTTGGTTTAATTTTTAATATTAGTGGGAGTTGATATGAAAGCAGGTCAGAGCCTTGAGGAAGCTTTTGCCTGATTCTGATGGGATGTTGATCAAGGATCTGATATACCTTTTAATGTCTGGTTTTTTGCATTAACTATATGCTGAAATTTGAAAGGCAAACTCTCTATTGAAGAAAATACTAGTACCCAAACATTTCTTGTCTACTACAGAAGGCCAAATTTCTACACAATATATACATATAGATGCATTGATGTTTCAGAAAACAAGAAAAATAAGCAAGTGTGTAGATAATGAGAAACCTCTGTACTTTTTAAGAACAAATGTGACCAATTTTAATAAAGCAAGCCTTTGAGCAGAAGGTTGTCCTAGGTTACAATGTAAAATGTGCCCAAAGTATGTATTCTATCACCATCTACATGAAATGTTGAAACTAAGTTGTGCACCACTGTTTCCCGTGCCCCCTCCCTCCAGACTATCTTCTGTTAATGGCCCATCAATGCCGTCCTGCATGACTCAGAGATAACTCTCCCCAGGAGCTATCTCTGTTTAATAGGCAATCAAGGACCCATTACAAAACTGATAAAATTATATCAGTCCATTGTGAGATGCTCCGCCCAGGGGGAGGAGCCAAGCATTCCCACCTGGATATAATCTGGGCCTTGGGACAGCACAGGCAGCCTTACCCACTGGATTCCCAGAGGACAAGAGCTACCAGACCTTTCTGCAAGAACACTGCTTCAACAAGACTACTTCATCTGGACTGCTACCACCACGGTTTCAGGTTGTATTCTGACTCTGTCAGTGATCTTTTGTACCATTGCATGTGTTTTATTTTATTTTACTTTTTTTTTCCTCTCCTATTAAATTGTTTTTTCTGACTTGGAGTCTCTCGCTGGTTTTGCCTTCAAGCCAGCACATATATTTTGGTGCCCAACGTGGGGCAGGAGGTACTGAGAAAAGTCAGAATTACAATTTTGTAGTGAGGAAAAAAGAAACAGCTGTCCGCTATGTTGCTCAACATGCTTTCATATATCTTATACCTAGCTCTCTACATTTTCCCACACATGGGGCAGTATTTGCCGGTCTTAATGCTCATGTGTAGACCAGGGTATGGTACCAGAATTGCTGTATTGGTCTATTATGTTTATTGCATGATAACCTCTGAGGCAATGAGCATCATTCGGAATATATACTCTATTTTATGTTCTTGTCCTGGTCCAGAATGCTACATCTGGGCTCTCAACAATCGCACCCAGCCCCTGTGGGGAGGGGTAAAGAATGATTTTTTCCAGTCTTTTAGGTATGGCACAGCAGTTTTCGAAAGTATTGAGTTCTCTCTAGGTGCCAAGGACAGCATAATATTGTTGTTAGTTCTGCTTTGCCTTCTCTGCACGGCCTGCACCATGTTTAGAAATCAAACACTACATGGGGTGGTGCAGCATCTCCTTGAGGAGGAGGGAAAAAGAAACAAATGCAAAACAACGGCATCCGTGTCTACACAAACTGTCGTAGAGGAAACAGGAACCGCATCTATGCAGACTGTCACAGGGGAGAAAAGAACCAAAACCAAAGCAACAATTTCTGCATCTACTCAGACCATCACAGAGGAGAAAGGAACCAAAAACAAAGCAACAGTGTCAGTGTCTACACAAGCTGTCACAGAGGAGAAAGAAACCAAAGGTGCCATCAGCATCTCCACACAAACTGTCACCGAAGCAGAACAACCTAAACCAGTGGCAGTTGCCCCTGTTCAGAAGAAGAAATCAAAGAGCAAATCAGTCCGCATAATGACTGATGAGGATGTGACAGGACCTTCACACTCAGCAGAAGAGACAGAGCCAGAGATCATCACCCGCTCTCTATCCCTGGGTGAACTGCGTGACCTGCGGAGGGAATTCACCCGCCAGACAAACGAGTCCATCCTGACCTGGCTGCTCCGCATCTGGGACGCCGCAGCCAATGACACCATTCTGGATGGAAGTGAGGCCAGGCAACTGGGATCGCTGTCTCGGGATGTGGTCATTGACCAGGGGATCGGGAGAACCCAACAAACTCTCAGCCTCTGGCGGCGACTGCTAACAGGTGTGAGGGACAGATACCTTTGTAAAGAAGACCTCCAGGTGCACCAAAGAAAATGGAGCACAATGGAACAAGGTATCCGATGCCTGAGGGAATTGGCTGTGCTGGAGATCATTTTCTCAGAAGACGAGAGATTTCCTAAAAGCCCAGATGATGTCCAGTGCACATCGCAGATGTGGTTGAGATTTGCACGGCTTGGACCAGAGATGTACTCCCGTTACCTGGCAACGCTGCAATGGAGGGAAGGTGAGGACAAGGTGGGCGTCTTGGTCAATAAACTAAGAATTTTCGAGGATACTGTCACTGCCCCATTTCGTACTCATGTCTCATCCGTGGAAACAAGGCTGGCTGAGCAAGTCTGGAGTTTGATTGAAGAGGGCCATCAGAAACTGAGAAAGGAACTTAAGGAAGAAATTTACCACATCTCGCCAGAACCAACAAGAGTCTCTGCCATTAGGAGCAGGTACCCACCAGCCAGGGAGAGAGGATACACTCCACGGGGTAACCTCTGGTCTTTTCTTCGGGAGCATGGAGAAGACATGAGGAATTGGGATGGAAAACCCACCTCCTCCTTAGCAGCCCGGGTACGTGAACTGAAGAGAGAGACACCTACCACGAAGAGCTCATCTAGAGCCAATACTGCTCCAGTCTCAAAGGCACAGAACTCCAGACAGTATAAGAAGAATGATATGACTGATCCACTTGAAGGGACCTCAGGAACATATTTACAGGAAGAAAGCAACGTGTACCATGACCAGGAATAGGGGGGCCCTGCCTCTAGCCAGGTAGAGGAAAGGGACAATCGGATCTATTGGACTGTGTGGATCCGATGGCCTGGCACATCTGACCCACAAAAATATATGGCTTTGGTTGACACTGGTGCCCAATGTACCCTGATGCCATCAAGGTATGTAGGAACAGAATCCATTTCTATTTCTGGAGTGACAGGAGGGTCCCAGCAGCTGACTGTATTGGAGGCTGAAGTGAGTTTAACCGGGAATGGGTGGCAAAAACATCCCATCATGACTGGCCCAGAGGCCCCATGCATCCTTGGCATAGACTACCTCAGAAATGGATACTTCAAAGATCCAAAAGGATATCGCTGGGCTTTTGGGATAGCTGCTGTAGAGACAGAAGACATCAGACAACTGAGTACCTTTCCTGGTCTCTCAGATGACTGACAGCACTCCTGTGCTGTGGGACTACTAAGAGTTGAAGAACAACAGGTACCAATCGCCACAACAACAGTACACCGACGGCAATACCGCACCGACAGAGACTCTGTGATTCCTATCCATGAGATGATTCGGAAATTGGAGAGCCAAGGGGTGGTCAGCAAGGCTCGTTCACCTTTCAACAGCCCTATATGGCCAGTGCGTAAGTCCAGTGGAGAATGGAGACTGACTGTGGATTACCGTGCTCTGAATGAAGTCACCCCACCACTAAGTGCTGCTGTGCCAGACATGTTGGAGCTTCAGTACAAGCTAGAGTCCAAAGCAGCAAAGTGGTATGCGACCATTGATATTGCCAATGCCTTCTTCTCCATTCCTTTGGCAGCAGAGTGCAGGGCCCAGATTGCCTTCACCTGGAAGGGCGTACAGTACACCTGGAACCGACTGCCCCAGGGGTGGAAACACAGCCCCACCATCTGCCATGGACTGATCCAGACTACACTGGAAAAAGGTGAGGCTCCTGAACATTTACAGTACATTGATGACATCATTGTATGGGGGAACACAGCAGGGGAAGTCTTTGAGAAAGGAGAAAAGATCATCCAGATTCTGCTGAAAGCTGGTTTTGCCATTAAGCGAAGTAAAGTGAAGGGACCGGCCCAAGAAATCCAGTTCCTGGGAGTAAAGTGGCAAGATGGACGGCGGCAGATTCCCACTGAGGTCATCAATAAGATCACCGCCATGTCCCCACCGACCAGCAAGAAAGAGACACAAGCTTTCCTAGGTGCCATAGGTTTCTGGAGGATGCACATTCCTGAGTACAGCCAGATTGTGAGCCCTCTCTACCTGGTCACCCGCAAGAAGAACGATTTCCACTGGGGCCCTGAACAGGAACAAGCCTCTGCCCAGATCAAGCAGGAGATCGCTCATGCAGTAGCCCTTGGCCTAGTCAGGATGGGACCAGATGTGAAGAATGTGCTCTACTCTGCAGCCGGGAACAATGGCCTGTCCTGGAGTCTTTGGCAGAAGGTGCCTGGGGAGACTCAGGGCTGACCACTGAGATTCTGGACCCGAAGCTACAGAGGATCCGAAGCCAACTACACTCCCACAGAGAAGAAAATCTTGGCCGCCTATGAAGGAGTTCAAGCTGCCTCGGAAGTAATTTGCACTGAAACGCAGCTGCTTTTGGCACCCCGACTACCAGTGCTGGGATGGATGTTCAAGGTAAAGGTTCCTTCCACGCATCATGCCACTGACACCACATGGAGCAAATGGATTGCCCTCATCACACAGTGCGCCCGTATTGGAAACCCAAATCGCCCTGGGATTCTGGAAATTATAACTAACTGGCCTGAAGGTGAGACTTTTGGATTATCTTCTGAAGAAGAAGAAGAAGAAGTGACACGTGCCGAGGAAGCCCCACCGTATAACAAGCTACCGGAGACTGAAAGACAATATGCCCTTTTCACTGACGGTTCCTGCTGAATTGTAGGTGCTAACCGGAAATGGAAGGCTGCAGTATGGAGCCCCACACGACGAGTTGCACAAGCTACTGAAGGACAAGGTGGATCAAGTCAGGTTGCAGAACTTAAAGCCATCCAGCTAGCTTTAGATATTGCTGAACGAGAGAAGTGGCCAAGACTCTATCTCTACACTGACTCGCGGATGGTAGCTAATGCTCTGTGGGGATGGCTGAACCGCTGGAAAAAGGCCAATTGGCAGCGCAGAGGGAAACCCATCTGGGCTGCTGAGATTTGGCAAGACATCGCCGCCCGAGTAGAGAAGCTGACCGTGAAGGTTCAACACGTGGACGCACATGTGTCCAAGAGTCAGGCTAATGAAGAGCATCACAACAACGAGCAGGTGGACAAAGCCGCCAAGGTGAAAGTATCACAGGTGGATCTAGACTGGCAACACAAGGGAGAAGTATTCTTAGCCCGTTGGGCCCATGATGCGTCTGGTCATCAGGGGAGAGATGCAACATACCAATGGGCCCGTGACCGAGGGGTGGACCTTACTGTGGACAACATCTCACAGGTCATCCACAACTGTGAGACCTGCGCTGCAATCAAACAGGCCAAGCGGGTAAAGCCTCTGTGGTACAGTGGACGATGGTTGAAGTACAGGTATGGGGAGGCCTGGCAGATTGACTACATCACCCTTCCCCAAACCCGCCAAGGCAAGCGCTATGTGCTAACTATGGTGGAAGCCACCACTGGATGGTTAGAGACCTACCCTGTGCCTCATGCTACTGCTCGGAATACTATCTTAGGCCTTGAAAAGCAGGTCTTGTGGAGACATGGCACTCCTGAGAGAATCGAGTCAGACAATGGGACCCATTTCAAGAACGGCCTTATAAACACCTGGGCTAGAGAACATGGCATTGAATGGATATATCACATCCCTTATCATGCACCAGCTGCCGGGAAAGTTGAACGGTGCAATGAGTTACTTAAGACTACCCTGAAGGCGCTTAGTGGGGGGACTTTCAAAAATTGGGAACTGAACTTAGCAAAGGCCACCTGGATGGTCAACACTCGAGGGTCAATCAATCGAGCTGGTCCTGCCCAGTCTGAACCCTTGCACACAGTGGATGGAGATAAAGTCCCTGTGGTACACATGAAAGGCATCTTAGGAAAAACTGTTTGGATTAATCCCACATCAAGCAAAGGCAGACCCATCCGTGGGATTGTTTTTGCTCAAGGACCTGGTTCCACTTGGTAGTACAGAAAGATATGCAGATTACAGAAAGGTAATGCAGAAAGATGGGGAAACCCGTTGTGTTCCACAGGGAGACCTAATTTTAAGTGAGAACTGGGTGTAGGGTTTCATTCTGTATATGTGTATATTTATCTATCTAGCTGTAAGAATGTATTAATTTAGGTATGATGTAGATGGTCATAGAATAAGGGGTGGATTATGTCCTAGGTTACAATGTAAAATGTGCCCAAAGTATGTATTCTATCACCATCTACATGAAATGTTGAAACTAAGTTGTGCACCACTGTTTCCCGTGCCCCCTCCCTCCAGACTATCTTCTGTTAATGGCCCATCAATGCCGTCCTGCATGACTCAGAGATAACTCTCCCCAGGAGCTATCTCTGTTTAATAGGCAATCAAGGACCCATTACAAAACTGATAAAATTATATCAGTCCATTGTGAGATGCTCCGCCCAGGGGGAGGAGCCAAGCATTCCCACCTGGATATAATCTGGGCCTTGGGACAGCACAGGCAGCCTTACCCACTGGATTCCCAGAGGACAAGAGCTACCAGACCTTTCTGCAAGAACACTGCTTCAACAAGACTACTTCATCTGGACTGCTACCACCACGGTTTCAGGTTGTATTCTGACTCTGTCAGTGATCTTTTGTACCATTGCATGTGTTTTATTTTATTTTACTTTTTTTTCCTCTCCTATTAAATTGTTTTTTCTGACTTAGAGTCTCTCGCTGGTTTTGCCTTCAAGCCAGCACAAAGGTGTTAATTATTTCCTTGGGAAAGCTTTCCTGCATAAGTCATATCCATTAAGCTGATGATATGAAGTGCAAAAGGCAGAGTGCTATCAAGGTTTGGCATTTTCCCAAATTCTTCTTTGTCACTTTTAGAAGATTTTGTTATTCCAGTTAGGTCAATAAAATAACTTGATCCATTGCAGAATGCTTTATTCTCCTCTATTTTGCAAATAGTACCATGAAATAAGTGTGTACAAATGCTAGAGACAAGAAGAAGGTTTTAAATGTAGAACTAGGCTGTGAATGAATCACGGCACATTAAATTATCTTGATTTTCAAGTTTTAAAGAAATTCTTTACACAAAAAAATGCTCTAGTTAGGATGTTTGCCCTGATCTCACAGGAAGCCTGACAGAACATTAGCATTTTTTATTGCATGTGGACTGTCACAGTAAGATGACAGATCAGTATGTCAACTCAGATTTTTTGATCTGGTGCAAGGAGTTCTAAAGTCAGACTTAATGCACTGCTAAACGTTTGTGGCCCTGTGAAGTTTGTGGCCAGGTGGAAGGCCAGTAAATGGTCTGCAAAACATTTAAGTCTTACTCACCATCTCTAAATAGATCTTAAATAAGACTTCTCTCTTTGGTAAGTCTCAAATTAGACCGTAGTTGCTGAGAGAAATTTGCTTCCCTGAATTTCCAGATCACATCCTAGGAGGAAGGACACTACTGTGAACTGATCTGGCAATCCTTGCCAGACATGTGCTGGACACAGGCTTCTATTCAGACAGGACTATGCTTCAAGGCAGAATACCTATCCATTTATAATAATACACAATTTTTGTTCACCACCATGAATAGTGTACTTCCAACTGACCACATGTGGTGGTTTCAGGTTGAACCGGGTGGAAACACCAATTTAGTGTAGTGGGTTTGTTTTTTCAATTTTTCGTTTCCTGGCAAATGCACCAACTAATGTGATGTTGTCTAAACATCAATTCACCCACTAGCATCATTTACTCCTTTTCCCCCACTAGCATAATTTACTCCTTTTCTGCTGTGAGTTAGGATTAGGAAAAGAGCAAAGCAGGCTCAAACTTTAAAGGGTATAAAGAAAACTTAATTAACAAAACTACAAAAAAACCCCAAAAATTTAATAAGAATCAGAATAAAACTTTCAAAACACTTCTCCTCTCCCCACAACCTTCTTTTCTTTCCTGCTGACAATGTACAGAGACAACACCTTAGGACTTAGGTCATTTGACCACCTCTCAAATAGTCTTCCATCAGTTCTCTTAGGGAGAGGAGTCTTTTGCCATGTCATGGAGATTTCTCCACAAGAAAACAGTTCTCTCCTGGCTTCAATTCTCATGAATAGCAGCCGCCCAGGAACCTGCATTCATAAAGTCCCTCCCATCTTATGCAACCTTCCCACAGCTGTGTTCATGGGCCATGCCAAACTCATAGGGTTACTATTTTAAGCATGAGCAGTTCAAAAGCAAAGGTTCTCTTTATTTATCTCTGAGATCATCTTCATCTCTGGGAACAGAGATTGTCTTCTTCTTCCCTGGAAGCAGAGGGTCTTCATCACTCTCATTTTCCTATCTCTGTTCGAGGATCTCATGAGATGACAGCTACTTTAACATTTACTTGCATCAGCACAAATAGCTTTGCTCATATCTGCAATTTGAGCACTCCATTTCCCCATACTGTTTTCATTAATTAAAGGGGAATTCTAGTGTATTAACAGTCCAACACCATGGCCTTGCAAAAGAATTTCAGCCTAAGACTTAGGAATCTCCTCATTCTCCTCCCATCTGGGATAGAACTCCTTCTTCACTGACCTTGGTATTTTCATGTTGTCTCTCTACATACCTTCACTCTGCCGTTTTCTCTTGCTTGAGAGAGGATCAATGTTCTGCAAGTTTCATCGGTGCAATAAAGGAGTTAATATCTCACCCAGGGCATGTAAATGGTCAAGATGGTTGGCGGTGGCCGAAGCAGACACAGTGATGGGTTTCAGGCTGCACTGGAGGCTGTGCCGGGATCTCAGGGGTCCAGCCAGAATGGCCATAGCCACTCGCACCACATGGCTGGTCTCGGGACAGTACTGCATTTATATCCAGCCGCAGGTCAGTTTGACCACGTTGGGCAGTGGGAGGGAGCCAGCCTGCCAGCAAGATGTTAACAGCCTATCATGGGTTGGCACAGTTTTGTTCTCTGGTTATAAAGAAATGTGAAATGTTTTTCTCTGCCAGGACTGTGGAGTGATTTTGCAGGGGGGGAGGACAGGGACCTATCAAAAAGCTAGCCAAGATATTGGCAGCTAGGTTGACCAATAAGGAATGTCAATGCGACTTTGGAAAGGACATTTAAAACTAATCTGCAGCAGATAGGGCTCCCTCTCGCTTTGGAATCAGCCAGGAGGTAACATTGTAGGCAGCAGGAAGGTCTGGGTCGGACCCTGCTGCCCCTCGGGGCGGCTGGGCCAGGCCCGGCTGGGCCTCCGGAAGCTGCTGCCCACATGGAGATTGGACCCCACTGCTGCCTGGGCGGCTGGGCTGGGAAATGCCAGGCCTTCAAGAACTGCTGCCAGCATGGGAGTGGCCTGGGTTGAGCCTTTTACAGCTTTGTGGCAGCTCCAAGCCAGACCGCCCTGGATGAGACCGAGGGGTGGAAAAAAGGACATCTACCAGCTTCTTCCATCAGCACAGCTTTGCATTTTCTTCACCCTCATGCAGCCTGGGGCCTGCACATGACCCTTGCAGGCCCGGATGGATTTAACCCTTTCCTGGCAACATGGAACTTTCAAAGCACAACTCTTCCTCAAAAGAAAGAAGAAAGAAAACAGAGGGTACGCAGAACAGACACCGAATGAAGTTAGTAGATTAGAAGTGAAAGAACTAATAATACTGGAATAGGATTGAAGAAATGGACATTTTTAATGGAACTTCTCTAAGGTAAACTATGGAGAAATGGGCTGTTCTTTGTAGCATCTTAGTGTTGCTGGGTAGAATGCTATTCTAATCAACATTGAGGACTGATGTGATTGAGATTTATTTGAGAACTTTAAAGCCCCTGCTCCTGGGTTAAAAGGAGGTCTCAGCCTTTGAGACAAAGATGATTTTAGACTAGAAGAAGTATTCGTAAATAGTACCCCAGATACACTGAGAAGCTTTGCTGATAGAACATCCCAGTCGGCAAAAATTTTGGATGGCAGCAGATGTGTGACATTGGGAGCTCTGGACTAGATTCTCTTCTGGCAAACACCTTCATGAACAAAAAAAACCCTCAGAGAGACTCTTCTCCTAAAGTAATGAATGATTATGTCTAAATAGTGAAACTGACTGAAAATCACAAGTTGTGTCTTTCTAAATTGTTTAATAAGAAAGTTAATAGTTTGTAAGGGAAGAGAAAGGTGTTTTAAAGTGTCATTCTCTTTTAGTTTAAGTTTTCTTTTTCTCAACTTTTTTTCATTCTTTTAGTGTGCACTAATAAAACCATTTTTGTTCATTTTTAAGCTTAAGCCTTTTTGGTTTTTTTCTCCTAATCTCTCCCTCCCACAGAAAAAGAATAAATACTAAAACCTCCACACAGCCACTGGGGCCTGGCTGGGACAGGGCCCAGTGGGCTCCCTGGGAAGGGACCCAGCCCCTTGGCAGAGGCCGCCTGGCCCAGCCCGGCTACACAGAAGGGGCCAGGCTGGCCTGTTGCCTGTTCCCAGGCCAGAAGAAGAAGAGAGCTTTCCCAGGGTTTGTTCAATTTTCAACATGTGTTCACAGAGGCGTGTTCAGCTTCCTAGTGGTTTAACAAGGTGTCAGTATTCAAACCAGCCACTGGTTGGTTTTATCAGGCATAGAGGAAGCTGTTAGCAGCTTCTTTTAGAAAAATCATTTCCGTGGGTAGCTTCTTCCCAACTCACTCTATGTTAATCAATACAAAACCAGCACACCGTGCCACTGGCATACAAGGAAAAGGTCAAAGAAGGAAAATTAAATGTTTCCATTACTTTTGTGATTCATATTTATTGTAAGTGCCTTTAGGCTTTGCTCCCACAACCTACGGAGGAACCCTCAGTCCCCTTAAAATGAGGAAGAATTAGTCCAACAAGGTGTCCATGCCTGAAATTTCACGTCTTGAAAAGACTTGAGTCAAGCAGCTGGGGCAATAGGAAGCCCATGCTTAGAACCTGAATCTCAGCAGACACAGCAGCACTGCAGAATGCTCAGTTTATCCTGAATATGAAAAAGAAAACAGATGTTAAATGAGGTAAATGTAAGGAGGTAGCAGAATTGGAAAAAAGCAGGTCATATGAAAGAGGATAACAGAAGAAAAATATGTGGGCAGAGTAACACTGCAGACTTAAATGATAATATTTTCAGAGAATTCAGAAAAGGATTCCCCAGGGACAGAGAAATGTCACACCTGAGGTGCAACAAACATTCCAGATATGTGGAGAGTCAAAAGTGGCCAGCAGGGAAGCGGGATATCTTGGATGATTTGAAGAAACCCATGATACCCTGTGGCTGCAGGAGCTGCTACTAGATTAATGTCTCCTAATGTTGTTTATTTGCTTACACTAAACATAAAATGGAATAAGGAAGCAATTTTAAGGAGTGCTGAAAATAATATCAGCTCTTACATCCATGTGAAAAATGTACTTACTATAATCAATAATACCTACAAGTACTGTAAGCTATGTTTACTACAAGAGTAGTTCCTATAATATTTGGGGGGTTTGGCATGTTATGCATTATTAATTCATATTCATTAATTAATAACTCATTAATTATTTCCTTTTTCCAGTTAAAAAGTTTATTCCCCTTGTTTGCAGTAGATAAAAAAAGAATGTACACTTTATTAATAGTCTTAATATTTTGTTTTGCTTTTAGACAATATTGTGAGAAGGACTTATAAAAACCTAAACCTTTTTTAGCGATTGCATAATACCTTGTTTCAATTGATCATGTCTGTGGAAATTAGTGTAAAATCCCCAAGAAAGGGCATTTTATTTCATTCCTGTGGTGAACTACATGTGTTTCTATAATAAGGGAAAACAACGATTGTGTTAACTTTTTTTCTGATAAAGTTTTCTATTGGTATTTACATAGATAATTTTATCTTGTGACTTTCTATCTTTGTTCAACAACAATTCACATTAAATAAAAAGGATTTTTTTATTCTAGTGTGAAATATATGCCTATTTTTCTGTGTGCACACTAAAGACTTCTGTTATAAGACAAGGAAAAAGCAAATTTTAAATGTCAATCATCAAAATATTATTGGACTAACATCTTTAGATGAAGTCTTGACATATATATTGAATTACACAGGAATGAGAATAAATAACCGTTTAATTTCAAATAGCAAAAATTTCAACAGTCACAAATAAGTCAATCACTAAAGACAATATTTATGAAAACTATTTCAATTTGGGGAAAGAATGGTAAAAAAATTACTTTAGATTTCAGATAAACTGGAGCCTGGGACAATTCTACCTGAAGTCTGCCAGGACAGGATCTGGAGCTGAGTCCTCAAAACTGTTTGATGTCAGGTAATGACATTAGAAACATCCAACTGTTAGAGAAAAAATGGCAGTCAAAGCAAACCATGAGCACTTTGCTGGGTGACTGGAACCACTTTTCTCCTCAAAGGGTAGGAGATGAACTGGAGTTTTACTATTCATTTGCATTGTGGCCATTTTTCATTAGTCTGATGAATTAGACTGCTGCAGCCTCATTGCCTTTATTAGGGTTGAACACGTATAAATTGGTCACTTAGCAGTTAATCAAACATTTAAATTTTTCCCTTTCACTTTAGGGTGTCTTTGCTGTTGTTTTCTTTAATTTTCTACAACAACCAAAAGTAGGATGGAAGTTTGAGAAGGGTGTCCTAGCCACTGTACTCTGAAATCTATGAGTGCATTTGTTTGTACATACCAAACCCCAGATAAGCATGCAAGTATGTAATGACATTTTAACCCGTCTGGTTAAGATGTCTGCTTTTCCACAAAAAAATTTCCATGTTAAATTCTGTGAAATTCAGCCAGCAAATAAAATCTGTGATAACTAAAAAGGCTGCATTTGACCATGGTCAACAAAGCTTGAAACATGCAGTCATATGAGGCTGAGATGTCTTTGAATTTGGTTTTCTCATCTATGCTCATTACTTTTACGGGCATCACTGTTCCAAATACATTATCTTCCTATATAAGGAGCTGAATTTACACTTTCTTCACATACAATTTGCTATAAAAATGAAAAGAGAAAAGAAGAAAAATTAAAATTTCCCCTCAATCTCATGAAGCTGAAATTTGTACCTACTTGACAACTAAACATTTTTTATTCTGCCAAGTTTTGTACAGGAGTTTTGGGCATCTCTCTTCCCATCTTTTTTGAGATAAATGCAGATTTCAGTCTTGTATTTTAATGGGTTATTCTTGATTCCTTTTTGACCAACCTGATCTACAGGCTCTGAGCAGCCACTGTTTCAATCACAAAAACCTCTTTCCTAGAAGCATCACCGACTGAATTGAGGATGGTAACTGTGAATTAGTATGTCCTTCTCTGTAAACCATGAAGAAACAGCACATAAATGTGGACCATAGACAGGACATTGTATTACACCGAAGCCCTCTTTAGAAACAGCTTTGTGGTAGTAGGCCAGCCCAGTAAGTCTTCCTCTGAGAGCAATCTCTTCATCTGATCTATATTCACCATATGCACTCTCTATCATTTTATCTTCAGAGATATTAAATGATGTGGTGATCTTCAGATCCACAGAACAGTGAATGACTTCTTAAAATTGTTTTACCTGATTAAGGATAGGATTTGTTGTTTAGAGTTCTTGGTCACTGATACAAAGTGTTTCAGTGGGAGGTCTGATAATACAGTGGAAGAAGCTGTTTCCAGAAAAATAAATATATTCTTTTACCTTTGTCTTCATCACCTTGATTGGTTGATGAAGGAGGTTTCTCAGAATCCCTAGTTCAGTTTTCTTACTGCAGTCACTGTGACTTACTGCCTTCCCTGTTTTTCTGCTGAAGTGACTGAGATGTGCATCACACATTATGGACCTCCAACTCTCCAAGCTGGCTCCAAGCTGGACTAGGTGTGATTGCTGTACTTTCCCTGACAGTCCAGATGTCTCTTCAGTTCAGATGGCACTACTGCTTTCTTTCCTCCACCCGTTGCTTTTTTTTTGTTTGTTTGGTTGGTTTTTTTTTTTTTTTTTTTTTTTTTTTTTTTTTGTTTGTTTTTTCCCCAGAGGAAAACAGTGTGTGCCAGTGGATAGTACACTGATTTTACCTTCACAATACTGGCTGGAGTGTGTGCCAGGTCAGGGCTGTGGGGACCAGTGTACAGCACACCTGCTGTTCCTGCTAGAGGCACTTATTCTGACTCCCATAATTATAAACTTACTTGTTGCCTTCGTCAAGAGGCCAATTAATGGCTGCATCATCTTATATTCTGAGGGTAACATGCCAGTTTTCACATTCTGCTAGTATCAGTTTCCTGCAGAGGCATTAGTCGTAAGTATTGCTAATAAACCCCTCTCTAAGTAAAACAGAAGACAGTGATGCAAATATAGGAAGGAGAGCTCACTTAAGCTGACTAAAATCACTGGAGATATGAACCCTCACAGGCAAACTCAATGCTTGTCAGTTTGCATCAGCTTCTGATCTGGTAACAGCAGAAATGCTCTTTCACTGATATGCTCTTTCGACAGTCTCAGCTAGCTGAGCTTTCAGCAGCCCATATATGACTTGCCATGAGTTTGGACACAGATGAGCAAATGAGATGTGATGTTTGTCCTTCCCCTTGCCATTGTCACATACAATCACATCCTTTGAAAATTCACTTGTCATAAGCACTTCTGCACATATCAAGGTTTGCCACTCAGGGTTATGTGCTGTCTTTAGTTTCCTCATTTGTCTAGAGCAAACTACAGGTACATTCATCAGTTTTTGTGTGGCCTTTTACACCCCTACACTAGCAAGAAAGAATTGGTCCAGGTGTAATGCTAGCACAGTGCTAGCCAGGAATCCCTGACCACTGATGGTCTACCAGGGAAAAGCACTTGCAGCTGCACAGAGCAGCCTGAACCTGCCTGTGCAGACAGCTGCACACACTGGTGACCAGTGCAAACGCAGGAAAAAAAACCCCAAGCCTTCAAAAGCAACAGGAGCAAAAGCAGAGAGGGAAAATGCACATTCAAAGTCTCCTAGAATTGCTTACATCAAGGTTATCAAGTCCAGACGTTAACCAAGTACTGCCAAGCCCACCACTAAACCATGTTCCTATTCATCAAATATACACATCTTCTAAATACCTCTAGGAATGGTGACTCAACCACTTCTCTGGGGAGCTTGTTCCAGTGCTTAACAATCCTTTCTCGTGAAGAATATTTTCTTAATATATATATGCATATATCTAAACCTCCCCTGCAGCCTGTTGAGGTTGTTTCTCTTCAACCTATCACTTGTTATATGGGATAGGGGTACAATCTCTTTTTCAGGAAGTTGTAGAGGGTGATGAGGTCCCCCTTGAGCCTCCTTTTCTCCAGGTTAAATAACCCTCAGCAGCTCTTCATATAACTTGTTCTCTAGACCCTTCACCAGCTTCTTATGGGTATTCTTTTCACCAGACTTCCAGCGGTGCTCTGATAGGGGTTAAACCTGGCTTTGGGCTGAAAGCAGCTCACTCAGTAAAGTCACTTTTCATGCAGTGGAGAAGCATAATTTAAAGCAGTTTATGCCAGCCTTCTTGCACTTTGCATGCCTTTTACTTGGTATTCTATCTCTCAGCCTTGTAATTAGATGTAAATTAAAACCTCTGGAGTAGCATGTTCTTCTCTCTACTCTTCATCTACACAAAAATAGTTGATGCTGACTTCAGGTTTTGATACATTTTGATAATCAAGGCTAAGATATTTTCCTGGGCACATAAAGATTGATGTACCTGGGCCATCAGCAGCTATGCCAGGGCACTGCCTTGCCTAGCATCTGTGTCTGCATTATGCATCTCTTCAAATTCCCTGGTTTTTCTCCTCAGCACCTCTTTACTGGCACAGAGTATTTTCTCTCAGCTTCTCCTGAAAATTCTCACAGGAAAACAGTCACAAATATAAATCTTACTGTGAAATATCTGTTCTATAAATAGCTTGGGATTGTCTTCTCTGACACTTTTATTCTATAATCTAAAATATGAGGCTTTCTTGACACGTATATCTCAATGGTTACTACCCAAGGATTTGTTGGCTTGTGGATCAGAACTGCTAAATGTCATCATTTATGATGTCATTAATCATTATCATTAATCAAGTCACTTGTTATTAAGTCAGAACAGAAACCAAACATACACAAATATTTTTCCTTATCATATACTCAAGGAATTGCAAGAGGATTAATTGAGGCTTTGAAAGCAACCTAGACAATTTTGTGGTCTTTTGTACATTTTAAAGTTCCAAAGAATTTCAAAACAAAATTAAATGTCTGGCAGTATGAATTAACAATAGATGCAAGTTCAGAATAAGCAGAATTAGAAGAAAAATAGAATTTCTTCATAGTAGCAAAGTTTTCAGCTTATCCTCTACAATGGATTTTTCATTACCTGATATTCATTCTCCTGACTCCTTTGATCAGGCTGTCCCTTTTATCACCACAATTTTGTGAATAATGTCAGATCCGTATTTAAGCAGACTTCTCAAATTGTTAAGGGAGTGTGACTGAACTTTTCCACCATGGAAAAAGAATAAAAATAAATTGTTCATTGTTGGTCTTTCAGTCCTGTTAATAGACTAGAGTGAAGGTATTCTGTGGCATTAAGAAATGCTCTTAGAAATTCTTTCAAAAAGAAAAATGAATGTATCTGTCAGGTAATTAATTCAGGCACTGTAGGCTATGCTGTTATGCAGACTTTTCAGTCCATATCTTGACTTTCTGATTTTGCTCACTGGCCCAGTTCCATCTGCTCTATAGTTCCCTGGCCCTGATGATTTTGCTCCCAGAAGTGAAGAAGCAGTGGGTTACTAGCACCTGAGAAAATAAGGATTGATTGCCACAAAGTATTTAAACTTGAGAAAATAAAAAGGATCTTTCCATCTATAACAGTGATCCAAGTAGCCCAGTACACTGTCATCAACCCACCCTTCCTCTACTGACTTGGCAAGTAGAAACAGATAGAGGCAGAGCTTGTGTGCATGACCTCTCAGAAGAATGATGAGCAAAAAGAGAAACAGCAGTTTTTTTTCCTTCTTATAATAATGTCTTTTGCGGAATCAATATGTGGTATCCTCAAGGAACCCATCCTCATGCATGGAAGGGGCTGACAGCTCCCATTCCAGAATCTGATGGACAGTATTTGAGAAACAGAGGTTGAAAACATGCTTTTAAGCAAGACAAAAAAATGAAAATGCATTCCTTCCTAAAGCATTTTTTGCAGCTTGGCTATCTACATGCAGGTATTATTTTGTTAAAAATTAGATCAGTTCTAAAACTGAAATACTAGCAATGATCTGGATTTTCTTCATCATGTCAATGGGATGAAGGAGGAGAAACCTTTCCATTTGAGACAACTCTAACAATTTCATAGGCTTAAATAGACAGACAGACTTCTGATCTTTCCCACATCTCAGTCCAGTAGTCTCAACTGATAATAACCAAATGATATCTTCTTTGAATTACTGCATTATATTTGCAAGGGAAAAAAAAAAAAAAGTATGATCATACGATTTCACTGCAGTAATGATTATTATATGATTATACTATTACACTGTAGGAATGTTGTGAGTAGATGCTGCCTACGTTTTCCTAAGTAATCTCTTACAAAAATTGATGTTTGTGGTTGGTGCCCTAGGCGCCTAGAGACAGCACTGTTGTAGTGCATTAATTTGGTTTATATTGTATTTCATTTTTATATTGGGTTTTGTAATGTTTCTTCTGTTTCCTGGAAAATGTATCACGTGGTTTGTCCCTGCTCGGCCATGCCCATCCTCTCACGCTGGAATGTAACCCAACTCTGTTCCACTCCCACCTTGTCCCTGATTGGGTAGAGGCTTGTCCCTGCCTCTAGGCCCTTCCCCCTGGGTAAAAGCCCTGGGAGGAGGGGGACGGGGACTGGGACCGAACTGGGCTCCAGAGCTGGAGGGGCAGGACCCAAATAAAGCCCTGATCACCCCTGGACAAAGAGCAGACTCTTTCCTTTGCCATCGACGGACACCTGTTCTCTCTAAAGAATCTTTCCTTTGCCATCGACGGACACCTGTTCTCTCTAAAGAACCACAACAGCTGGTGCCCAAGCGTGCAGGTCGAAGCCACAAGGGGCTCCCAGAAGGCTTGAAGAACTGCGCGTGGAGCACGTGGCCGAGGAACATCACGCAGGCACGTGAGTCCCGAAACATGGCCCATCCACGCAGAGAGACAGACCCGTCAGGCTTGGCATTCACTGTGGAGTCTCTGAAACACCAGACTCCACAGAGAGAAGCTGTGGTTTTCCTTTGGACTTAAAAAACCCATCAGAGTGCTGTAAAGAAGCCCCCTGAAAGGCAGGCTGCTCCCAGAGAAGGTGACCACGTGTTGGTGGACAGCCGACCCTGGGAACTGAGACTGGAAGCCCTTTCTGCACCAAAAGGGTCAGTCTCAGGCAAAAGGAGCGATTAGGAAAGAAAGGAAAGATTCATCTGCATGCTGGATTTTTGGTGAGTATTACCAATTCGGGATCTTAGGAAAAACCTTTCAGAGGCATTGTTCCTCAGGGCAGGGTTTTTTCCTTTGGCGGAAGGTTTTTGCTTTCAGAGCAAACCTTCAGAGTGCTTTAACAGCAAATTCAGTTTTGGCTGTGCAGCCCAGGGGGTGGAGAAAGTAACAGTTTCCCCTCCAGGTTTTTTTTTTTTCCCTCTCTCTCTCCAGCCAGGTTTTTTTTTTTTACTTTCAGTTTCCCAGTCACAGTTAAAGGGGACGCAGAAACTTGAACCCTGAGCCAAAAATGGATGCTAAGCTGCCTGTGTCTCAAAAAAGAGTCCATTACCAGATTTTAAGTGTCTTGGATGATGGGGGGACCCATTGTTCAAAGAAACAGTTGAAAAGATTAATTCAGTGGTTGTTTTCTCAGTTTCCACATGTATCATTAGAGCAAATAAGCTTCTCAGAATTTTGGGAGGCTGTTGCAAAGAAATTGTCTGAATCAGGCTCCCCTAATGATAAAGAAAATGCAAATTTTGCTCTTTGGAGCTTGCAGATTTGGTTTGCATTGCAAAAACAAAATGAAAAGAAAAAAAGCCAGTCCCTTGTGGACTTTCCCCAGTCTCCTCAGTTTCTCCCTCTCTCGACCCCAAAATCCCTTCCCCAAGCTCGGGTATTCCTCGAGAAACCCCTAAACTTTCCCCAAACCTCATTTCTTCCGCAGTTTGTAAACCCCGTGTTCGGTTTACTTTTTCAGACAGTTTGAATGCTCAAAACCCCCATCTTGCTAGTCTTAGTTCGTAGGGGGGGATCACAAGATGGCAGAGACTCCTCTATTCCCCAAAATGGCCAAAGCCAAGTTCTCCCAAGCCATGAAGAGCCTTTTTCTTTGTCTGTCCCTCCTTCCCGCAATCACTTTCGCAATGCCTTCCTCTACCCAGACCCCTCCTTCCCTTCGGTGCTGCCCCTGGCACTGCCCTCTCCTCTGACTCCACCCCCAATCCTCAAACCTCCACCCTCCAACTCCGCCCCATGTGACTCAAGCCTCCAGCCCCTCCCTGCCCGTGGTTCCCACAGTTTCCCTGACCACAATCCCAGTTCCCATGCCCCGGAGAGAGGAGGGGGGGAGCGAGGAACCCGGACACAGGAACGGATCCCGGCTTTTCTGCTACCCCTGTCACATATCGACGGTCAAAAAGGGGGAATGTTGTCCACAGTAATTGGGACCCCTTCCCCCAACAAGCGATTCAGGATTTATGCAAAGCTCAGGCCAAATTTGGACATGAAACTGAATACGTTCGCAGCCTTTTAAAAGCAAATTTAGCAGGGAATCCTATAGTTCCCTTGACCTCCGGCAGCTTTTTCCTTCCCATCTTTTGTCCACACAGTTCAGGCTTTGGGACTCTACATGGAAAAAAAGATTAAGAGATTTAATTCCAGAGCTTTGGCAAAATCCTGAAACGGCTGTTGATAATAATAATTTTCCAATTCGATTAGAACATCTATGTGGTGATGGTGAATGGGTCTCAGCCATCAAGCAGACTCAGGAAATTCCTTTAGCTGTTTTGGAGCGCATTAAAGATGCTGCTTCCAAAGCATTCTTTTCGATACAGCCCAATGGGCCTTTCCAACCTTACATCCATCATAACCTTTTGTAACATTTGATGAGCCATTATCCCAAGCTATCGAATTACAGGTTAAGAATGAAGGAGCCCAAGAACAGGTCCTGGAGGAGATAGCTCTAGCCAATGCAAACAAACGGCGCAAGGCAGCCATCCTCAGCCTGTCTATAGAACCGGCTCCAACTTTACATGACATGCTCCAGGTGTGTGCCAGGAAGGTTCCCTTCATGACAGCTCCCCTAAACCACAGTTCCAGAGATGCATTCAAGCCACCGCAAAGAGCTGCTGCTGCAGACACCGTGCCTCCTGTGCCTGTGCCACAACCACCACCCAAGAGAAGAACAACGTGTCTCCTGTGTGATCAGGCTGGACATTGGGCATCTCAGTGCCCTTTAAAGAAGCAATTTCTGGACTTTTGGGACGAAGGGGGCAGGGTGTCTCAAGAGTCCAAAGGGGATTTTTCAAAAAACTAAAAGATGAGCCCCAGCTTGCCCAGCGAGCTGACATAAATGGGGCAAGTCTGAGGAGGCGGGAGAAAAAATAGAAAATGCAAATGTTAAATTAACCAATCCTACTATAACCAGTTCTGCCTTTCAGCAGAAGTCACCAGATATGACCCTTCCAGATCATGATGTGAGCAGACACTCTCTAGCCACAGAATGTCTCCAAAAGCCTTTTAGGTTGCAACTGACAGAATCCTTGTGCCTAAGTGACACAGACTGGCATTTAGGTTCAATGGATCTGCAGATGCCAGGCTCCTGGCAACATGTTGGCAGTAAGTATGTCATCCTTGGGGACACTAAGTACACACCGAGAGAGATCGAGATCCTTCCGGGTCTTGTCTCATCAAACCCTAAACAACTAGTTCTCTGGCTGCGCTGTGTCCGCCCACCTTGGTCTCTGCCTAAGGGGCAGATAATAGCTCAGGCAATTCCAGCACCTGACCCGTTCCCTGAGAAAGACATCACAAGGAACAAATACCCTGAGGTTTGCCCCACATGAGTTATTGGGAGGGACAAACTCATAATAGGGTGTGAGGTCCATCACAGTGGGGAAATAATAAACCTCAAGGGGGTTTGGGACACAGGCATGGATGTAATGATTGTACCAGAAAGGATGTGGCCCTCACATTGGGAACTGCAAAATGTGGCCGGGCATGTACAAGGTGTTGGGGGGATGAAATGGGCAAAACAGTCAAAAAGTGTGCAAATTAAGGGGCCAAATGGACAACTGGCTGCACTGCATCCATTTGTTTTGAATTATTCGGAGCCCTTGTCGGGGAGAGACCTAATGGCCCAGTGGGGGGTCATGATTGGCATTCCAGATGCCCCCCCGGTTTTTCAGGCTGCGGCCACTGAAGAGCGCCCTACCCAGAAACTCAATTGGAAAACTGATTCACCAGTCTGGGTAGAGCAGTGGCCACTCATTAAAGAAAAATTGAAGGTGCTTCAGGAGCTAGTGGATGAACAGCTAGCTAAAGACCACATTGTGGAAGCCACGTCTCCGTGGAGTTCCCCAGTCTTTGTTATAAAAAAGGCAAACAAAGGCAAGTGGCGGCTCCTCCACGATCTCTGTCAAATTAATGTCATTGAGGACATGGGTTCTCTCCAACCAGGGATGCCATCCCCAGCGATGCTCCCCCAAAATTGGAATTTGGCAATTATTGATATCAAAGATTGTTTTTTCCAGATTCCTCTGCACCCTGACGATGCCCCACATTTTGCCTTCTTGGTCCCTACCCTGTACCGAGAAGCCCCGAGGAAAAGATACCACTGGAAATTTCTTCCCCAAGGGAATGAAAAACTCGCCATCTATTTGTCAGTGGTACCTCTCTTCCCTACTGTCCCCAGTGCGTGCATCTGTAGGAGAAGCCATCATCCTGCACTACATGGATGATGTGCTCGTGTGTGCCCCCAATGATGACTTACTGTCCCACGCGCTTGACCTGACAATCGATTCTTTGGTTGCTGCCAGGGTTCGAGCTTCAGGAGGAAAAGATTTCAAAGGATGCCACCTTGGAAGTACCTGTGGAGATTGGTAAGCGGACCATTGTGCTGCAAAAATTGGTTGTCAAAAATAACATCAGGACCCTGGCAGATATCCAGCAGTTTTGTGGGTCCTTAAATTGGGTAGGACCTTGGCTAGGTCTGACCACTGAAAATCTAGACCCCCTCTTTAATCTTCTAAAAGGAGTAGAGGAGCTAAGTTCTCCGAGGACCCTCACCCAAGAGGGAAGAGCAGCCCTAGAAAACGTACAGGACTGTATGGCCACCAGACAGGCCAACAGGTGCAAATCAGACTTGCCATTTAAATTCATCATTTTACGCAAATTGCCATACTTGCACAGGAGGATCTTTCAGTGGGAAAAAGTAGAAAAATCAAAAAAGGAAAAAACCTGTAGGGATCCCCTCTTAATCATAGAGTGGGTTTTCCTCAGTCACCACCAAAAGAATGACCAGGCCACAGGAATGGGTAGCAGAATTGATCCGGAAAGCCAGGACCCAGATCGGGAGTTGGCAGGATGTGATTTTGAGCATATTCACATCCCAATTGAGGTAAACTCGGGCCAAATCACAAAAGCAATGTTGGAGAACCTGTTTCATGAAAATGAAGCTTTGCAGTTTGCTCTGGATAGCTACACAGGTCAAATTTCAATTCATCGGCCTGCTCACAAATTATTTAGAGAACAAATTCAGTTCAAATTGTCATTAAAATGTGTTCAGAGCAGGAGGCCCTTAAAAGCTCTAACCTTTTTTACAGATGCACCGGGAGCCTCTCAAAAGTCAGTAATAACATGGAAAGATCCTCAAACTCAGTAGTGGTGGGAGAAAGATATTGTCAAGGTAGAAGGATCACCTCAGGTAGAGTTGGCTGCAGTTGTTAGAGCTTTTGAAAAGTTTCCTGAACCATTCAGTTTGATCACAGATTTGGCCTATGTAGCAGGTGTAGTATCCAAAGCTGAACAAGCTGTACTGAGTGAGGTCTCCAATTCTGCACTTTTCAACTTGCTCTCAAAACTAGTAAATCTGGTCTCCCACCAAGAGCAACAATTTTATGTGATGCACATCAGGTCACACACCAATTTACCAGGGTTCATAGCCGAGGGCAACAGAAAGGCTGATGCTCTTGCTGCACCTGTGGAGATGGCCCCACTCCCAAACATCTTTGGACAAGCCAAAATCAGCCATCAGCTCTTTCACCAGAATGCACCAGGCCTAATCCGCCAGTTCCACCTAACTCGGGAACAGGCTCAGGCAATTGTGTCAATGTGTCCCTTGTGCCAGCAAAACGCACTCCCAGCCCTGAGTGCAGGAGCAAACCCCAGGGGATTGAAGAGCTGTGAGGTATGGCAGACAGATGTGACCCACATCATGTCCTTTGGTAGGCAAAGGTATGTCCATGTATCTGTGGACACCTTTTCTGGAGCTGTCTATGCCTCTGCCCACACAGGGGAGAAGTCCAGTGATGCCATGAAACACCTAATACAGACTTTGTCCTTCCTGGGCATCCCCAAATCAATAAAAACTGATAATGGACCCACGTACACATCCAAGGAGTTCAGAAGCTTCCTGCAGCAATGGGGAGTAAAGCACAAAACCAGCATCCCCTACTCCCCGACAGGTCAGGCCATCGTGAAAGGACCCACCAAAATCTCAAAAGGGTCCTCAGCCAACAACATCAAATTAGATGTCATCAAAATAGCCATCTCTAAAATTAGAAACACCCCAAATCCAGTTGTCCAAAGCCTTGTTCACTCTGAACTTTTTAAATTACACATTTGAAAATCTTAACCCACCAACTGTGCACCATTTCAGAGAGAACTGCCAACTGCAGCTGAAAGGAAATCCACCAGTAATGTAAAGGATCCAGCAACCAAGGAGACAGAGGGCCCCCATGATCAGGTCACCTGGGGTCGTGGGTATGCCTGCGTGTCCACTCCCTCGGGTCTCAAGTGGGTGCCAGCCAAGTGGGTGAAACCTTTCATCCCTAAAAGTGCAAAGCCACCTGCAGAAGTCCCACAAGTGACCAGTGCTGCCTGGAGAAGGAGAAAGCGCCAAACCCTCTCCTTCTAATTATCATTTTCCCTTACCAGTGTTTTTCTAAGCAGTTTATTTGCAATAGATATATTTTTATATATTTATTTATAGATTTATTTTTATATAATAGATATATATTTTTTTTTCTTTTTCAGCTTTAAAGGTACTCAAGATCTGAACTCTGAGCATCTCCCACGGACTGAGCCTTCCTCCTTCTCAATTTAATAAGAAAGGGGAAGATGTTGTGGTGCATTAATTTGGTTTATATTGTATTTCATTTTTATATTGGGTTTTGTAATGTTTCTTCTGTTTCCTGGAAAATGTATCATGGGGTTTGTCCCTGCTTGGCCGTGCCCATCCTCCCACACTGGAATGTAACCCAACTCTGTTCCACTTCCACCTTGTCCCTGATTCGGTAGTGGCTTGTCCCTGCCTCTAGGCCCTTCCCCGCGGGTAAAAGCCCTGGGAGGAGGTGGCGGGGGGAGGTATCTTTTGCACGGGATGGGGATGGGGACTGGGACTGGGACTGGACTGGGCTCCAGAGCTGGAGGGGCAGGACCCAAATAAAGCCCTGATCCCACCCCCGGACAAAGAGCAGACTCTTTCCTGTTGCCATCCATGGATGCCTGTTCGCTCTAAAGAACCACAACACAGCACAGACACAATGGTGCAGGCCCAAGCAGAAGCCAATGCTCCAGTGCAGTGCTCAGAGCTCGATAGCATCCTGAGTCTAGGCAGTCATTTCCAGTGTGGACAGTCATCACAGAAGGTATGAGCCCCTGACATGCCTCCTACTTTACAGTAGAGATGTGACATCATTGTCATTGAGTTACTGGGTGGGAACAGGCCCATTTTTTCACCATTTTTAAGGTCTATAAACTAAAAATTCCTGAAAATCTGCCTCCCTGTTTCAGTTTAATGGAAAAAATGCATGTATAGACACGCATTTCAATTTCAGATACACAGAAATTTTTTTTCATTGCAAGTACTACATGTATAATACATGACTATTCAAGGCACTTGTACTAGGAGAGCAAAATTTAGAAAAGGTGTCTTGTTATCAGTTGGAGGTACAGTAGTGCATATTTGATGACACTTCTGATTTCTAAAAAGGTTTCATCTCCATTTGATGTTAATTGGATGTATTTTCATTGTCTTAACTCAATTTTTCATTTACTTGGAAGAAAGATTCTGGATGTAGATTAATTTCTAAGTGTGCCTCTTTTACAAGAAAAATATCTAAATTATTTTGTATTTGGGGGGGAAAAAAGAAAAAAAGTCATACCAAGACTACCTTCTTGGTTCTTAAATGCAAAATCATCCATGAGGACATTAGAAAAAGCAGCTGCATCTAATGTAATGGGTTGCAAACCACCCTTGTATCCTGAGGCCAGGAGCTGCCTTGCTGAATATGCTTGTAATTGTATAAAATTTCAATCATACACAGGAGTAATTGGGGATAGTCATAATGTCCTCAGGATCCATTTAGAAACACCACATAGCACACGAGTCAAGAACTAGCATGGTTCAGTGTCTGGGAGGTGTCATTCTACCCTTTTATTCTCTAGACTGAACCTGAGCAGTGTGTTGCAGCAGCTGATTAATTTCATTTAAAAATACAGTCGTGTTAAGGAAATCTGTTCAAATATGCAGTGTGTAAAAATTGATTAATTCAAGATGTTTGAATTTAGACACACTGGTAGCTGTAGTAGCCCTGTAATTAGGATCATACAGGGTCTAATTTATCTTTGATTAAGTAGGTACTCAATTAAAAAATCCCATGAATATACACATGGAAAAAATTCACACACTTGTTCCTTTTCTAGATATTTTCAACCACATAAAACATATAACCTAATTGTTGCATAACCCTAATACATTTTTTCCTGCATATTGTTCATAAAATATTTTTTTAATCACAGATGTATCAGGAAAGTTTCCTTTTGTAAAAATAACAAATAGTCATATTTCCTGACCAGCAGGCATGAGTGTTTAAATCACAGCAAATCCTCAGAAAACTTGCACTGTTGGTAATAAGAGGATATTGCAGTTGATCTAATAATAAATTTTTCTTTAAAACTGATGCAAATATGGCTGGTAGGGTGTATCATATTATTGATGCAATCAGAATTGTAGTTTGCCTCACCCCATGCTCCTTGATGACTCAAGCCAGGCTGTCCACGTAGACTAACTGCCTGCAAATTTGGAGCATCTGAGTTTGGAGGCCAGGCAAAAAAAAATGCAGACAGAGGATGAACAACCAGTGCGTTCAATGCTATCTATCCTTACAAATAATTTTGAGAATTAATGCATCATTGCAAGGGACATGTGAATTGATGGGGTAGGACACATTTTCCAAAAATCCATTAGAGAAAAATCTGTCTCTGAACCAAGCAAAAATTATTGCAGTACCAAAGATGTGTGTGAAGACAGCATTTTTAGGCTAACTGGTTGATTTTACTGAAGAATAATTTTGCCACAAAACTCAGAATGCAGATTCATGAAGCTCAGATTTTGGGATCCATGTTGTAAAAAGCACTTGTTTGGATGCTGCACCTGAGACATATCAGGAGTGAAGTAAAATATTTCAGACAGTTTTATAAAATAAAATCCAAATACTGCACTCATATCTAGTTAAGGTGGTACAAAATCTTGCTTTCTGTTTATAACACTAATAAGTGAGCTCAATGACTTGTTACTCTAACACAGCCATTTCTTAAATCCTTCCTTTCCTGTACCCTGTCTACATTTCTTGCCTTCATGGAAGATACTCATCTTCCATAATTTAGTGCTAGACTCATGACAAATTAAGGACAAGACAAGATACATAAATACACTCACAGCTTGTACTATACTAACTTGAAACAGAAAGCTCTCAGGAACAGAAAGAAGTCCTTTCTCATGTTCTGTCTGCAGAAGTGCTTGCCCAATTTTCTAACTCCTATTCCTACTTTCAGGCACATCTTCATACATGATGATTTCTGCTTGAAGTATCAGGGTGTTATTAATTCTCTTTGAATTGAAAGAGTTCAACATATACTCTCTATATTGTACTCTCTGTCATCTCAGAGATTAAAAAATCAACCATGTAACTAATAGTTGTGACTTGGGCTTATGTTACAACATCACTGTTGGAGAAGTACCATAATAAATTTTCAAATCATTTTATGACTCAAGAAAACAGGAAAAATGCCTAAAATGGATGTCTAGCATTCTGTTGGTAGAAAATTGCCACCATAACTACAAGGGATAAGAATAAAACCTTTGTTTACACTTAATGTAATGTCAATTGGAACTTCTTAAAACCAGCAGGATATAGGATATAGTCTTTTGAAAGAGAATGCTATAAAGAAGAAGTAAAAGATAAAAAACATCCCTTCAAACATAAAAGAAATAAAGAACAGTGGTTTTAAAAAAACCCCAAGTGTTAAATATAGAGCTGAAATTCAACTGACTTTTTAAGATGAAAAATGTTAAAACATGTGAAAAGATCAGTACTTCAAAGATCTTATTAAAAGTATAATACCCAAAAAAAAAGCTGCAGTGAAGCACAAGATGGTATTATAAATACACATATGTGTGTGTTTAAAAGCACAAAACAAAAGAAAAGAAAAATGTTGCGGTGCCTAAAGCGTGTTCTTCACACTCGCCTAGGCTAGCTCAGGCACCGCAGCGTGGAAAGGTACAGACAGCTGGCCATGCCAGCTAATCCGATCCTGTGGGTTCTTGGCTTCCACTCGACCTTGGCAGCAAGCACAGGTGGTGCAGGGCAATGACGGTGGAGATAGAAAGGTGGACTCTGCTGAGCAGGTCACAAGAGTTTATTGGAGCCCCAGCACAGGACCTCCTGACCTCCAGGTGCCTGCCCAGGCAGAGCCCCACCAGGCTGCTTGCCAGCACCTTTTATTTGGGAGTGGAACTAGGGGAAGAGGCAGGGGGTGAGCAAATCAGGGATAACCAGGGAGGGGTCACACTGGTGAATGATATTTTCATAAACCAAACATAAATGATGGGGGGGGGACCCTCTCCGGATCTGAACTGTCACTCGATGCCCTTGGGAGAACTTTCTAGTTCCAGGGGAAGGCCCCGAGATGACAGGCAGACCCCAGAAGAGGGCTGGGGAGTGGGGGATTGACATATAAGAGTTGGAGGGGAGAAAAACAGGGAAAGACCACTGGGGGGAACAAACAGCGGTACATAGGAGGAACCATTCAATAAATTAACAGCATATACAATAAAACCAAAACAAATCCCACACCACTACTTCAAAACCCAAATTCATCCACAATAGAAAAGTTTTAAAACACTAAGAAATGACTGTACTCTAGACGCTACAAGCAAACCCTTAAGTTCAAATAAGGAACTGAAAACTGAAAGGCAGAAGTCCACTTTAAAAGACAACACTTCAGTTTAATAGTTTGTATGAACTATTCCTAACAGAACTACAAAAGGAACTAAAAACATAGCCCTTTTCAATTTGCTTCAAAAAAGCTGCTTATCTGCTGAAAAATTCATGGTGGTCCATACAATCATAAAATCTTAACACCAACTACTGCAAAGGCAGGATATTTTTTAATTGTTTCCTTAAGTACTTCTTGAGAAAAATCTCATCAAGACCTTGAGCAGCAGCTGAAGGAATAGACTGATTTTGGTTAGATTTTGAGATTTTTTTTCATTCTGCTCTTTTTGTTGTTGTTGTTGTTTTACTTTCTTTTTTATTTAAATGCTGCTCTTTCATAAATGTGCTTTCCAGTTTACAAGCCAGAATGTATCTGTTTGCTTGATGAAACTTTCTGTTTACATTTAAAGCTTGGGTAGTATTTAATGGGAATACAGTGGATTTGATAAACTGGAATTGTCTTTTCATCTCTCTAGAGGAAGCAAATCCAAATAAGTGCCAGCTATCCAAAACAATTTTGAGTCCAAAGACCTGTGAGTCCAAAGAGTCTGTCCGAGGACCAGTTACACCAAATAAAGGGAAAGCATCATATAAGGGGAAAAAATTCCTGTTGGAGTATGTTCTGATGTTACTTGGAGCAGGAGCAGGCAATGGCAAATGAAGGGTTCTGAAACTAAGCCTGCTGAAGTTTTGTTATCTGTAAAACAAAACTGGACAATTTCTTTATGACAATATCCAGGGCTTGACATGTCTCATAACCAGCTTTCTTTTGTGCTGTGGAATTTTTTTCTTCTTCTTTCCTCCAGTGATCAAGTTTCACATCTGTCTTATTGGTGAAGATGACCTCCACTTCTTGGCAACAGAGTCTGCAAGATAAACAGTCATTAATACCAATAATCAGAAATGTTTTTATATATTATTTCACATTTAAGTTTCCTCTGGCTTCAGTTGTTCCTAAACCTGCATCCTCACTCCCATATGGTACTGTTTGTCCTTCTGATAACCCCGGGGTAATATTGAAAATTCTCTAAAATGAGTTGTCTTCATTTTAATTCCCTGAAATGAAAGAAATAAATGGGGATTTATTTGTGATTAAGTCATTAATTACTAATTCAAAAAATCCAAAGCAAAAGGGTGCACCACCCCCTAGTAATTAAAATACTAGGTTTTCCATTAAGACAGACTGTGCCAATTTATGTATTTACTCTGAAAATTTTCCTACGGTTTGCAAATAAAGAATGCGTTGCACTCCTGCAGAGTGTTCAAATATAGATAAATCCTTGACATTCATTTTAAAGTAAAAACATTTGGCAGTCTGAGAAACTTGCTGCTGGAGATAATAAATATCTATGACTATCATTCTGAATTCAGCATGATATTTGCTAGTTTAATTTGTGCATCTTACGGTTTGGCTATAACTTTATATTGTAACCTTTCAAATGCTGGAAACATATGAGCAGATAAGCAAGCAATAGGCTGCAGCATAAAAACAAGCCTTTCATTTGGAAATCTAGCTAGTTTATTTCATAAAAATATAAAGCCTGCGTCTCTCTGTATCTTTCAGAAAGTATTTCCATGTGCTGCAATTTAACATCTTGTAATCCGGAAAAGTAAAGTAATAAAGCCCTAGTTTGTTTCTTGTCTGAATGGTAGCTATGATTGTCTCAAGAGGGTGCTTCAAAAGCTTGGGGAACAAAAATGTTCTTGTAAAGATATGCAGACAGAGCAAAATGTTAATTAGTGGATGCTAATAGATGAGTATTATTCATAATGTACTTTTAGACTGTTTTTTAATTAAAAGAATGGTCTTTCTATCGCTACAGTGGTCAAAAATAGAAAGCTAGTAGACGTCATTTTTAACTACATAGTATAGAGAATAATTGTAGCATCTTGCACAGAGTAATACATTAACTGCTGAGTTTTAGTGGCTGTAGCATACAGCCACCGCTGTCTCCATCATCTGTGAGATGCACTGTTTTGTATGTGAGCCTCAGAAATCTCTCTGAGAAAGGCAATCCTACGGGGTATAGGCTTTGTGTATCACAGACCCCAAACCTTTAAAAAATGTCACTGTTTTTTTTTGGTGTTTCAAAGCATGATAAATATGGATCATCAGCAGATGTTCTTCTGGGCTGCAGAGACCTTCTACAAATACGTCTGAAGCCTATTGGTATTCAATAGGCGACTAGATGGTAGAGCACACCTCTGCTTCATCCATCAGCGCATAGCAGAACAGCTACTGTTCTGATGTTGAATTTGAAATGCTTCAGTCAAATATGACCTAACAGGTCACAGGTTTGCAGCAGGATAGCATACTTTTAAAGAAGTAAAATAGACAAGTGTTGATAAATGGGTATTCAGATGAACTGTTGAAGTTGCAGCATAAAATCCCTAAAAAAGTCTATGTGAAGGCATAGAGAAGGTCCACGATGAAGTGCACTTTCCCTTTAACAATCTTGCTCAGTGACATGCTTAGAATGCCAAGAGATCATTTAACTACTTAAAAGAATGAAGATCACAAGCTGGTGGGGTTTTTTTTTGTTGTTGTTGTTGTTGTTGTTGTTGTTTTGGGGGGGGGCTGTGTTTGGTTTTTGCTCTTAGGTATTCATAAATCAATATTCTCTGAATGTAAGATTTAATTTTTATTCAAAGCATGGGAAGGACAGCTACAGATTAAAACAGACAAATCTGTTGCTCTGACAGATAATTACAGATTAGGTTGGGCAAAGACAGAAGTAACTCTAGTAACCTTTCTTCATGAGACGCAAGAATATTTAGAACTATCAATTAGCTATTGTCAGTAAACACACACATACCTATATATACATACAGATATAGTGGAAGTTTTTATTTGTGTACAAAAATTATTTTTCTATGTAGGAAACAGATGTAAACCATTAAACTTTTCAAAATTAAGTTTTTTCTACTTTTTCCCATCTAAATTTCCAGCATATGTTTCTTAGTTAAATACCATTGACAGCATAGTGAAATAACAGTAGCTTTTTAATACTATTTTAAGTATTAGGAGAAATGTTAACCTTTTGAAGGACTGTGAAATAAAAGGCTGTTACATCGTGTGGCAACAGTGACCATCATGTCCAGGGAGGTTACAACCACCGGCAGGGAAACAGATGAGACAAGTCTTTGTTGTTAAGCACGAGAATCCGTTTATTCCCCTCCAGCCCGGGCCGAGGAGGGGGTGAGAGCGAAGAGGGGTAAAGATGAAGAGGGCGAGCAGGGGCAGGCTCATGGGTTTTATCAGGTATTCTAGGGGAGGAGTCTTAGGGTTTAGGTCAAAGGGGGAGATCAGATTTTAGCCTCCTCAAAACAGGACTCCACAACTCCTTCCTTTATATTGGTCAAAAAGATGTGTTGAGTAACTTATATAATAAGGGAATTCTAGGGAATATGACTTACTGGTTTGCAAAATTAAAATGAACAGTACTAAGCTAAATTACCAAGTAACAGAAAAGCATTTGAGATTTACAGAGGATAAAGTAACAGAATTGATGATATTGAATTAAATGAGTACATTTTCTCTTTATGGATTAATAGTTCAATCTCCTTTGGCTTTTGCTCTTCCTACCAGAAGGGGTGCAGTTCTTTCATCTCTTCTTCACGAAGGGCACAGTTCTTACTGTTTGGTCTCGGCTTTGGTGCTGGTATTTTGGGTGTCGTTATTGTAGGTGATGATGACTGTGAAGCGAGAATGGTGAAAGCGGCAGTGGCAGAGCTGTCAGCAGCACACGGCAGGGTCTGGCCTCTCGGCGCTGTGCAGCTCCATCACCCCACCTCTGCCATGCCAGCTGCAGGGCACAGCAGGGCCTGGCACTCTCTGTGACCAGCCCCGCCTCACCTCCACTGCCACACAGGCCTGGGGCGAGGGCAGCTGCAACCACACGGCAGGAAGGGGGGTAGGTAGGTAGGGGAAAGGGTAGGCATGGGACCGGAAGAGAAGGATTTCGGCAGGAAAGAGGGGGTCTCAAAACCGTGTGGTAAAGGACCATTTTTTTGAAGGAGCACCCACCATGTCCAGGGAGGTTACAACCACCGGCAGGGAAACAGATGAGACAAGTCTTTGTTGTTAAGCATGAGATTCCGTTTATTCCCCCCCAGCCTGGGCCGAGGAGGGGATGAGAGCGAAGAAGGGTGAAGATGAAGAGAGCGAGTCAAGGGGGAGATCAGAGGTTTAGGTCAAGGGGGAGATCAGATTTCAGCCTCCGCAAAACAGGACTCCACAAAAGGCTAATATGTCATCACTGCAATATCTGAATAAAAATAACTTATAATCTTGTTATAGCCTTAGTGCAAGTAATGCTATTTACTAGACCAGTGCAGCCATGCTTCTTTCCTCATTGTTATGTCACTCCCTGCAAGAGCCCAGGAGAACCATTTTCCTATCACTACTGCCAGGAGCATGGCTTGCCAAACCTCCACAATCAAAAGAGGGATCAGGTCTGTGGTTCATCCTACTTACCTGCCTGGCCCAGGACATAACCCCATCACAAAAATAAGAAGAAACTAAACCAAGAAAATGAATGCAGACTGAGAGCAATTTCTATACCACATGGGAGAAGTTACCCCATAGCAGTCCAGCCTCCATTCCCCTCCCTTACAAATCTATTGCTTGAATTAGTCCTATTAATATAAGGTCTTGCGGTCTAATTAATCTTTCTCCAGGACAATAACTGAATAACAACCAGAGAAGAAGCCTTACTGTTCTCTTTACACTGGGTAACTCTTAGGTACCCAGTTAGTAGGATTTTAATCAGGAGAAATTATCTGTATCTTTCAGGGTGCAAAATTTACAAACTAGGTTGGGATTTAGTTTATTGTAAAGCAATTTTTTTTTTTTTTTTTTGCTTGTTTGTTTGAGACAGATGAGGGTTATTTCCCCCTCATTAAGATGCTAATGGAATGCTGACAAGTGTTTGGTATTTTTAACATAATTAACTGTAGGCCATTTTTGTTCTTTTCAAGCTATTTTTCTGTGTGACTTTTATTTTCTAAGTAGCTCATCATATAATTAGGGATAATGAAACAGTTCAGTCCCAGAAACACAAAACCAACAAAAACCAAGAAGACCTCAAACCCTCTTGATTCTTTCAAAAGAGTAAAAAATTGATGATTTGTGAGACAGGTTAAAAGAAACCTTATACAGATTACATTCATGCATTTCAAGATAAACTGACCCCCATGCAGGATATTAAGGACTCTGTTTCAGAAAATGAACTTTTCTGTATTTACCCATTGAAATGCGCAGATGCTCATTGAAGACATAAAATGTTGCTGAAAACTGCTAAAGACAAAAGATGGAAAAACTGTCCTGTAAAGAGAGATGTACTACTCTTTGACTTTCACCATTCTCAGGCTGAGCAGCTGCTAAATAAATGCATTATTCTGGAATAGCTAAACACAGTTTGAGTCAGCTTGTGTTTGATTTCAGATTTGGTTGAATAGTAGGAGGTGTGATAGAGGAGAGGGAACTGCTGTGTATTGGTTTTGAGTGTAGGAATCCTTTAGAGGAGAGTGCAGGAGCCAGGAAGGCAGTCAACCTGGATGTTGCAGATTATCTCTGGAATGTGTCTCTATGGCTTCTGCTGTCCCTGTTTCTTCTGTCCACAGCAGTTCTTTTTACCTAACTGTCTGCTTGAGACATTGGCAACTGCATTGCCAGGTGTTCACCTACCTGCAGCTGGGCACAATCTGAGAGGCAAGCAGTGCCAGGCACTTCCCAAGCAAAAAAACCTGGGGATTAATTGTATCCAAACATGATTAAAAAGTCTATCCTAGCTCTGCATTGCTGGAGAGCAAATGGCACAAAAAGAACTTGAATTTAAGCCTCGATTATTAAAATGTTAAAGTGTGGTAACTCTCCACGAGACTAGATGACCGCCGATGGCAAAAGTAAGAGCCTGCTCTTTTTCCGGGGGGAAAATATTGTTTTATTCTCCAGTCTTGCCCTGCCTTGGCTGGAGATCTTCCCCGATACCTTTCCGGTCCCAGAGAGACCTCAGCCCCACCCATCCGGGGGCTTTTTCCCAGGGGGCAGGGCCCAGAGGCAGGGACAAGACATCATCCAATCAGGGAGAAGGGGCAGTGGAAGAGTTAAGTTACAGATGAGTAAGGAAAAACCATGATACAGATTACAAATCCAAAAAACACAATATAAACCAAATTAATATAAACCAACAACATTAAAGTTCTTAATTCTTAATAATGTTCCCTTCTTAATGGAGAGAGTAAATTCAACTGCACTTTTCCAAAATGCTTAATGTTATCAAAGACATTCCAAATCATTCTAGTAATAGAAGGCTTTAACTCCACTTGTTAGTATAGAAAGGGTTGAAAGGGTAATACATAGAAACCTACACATGCACTTAATCAAGATCCACTACTTCCCAGCAGTCCCACTTATCAGGGAATGAGGAAATTGCCTCGTGTTTCACAAACACATTTAAAAACCATATATATATTTAAAAAAAAAAAAAAAAAAAAAAAAAAAAGACACCGGCTGAGTTGGCAATTGCAACAATAGTGTTTATCCATCTAGAGCCATTTTGTAACCACTAATTAAAGCCATATTACAAAGTGAAATAAATCAGCAGGGATAGTATGCAACAGGAAAACAGAGGAAACACTAACTTTCCAGTTCATATGAAAAAATTCTCACTTTATGTTTTAATATTAATTCAACTTATATTCATCACTGTAAGGACATTATTCAAAGTAAATTTTCAGGCATCTATTGTGTTCTTTTACAAAATCTGTAGTTAACCTATGGTGGAAACCTTTCCTGTCTAATGTATCAACTTTGACTCCAAGTACATTAAAACTGATATTAAAATTGATGGATACTTCCTAAAATTAATATATTGATTGTTTTGGTTGGGTTTTTTGGTTTTTTTTGTTGTTGTTGTTGCTTGTTTGTTTTTGTTTTTTTTTTGTTTTTGGTTTTTTGTGTGTGGTTTTTTTTTTTTTTTTTTTTTTTTGGGAAATCTTAAGCAAAACTATAGCTAATATATTTCATTTCTTATAAGAACATTATGGGTAGATAAGACATATTTTTGTGTGTATATGTTTTAAAATGTTTATTTTTGTTATCTTTCACTGGTACCTAAAAGCCAAATTCATTAAAATTAGAAAGATACAGCATGCTACTCTAGAAATACCAGTAGTAAAAAGATTGGCACAAGATGTTTTTGATTTCTTTTTATACATTAAATTAATTTTATCAGTAGAATCAAATCAAATAAGCAGGGAGAAAAAAAATCCTTTAATTAAACTCACAATTTTGTGCTGGGTGTTAGAAAAACATGCATTTTGGAGATGGACTGATCAGTAAACTAAGACTGAGGAGTAAACTCTGACCTCCATCTAAGTGGTCCATAAAAGATAAATAGGTTTTTGAGGAGAATTTGACATATTTAGATAAGGGCCTGCAAATGGGAGAAATACTGCCACCACCACATGCCACTCGAACCAGGGTAAACCAGATCACGTGATATCCAATACACAAGAAGGTGGGCACTTAAGAACTATTATTCCTTTTTCTCTCAATGCCCTCATGCCCGACGTTGGGCACCAAATTCTCTCTTGGTTTTGAAAGACAGTTGTCTACCATGGAAAACTAGAGCCCCCCTTGGAATGGAGAACGTAAACCCTGTTCCTTCCAAATTATTATAATTCTGCAATTAGGGACTTTCAGGCAAAGATATGGGAATAGGAGTAACAGTTCTTTACTAGGATTATTTAAAAAAAAAAAAAAAAAAAAAAAAAATGGCAAAAAAAAAAAAGCAGATGTAATGGTACAAAAAGCAAGCAAGGAAGCAAACAAAAATCCTGGAAAAACCCTCACAGAGTCAGGGATACAACCTGGCACCCTGTTGGTCAGGGTGTTGGAAGCAGTCCAGATAAATCCTGCTGGAGTAACAGTTGTGGTTCTGTGCAGTAGACATGATCGTGTAGAAGATCCTGTGGTGGCAAGATGGGTCCAGTCTTCCTCCAGGCATCTAGTGGAAAAATCGGATCCCTTGTGTTCTTCAGTCCCAGTTTTTATCTAGCTAGGAACAGTTGGCTCCCCCCGCCGCCCACTGGGGGGATGATGGAATCAATGGGATGATGGAATGTCTTATGTCATTGGTGGGCCCTAATTGCCCATTATCAGAAGATGTCCCATGGAGGATGGAGGGGCAGTGCCCCACCTGGTTTTAACAGCTGGACCATTATCAGAAGGCATCTGCCTCCTCCCCCCTGGAGTTACAAGAGATAAGGAAAAAACATCTCCCCAACAGATGAAATAGAATACACATTTTTTTTGGTTTCATAACCCAAGACAGATGTGAAGATGCACTTAGACACGTGGTTCAGTGGTAGAATTGTCAGTGCTTGTTTAGTGGTCAGATTCGATGTTCTTAAAGGTTATTTTCCAAAAATTCTATGATTACCAAGCATTAGCTTTGTTGTCTCACTCATGTGCTTTTTCTCCATATTTTATTTTTAAAAAAGTATTGTGAATGCCCCCGTGTTCAGGAAAGTTGAGATAACCCCCAGAATAGCTGACAAAAGTTTACATTTTTCATTCATATATATAACTGATAATGTTCATAATGCATAATGTAATGATATAGGTATACTGAATGAATATGCACTAAACAAAATAAGCAGCATTATTAATTAAAATCATGCTTAAATGCTTTAGAAGTATCATACTGGAAGTAAATTTTACTTTAATTTTTTTTATTTCCTTGGTTTATCTTGGTCTTTTCAAGTAATTTCTGCAGTTTTACCATTCACTTCAGTGGCAAAACACAGTGTCCTGCTGGGCAAGGTCATATTCCTTACCCAAAGAGTTGTAGTAGGTCGCGGGAAAAGAGAGGTGCCCTCCTTCTTCTTTTTTTTTTTTTTTTTTTTTTTTTTTTTTTTTTTTTTTTTTTTTTTAAAAAAAAAAAAAAAAAAAAGGTAAAGGTATTTTGTAATGATAGCATTACCAATCACAGCCCACTTCCTGTCAGTCTTGGTCCTTTCTTTCTCTACTTTCACGCAAGATAGGAAATCTCTTTTTTATTCATCCAAGCCCTCCCCAACACTCTCCAGCCTACTAGCTAGCTTAATTTTCCTGAGCTTGTACAGAGGAATTTATGTTTTGTCAGATTAAGGTGTCTGTGTTGCTGTTTCTGTGGACTGTGAACTGCCCTGAACAGACATTAACTATGTATCTGTTTCTGCAGAGAAATTGCTTTAAGATGTTTTAGTCTCATGGGCATAAAGTCTTTGAAAATTACTGGACATTCTCTATAACTTTGATCTCTTCAGACTATACCAAAGAGTTTTACCTTTTACAGTTATTCATGCCTTACAGTTTTGTGTCCTACAATAAAAAGGAGCACATGGGAAGGGAAATTATAGTAATTCTGAAGAATCATTTGCAGTACTACCTACAACTTATAGATTGTTTCTAAGCTTGGTTTCTATTTTAACTTTTAAATAAACAGAATTTTCCGCACATATACGTTCCTTCTGAAACACATCTCAAATTTTTGGTTTGTCAGCAGCTTAGAACACGGATGAAAGACTGAAGCAGCAACCCACTGTGTGAAAAGAGAATGAGTATAAAGAGTTCCTGCAGGTAATTGGGAGTGCACTGCTTGCTCTCCTCTGCCTGATTGCACTGCAAAATATTATTACAGCTCATGAGATAGCCCAAAACCTATGTCTAATCACAAAGTGAAGTGAGAATTGTAGTGTCACAACAACCTTAAAAAGTCACTCCAGCTCTCTTTCTGACTCCAGTGCTTAGTACAATTTCTGGTTACAGAGTTAATTCCACCTTCATGTACAAGAGCCATTGCTTGCTTTAATTCACAACCCCTTGTACATTCCTGGCTGTTAGAGCAAGAGCTCTCTGGGGTAAAATGATTCCTTTTCACAGCTCTTCTAGAAAGCTGTTAGCAATCTTGATATGTGAGCCACGATAGTAGTTGCCTGCTGGTCAGCGGCAAGCCAGAATCACCCACCTATCGATCATCACATTCAGTGTTAGGACTGTACAGTTACTGCAAAAAGGTTACAACTCCAGCTCAGGGACTTCTGCATGTGACCATTGGCTCCTCAAACCTGTCCCTGATTTTTTTTTCCCGTGGCAACTCAATATTTTCTCCTGTGTTGTTTCTAAGGAATCTCTAATGTCACTTGGAAAGAATACACCCTTTGAAACTGCGGTTTCACCTAAACTTTCTCATCCCATGCATAAGAAATATTGCCTACAGCCAGTTGTGCTCCCAGAGTGAAGTTTGGAGGCAGGGCCAGCACTATTCCAAAAACACCAGCAACACAGAGGTGGGTGGGTTTTTTTTGTTTTTTTGTTTGGGGTTTTTTTTGTTGTTTTTTTTTTTTTTTAATTGTCTTTCATGATGAGCATGTCAATGGAAGTACATTGTCATTCCAGGCAGCTTCTGAGCACTTCTGAGAAACTGATGAATGACTGACTGACTGACTGACTCCCAGATTTCTAGCTGGCCATCAAGCCCTTATAAAGTGGCCTGACAAACTGTCAGATTTGCACTGTGATTCTCATGAGGCAAATTATTAAGCTTTCATTAATTAAACTTCTAAAAGTTGACTTCAAAGAGGTGCACTGTGGTTGGATCTAAATTTTAATGTACCTCATGACACATTGCAATGAAATCAAAAGCTGACTTAAGGAGTAGGCAAAATTAGACTTCACAGATATTTGTAACAGCAATATTTAATATAGCAATGCCAGATTATTTTTTACTACCCGGTATTGCAGGATCCTGCAAACGTTTTATACACATTGAACATATACAGACACAAGAACAAGCAGAGATTATCAGGGGCTGCTGGCACACTTGAGGTTCAGAAAACCCAGGTGTTGGTTCTTGATGGAGTCAGGCAGGCTGCTTTGAATGCTGGATTATAGCTATTCTCTCTCTGTGCAAAGATTCCTCAGCTACCCAGGTGGTCCATGGTACAGTTATATTTCATGGTTTCCAATTATGTTTGGAGATGAATGATACTGTGACTAATTTGGTGGCATAATATATAACATCTTAAAATGAATACACTCTCTAGACTGTTTTTATAATATCAGTGACTTGGGCCAGACTGGATAGAATGTATCCCAAATGGTGTTCTGGCAAGAAGACAGTCATTTCCAGATGGATCATTTACACAATTTTAATTTTTCTAACTAAATTGCATTCCTGCTGAATAAATGTGCAGTGGGTATTTACAACTCTAGAGATCAATAGGCCATTTAATAGAGATATTTTGGAAAGCTATCTCAGAATATCTATCAGGCTTAAATTGCACAGAACTGAAGAACATGGAAAACCATTTCTGTGTCTTTACATTTATAAATATATAATCCAAAAGTAAAAAGCAGAAAGTGTCATGAAAGACACAAATTAATAAAAACATTAAAAATTGCATATGAAAACAAATGTGGTCTGATTTTTTAAAACTCTATAGTGTGTCCAGAATTGTTTATCTTTAAATTAATTAATATTGTTAATAGCATTAATTTCATATGGCAGGTTTTAGTTTCTATAATCTTGTGTTTTTCCTGAATTATAGCAGGTCTCACTATTCTTCATATATGTGATGCCTAGAGAAAACTGTAATGTACAAGGTGATTTTGTTGCCATTAACTGAAATCTCCTAGGCAATCATTCCTCATAAATGGCAGATGTGAAGGGGGACAAGAAGATTATTTGCTCCTTAGTTATAAATATTTACTGATCCTCTGTGTCTGCTTCCAAAGGGAAAAAAAGCTTTACCAATTTTTATTTCATTGCAATAAACTGTGATTTCCTGGCATGCAGCAAACGTTAATAAATGTTAACAGTTGCGACTTTTTTCAGGCGGCTGTGAGTCAATAGTGAACAGAAGCACCTGTAAGCTAAGCAACTCATTCTCTTGGGTTTTCTCATGTAAAGCCTGAATACACATGTAAGGTTCTGCACAGGTTCTGGGAAGACTGAGGGGTCACAGGGGAGAAGCCCCAAAGTCCTGTGTGCTGGCCATCAGAAAACACACTGGAGGAGATCCATCATCAGTCCAGCCCCTTCCCTGGGGAGTGGTCTAGCCATGAGTTGAACTGCAAGGTTAAACGGTTTTATTGCAGAAAGTGACAAGAGATATATGAGATCAGTTGCATAGAGAGCAATAGAAAGGAGTGCTCAGGGTACACAAGCAGGTACAGGTACACAAACAGACAGAGTTCAGGTAGGTTTGGGTTCTCAGTCTCAAATGGGCTGATTTTCTCCTTTACATTAATGCAGTGACTTTTCTCTGTATTTTTTGTCTTTGTTCTTCAGATCCTTGTTTTATTTCAGTACAGACTCAGGTGTTCTGTATGTGGGGTGCATTTTTACTGAAACATTTCAAGGCAGAACACACAATGTTAATTTATTTATTTTTGATTGATTGGGAAAAAAACCTGTACAGCTCTTGAGTAGAAATGTCTGGTATTTGGTTGATTGCTTCTCACATTTCCATTAGAGGGATTGTTCAAAATGAGTCACATAACTCACATGTTTACTCTAGTTCTTGTCACAGGTAGATCACTGCTGCTTGCTTAAAATGCCATTGCATCCAGATTATGTGTGGTGTCTGACAGCCTCTCCAATAACTTCTTAATGCTGAGAATGGGGCCATGTTGGTACAAATCATAAGAGAGACAGAACACAACGTTTTTGCCCCTGAAAAGCTAGTCTAGCAAAAACCTGAGTTGCAGGTAAAAGAGATTTCAAAAGAGTTGAGGTGTAAAGCAGAAACACAGGTCTACAGGCCCACCAGGGAAAGCACATATATCTCAGACAGGCCTGGTTCTTAATGCTTGTGCTTTTTTAACTGTGATGGTAAAATAAGCAAAAATATTTTTGTGGGAGAAGAAATCTCTTTTATTAAACCAACAATTATGGATAGGTATTTGAATATATAGAAGTTGTTATTCTTTGGGCTTGAAACAGAGAAACAAGCATTAACTTGTATCCATTTGAAGGCCAGTCATCTGCGCCACAATGGCAGCTTTGCAGTGGTGAGCCAGACTCCATCCCAGGCAGCAGCAAGAGGCATTCCAGAACCTAGTTCTGACTAATAACACTCGAGGAGGCAGGTTAGAGAAAAACATCATAATGATCCATAAGCCCTTTCACATTTAGGATGTTCTTGTGTTTGGGGTAAAAAAGGCCTGTGATGAGTTTTGGTCTAGCACTGAACGTGCTACATGACAATGATTTCAATAGTGCACCTTCAGATCAAATGAACTTTGACAAATATTTTGATATGAAACAAAGTGAATTTTTCTCCATGTTTTTAGTCAGAATGCTAAGTAAACCCCCATTTTGAGTCAATCAAATCAGACTATGGTTTGGGGGTTGTTTGTTTTTGTTTTTTTTTATCTAAATTAAAACTTGAAATACAATTATTTTTTTAGCTGAAAATTCAAGCTTGTTATTTACTTGGGGAATGATCTTTTAATACAAAACAAAAGAAGTTTCAACAGGAAAAATTACTTCAGTAGAAGCACTTCTGCTACAGGACACATATGCAGTACATACCATGGTTTTGACCAGTAAATTGTTTCTGTTAAATCATCAAATAAAGATACATATTCTTGGGACTAGCCTAGAAAAGTCACCTTTTGTACAAATAAAGGGAATCAAAAATCTCATAAGAGTGGTTATGCATGTGTTTTTTAATTTTACAATAACAGCACTAACATTAAATAAACATCAAAGCTCTGCCATCTGACTTCAAACTTGGACAGGTCTTGACTTATGTGTAAGGATACAATCAGTGGCACCAGAAAACATATTGTAATAAGTTATATCATTCCCAATTTCATACTTCTCCTTATAATTTTTATCTATTTTACTGGACTGTTTCTGTTAATTTCCTTTCCATTATGCTTTGCTTGTTTTGAAGTATTCTGGTTTAAATATTCTTTTTTTTAATAAGCCAAGGGATATGCTTCAAACTTATTGGTGCCCAGGGATTATCCCACACCGTTCAATCTTCCAGACATTTTCCTCTCCAAAGAGAGCTTCAATCTCGGCCTTGAAGACACAGCTCCTCCTCTCAAACCCTGAGATACTTTCTTATCTTGATGAGCTTTTCAGAATCTCTCTGGCCTCACTTTTGCTCTGTTTCTAAAGTCTTCTGCTCAAAAGCATCTTAAATTTTAAGATGGGAAATTATTCATGGAAAATCAAAAGGAAAGAGTTTCTTACAACTAAACCTGTGTTATGAAAGGCTTCACTTTCTTCAACATTTATTTTGGAATAGATTCACTCAAAGAAAAAATATTTGAATGTTACTAATTATGTCTTAAAGAGGAGGAGAATGCATTTGTTCAAATAGTATGGTGAATTGAATTTACTTGTTAAAGAGATCCTATGAAAACATCTATCTGTGAGTGTGTTCAAATTTGTGTTGAATTTAATTATGCTCCACATCTTCTTGAGGAAGGACAAAAAGTGTCTTGAAATTTTGAATAATTTGCAAGTTCTAGCAACAGTGACACTAATTTTCAGTGTCAAAATTGCTAACCTATGTAATTATTTTATAATCTATAATTCTGCAGTTTAGTCTTTAATAAGAGAAAATTGAACATATTCATGTCACGTGCTCAGCATAACACATAACTGAACATCAGTTTAGGAAAAGTTTTCATTTCTATTGAATTCAGGAGGCTTTGGACTGAATAGTACCTGCTGTCTAAACTCTAGTGAGTCTAGGCACAGAACAACAGCCAGAGGCAAAGCCTGCTCAAGGTGTTTTAGGAGGAGGGCAGGCAAAACTAAATGCTACGGTCTCAAGAATATGTATAAAATTAGCCAGCCCTTGGGAGATAAATTTCTTGGACTTGTGTTCACAAGGGGATGAATGGTTTGTTTTCACAGCAGAAGCTGCCTTTTCTGCTAAGTTCCCTGCCTTGCCCTAGCAATGGCCATGTCATTGCAGAAGTACCTGACCATCAGGAGTGGTAACATCAGAAAGCATTCTCCAGAGATGTGGCACAGGCAAAACAGCAGGGCTTTATCTTCAATTTTCACCTAACTGTAAAGCTTAAGATTTTGTAAAGGGTTTAATGACACAAAAGAAAGAGAAACTAAAAAGTGATTGTAATGCTTTTAATTTAATAAAACCGGGCAGAAACACTAATTAATGTAGGGGTTTTAGTATTAATTCTCTTTTTGTGGGAGAGAGAGATTAGGAGCAAAAAACTAAAGCAGGCTTAAGCTTAAAAATGAACAAAAATAGTTTTATTAACATACACTAAAAGAATGAAAGAAAAAAAATAGTTGAGAAAAACAGAAAACTTAAACTAAAACAGAATGACACTTTAAAACACGTTTCTCTCCTCTTATAAACTATTAACTTTCTTACTGAACAACATAGAAAGACACAACTTGAGATTTTCAGTCAGCTTCTCAATTATTAGGCATAATTACTCATTACTTTTAGGAGAAGAGTCTCTCTAAGGTTTTGTTGTTTTTTTTTTTTTTTAATGAAGATGTTTGCCACAAGACAAAATAGTCCAGTGCTCCCAATGTCACACATCTGCTGCTGCCTGGAGTTTTCGCAGACTGTGAAGTTCTAACAGCAAAGCTTCTCAGTGTATCTGGGGTACTATTTTCGAATACTTCTTCTAGTCTAAAATCATCTTTGTCTCAAAGGCTGAGACCTCCTTTTAACCCAGGAGCAGGGGCTTTAAAGTTCCCAAATAAATCTCAAACACATCAGTCTTTAATTTTGATTAGAATAGCATTCTACCCAACAATACTAAGATGCTGCAAAGAACAGTTCATTTCTCCATAGTTTACCTTAGAGAAGTCCGGTTAAAAATGTCCACTTCTTTAATCCTATTCCAATATTATTAGTTCTTTCACTTCTAATCTAACTTACTTCCTTCGGTGTCTGTTCTATACATACCCTCTGTTTTTCTTTCTTCTTTCTCTTAAGGAAGAATTGTGCTTTAAAAGTTCCATGTTGCTAGGAAAGGGTTACATCTGCCCAGGCCTGCAAGGGCTACATGCAAACGCTGAGGCTGCAGGAGCTGAAGAAAATGCAAAGCTGTGCTGATGGAGGAAGCTGGTAATTTTTTTTTTTTTTTTTTTTTTTTACCCCTTGGTCTTATCCAGGGTGGTCCAGCTCGGAGCTACTACAAAGGTGTAAAAGGGCTTCACCTGGGCTACTCCCATGGGGGTAGCAGCTCTCAGAGGCTCGGCCGGGCCCGGCTCAGCCGCCCACAGGGCAGTGGGGCCCGACCTGGGCTTCCCCCGCTCTGCGTGCGGGCAGCAGCTGTCAGAAGCTCGGCCGGGCCTGGCCCAGCCGGCAGCGGGGGCTTGACTTGGGCTCCCCCGCTCTCCATGCAGGCAACAGGTTCTGAGGGCCCGGCCGGGCCCGGCCCAGCTGCCCACGATGTTACCTCATGGCTGATTCCAAAGCGAGAGAGAGCGATCAGCAGCAGATTAATTTTAAATGTCCTTTTCAAAGTCACATCGATACCTCCCATTGGTCAGCCTAGCTGCCAATATCCTGGCCAGCTTTTTGATAGGTCCCTGTCCTCCCCCCCCAGAACCACTGCATGGTCAGGGCAGGGAAAAAAACATCTCACATTTCTCCATGATAGTGATTTAGATGGTGGTGCTAGCTGGCATTCTGTTTATGGGCGGTAGAAGACAGAATTGATTGAAAAATCAGTAAGAGTTTAGGTAGTGATCTCAAATGGAGATAAAATTTTGCCTGTGAGGTTGCACACATTCTTCCACCTGTGTTTGGGTGGAGCAGTGAGCAAGAACATAGGTGAACAAGCCTTCATTTTTACTGTTTTATATAGATTTTGAAAACTAATGTAGGGAGTTAAAGAAGTCTGTTCTTTGATCCAAAACAGTTAACAGAGAGAATAAAGACTAAAATTGTGTCTTAAAGAATTTTGTGAGACCCCTTCCTTTAGGCTTAGGTCCCATTTGCTCCTTATTGTAATATTCATCTATTTTGTATTATATTTCTTTGTGTGTGCATATATTGAAGTGATCCTTATTTCTGACTTGAACATGTTAATTTCACACTCAGATTCTGTTAATTTTCCTTAGTTCTTCATCACTGAACATTTTCTCTAGAGACATGTATTTATACTTGCCTATATTAAACAATTTTTATCCATTTGCACTTTTTACAATGTTTAAAAATTTGTCACGAGGTACATTTTTTGGAAAATAATTCACCAAATAGATTTGTGTCACACTGATCAACTCTCCAGATTCACTCTTCACTTCTTTGAACCGTTTAGAGTTAATAGAAGTTACATTTGTACTTTCTGTTATGCACCTCACCTTTCCCACAATGGGATATAATGCAGTTTTACCATCCACAAAACCCAACTCAGACAGCACCCAAAGCTGCAATCCAGTCTCAATCCTTTACAACTTTTTCTTCATCACTTCATTCAGATTTGTAAAGGGAGCACCATCTCTTTGCAACAGACTACCAAAGGACAAAATCATTCACTGACAGAGGTTTAGAATAAACATTTCAAGACTGAAATCCACTCATCTATAAACAGAAATGACGTGGTTGACATTTGCTGAAAATATAGGCAGAGATTATCTTTTCATAGTGGCAGGAGTGTGAAAGAGTTGAAAGACTGGGTTGAATGAACAGTCATAATTCAGACCGCATGCAAACAAAGCTGAAGGAGTTAAGCAATTAAATATACCTACTGAAGAGGCTCTCTCTCCCCCTCCTCGGAGACCGTGCTCTGTTTTAGCCTCAGCTGGCTTGAGACAAAGAGCTCACGCCAGAAGGAATCTTCCTTCCAGGTTAAAAGCTACCCAGAGGCTGCAAACCTTCTCATTTAGAGAGAGCAGGCGTCCGTCAATGGCAATAGGAAAGAGTCTGCTCTTTGTCCGGGGAGGTATTCAGGGGTCCTGTCCCTGCAGAGTCCGGAGCCCAGTCCGTTCCCCATCCCCATCCAGGTTCCAGTGCAAGAGAGGGCTCCACCCCCTCCACCTAGGGCTTTTACCCAGGAGGAAGAGCCTAGTGGCAGGGACAAGCCACTACCAATCAGGGACAAGGTGGGAGAGAACAGAGTTGGGTTACATTCCCGTGTGGGGGATGGGCACGGCTGAGCGGGGACAAACCTCTTGATACAATTTCCAGGGAACAGAAGAAACCATTACAAAACCCAATATAAAAATGAAATACAATATAAACCAATTAATGCACTACAACATCTCCCCCTTTCTTATCAAATTGAGAAGGAGGAAGGCTCAGTCCGTGGGAGATGCTCAGAGTTCAGATCTTGAGTACCTTTAAAGCTGAAAAAGAAAAAATTACATCTAGTGCAAATAAACTGTTTAGAAAAACACTGTTAAGGGAAAATGATAATTAGAAGGAGAGGGTTTGGCACTTTCTCCTTCCCAGGCAGCACTGGCCACTTGTGGAGCCTCTGCAGGTGGCTTTGCAGTTTTAGGGATGGAAGGTTTCACCCACTCGGCTGGCACCCACTTGAGACCGGGGGGATTGGACACATAGGCATACCCACGACCCCAGGTGACCAGATCATGAGGACTTTTTTTTCCTCTGGTCGCTGGATCCTTTACTATCACCTCCAGTGACTTCTGTTGAAAAGCAGAACTGGTTAAAGCAGGATTGGTTAATTTAACATTTACATTTTCTTTTTTCTCCCCCCTCCTAAGACTTGCCCCATTTATGTCAGCATGCTGGGCAAGCCGGCGCTCACCTGTAGCGGCGTGATTTTAATTTGTTAGATTATTGATAAGTTTTGCGTATGTTTTAAAGTTCTCTGTAATTTGGTTTGTTCCTTGTACCCCCCGATTTTCCCCAAATGGTTTTGTCCCCAGGTTTGTTATATAATAGTCCGTTAAATGTCAATCATCCCTACCACACTACCCCGGTTGTCAATCCCCCCTCTCTCCCCTTGGGCGCCCTGTCCATCACTTCGGGGCCCTTCCCTGAGTTCTGGAAAGATCCAGGAAGGGCGTCGAGTGATTGGTGGGTGCCCAAAGAGTTCCCCTCCCCTCTCTTGGGATTGGATCCCCATCTTATGGTTAACACCCCCGGTTACACCCTTTTGGTTTCCCATTGGCTGACCCGTTGTTGCCTCCCCTCAACCCTCCCCCTGTTAAAAGGTGTTGCACAGCTCTGCTCGGGGCTCTCTGAGAGCAGTTGCCTCCCGAGGTAGAGCTCCGTCCTTAGCTCCCTTAATAAACCATCTTTTCGCACTGCTCTGGAGAGTTGGCTTCTTCCCTGCCGCCGTGGTCGTGTCACACCTTCTGCTCTGTCGCCTGGTGGGGAACCAAGTACCCACGGGGAGGAGGTAGCTTGCGTGCCTTGCTGCCCCGACCCACTGAACGCCAGTTGCAGTGTACCTGGGCTAGCCTGCGATCTGTGACCAGCGACAAGGCACTGCGACACTCACCTTTTAGTTTTTTTAAAGATTCTTTTTGGGCGCTCAAGACCCCCTGCCCCCATCATCCCGAAAGTCCAGAAATTGCTTCTTTAAAGGGCATTGAGATGCCCAATGTCCAGCCTGATCACACAGGAGACACATTGTTCTTCTCTTGGGCAGTACTCATGGCACAGGCACAGGAGGTGTCTGCAGCAGCAGCTCTTTGCGGTGGCTTGAATGCATCTCTCAAACTCTGGCTTTGGTGACCTGTCATGAAGAGAACCTTCCTGGCACACACCTGGAGCATGTCATCTAAGGTTGAAGCCGCTTCCATGGGCAAGTTAAGGATGGCTGCCTTACACTGTTTGTTTGCATTGGCCAGAGCCATTTCCTCCAGGACCTGTTCCTGGGCTCCTTCTTTCTTAACCTGTAACTCAATAGCTCTGGTTAATCACTCCACAAATGTTACAAAAGGTTGTGATGGAAGCAAAGGAATTTCCTGAGCCTGCTTGAGGTCTGAGACCCAGTCACCCTCACCACATAGATGTACTAATTGAATTGGAAAATTATTATTATCAACAGCTGTTTCAGGATTTTGCCAAAGCTCCAGAAGTAAATCTCTTAATCTTTTTTTCCACATAGGCTCCCAGAGCATGAACTGTGTGGACAAAAGGAGGGAAGAAAAAAGCTGCCGGAGGTCAAAGGGAACTATAGGATTTCCTGCTAAATTTGCTTTTAAAAGGCTGCGAAAGTATTCACTTTCATGTGCAAAACCGGCCTGAGCTTTGCATAAATCCCAAATCACTTGTTAGGGGAAGGGGTCCCAATCACCATGGACAACACTCCCCTTTTTTGGCCGTCCATATGTGACAGGGGGAGCAGAAAAGTCGGGATCAGTTCCTGCTTCCGGGTTCCCAGCTCCACCCTCCCCTCCCCTCCAGGGTGTGGGAACTGGGATTGTGGGCAGGCAAACTGGGAACCAGAAGCAGAGAGCGGCTGGAGGCTTGAGTCACAAGGGGCGGAGTTGGAGGACGGAGGTTTGAAGGTAGGGGGCGGAGTTGGAGGAGAGGGCAGTGCCAGGGGTGGCACCGAAGGGAAGGAGGGGTCTGGGGAAAGGAAGGGGTTTCCACAGGGATTCTGGGAAGGAGGGACAGACAAAGAAAGAGTCTTCTCATGGCATCTGCCATTCTGGGGAATAAAGGAGTCTCCACCATCTTGTGATCCCCCCACAGAAGTAAGACCAGCTTGGGGATCAATAAAATGGGGATTTTGAGCACCCAAACTGTCTGCAAAAGTAGAAACTGGGGAAGAAGGGAGGTTTGGGGAAAGTTTAGGGGTTTCTCGAGCAATCTCGCCAGAATTAGTCAAGTGGGGGGAATCAGGAATTTGGGGAAAGCCAGGGGAGTTGCAGCTTACCTGCCCTGTCTGGTGGGCTGCTTTCCTCAAAATACCCAAGCTTGGGGAAGGGATTTTGGGGTCGGGAGAGGGAGAAACTGAGGAAACTCGAGAAAATCCACAAAGAACTGGCTTTTTTTTCTTTTTGTTTTGCTTTTGCAATACTAACTGAATTTTCAAGCTCCAAAAAGCAAAATTTGCAGTTTCATTACCCTTAGGGGAGCCTGATTCAACCAATTTTTTTTTTGCAGCAGCAGCCTCCCAAAATTCTGGGAAGCTTATTTGCTCTAATGATACATGTGGAAACTGAGAAAATAACCACTGAATTAATTTTTTCAACTGTTTCTTTGAACAATGGGTCCACCCATCATCCAAGGCACTTAAAATTTGGTAGTAGACTTTTTTGAGACACAAAGAGCCTACCACCCATTTTTAGCTCAGATTTTTAGTTTCTGTGTCCCTTTTAACTGTGACTGGGAAACTGAAATTAAAAAAAAACCTTGCTGGAGAGGAAAAAAAACAGAGGAGAAACTGTTAGTTCTACCCCCCCCCCGCCCCCCACCCCCACCAACCTGGGCTGCACAGCCAAAACTGAATTTGCTATTAAAGCACCCTGAAGGTTTGCTCTGAAAGTGAAAACTTTCCGCCAAAGGAAAAAACCCTTTCCCTGAGGAACAATGCCTCTGAAAGATTTTTCCTAAGATCCCGAATTGGTAATACTCACCAAAAATCCAGCATGCAGATGAATCTTTCTTTCCTAATCACTCCTTTTGCCTGAGACTGACCCTTTTGGTGCAGAAAGGGCTTCCAGTCTCAGTTCCCAGGGTTGGCTGTCCACCAACACGTGGTCACCTTCTCTGGGAGCAGCCTGCCTTTCGGGGGGCTTCTTCACAGCACTCCGATGGGTTTTTTAAGTCCAAAGGAAAACCACAGCTTCTCTCTGTGGAGTCTGGTGTTTCAGAGGCTCCACAGCAAACGCCAAGCCTGACGGGTCTGTCTCTCTGCATGGATGGGCCATGTTTCGGGACTCACGTGCCTGCATGATGTTCCAGGCGTCCGTCAATGGCAATAGGAAAGAGTCTGCTCTTTGTCCGGGGAAGATCACGGCTTTATTCAGGGGTCCTGTCCCTACAGAGTCCGGAGCCCAGTCTGGTCCCCATCCCCATCCTGGTCCCGGAGTAAGAGAGGGCTCGCCCGCCTCCTCCCAGGGTTTTTACCCGGGGGGAAGGGGCTAGAGACAGGGACAAGCCATTACCCAATCAGGGACAAGGTGGAAGTGGAACAGATTTGGGTTGCATTCCAGTGTGGGAGGATGGGCACGGCTGAGCAGGGACAAACCTCATGATACAATTTCTAGGGAACAGAAGAAACATTACAACCACAATATAAAAATGAAATACAATAAAAACCAAATTAAGGCACTACAACAACCTTCATGAAGAAAAAAGAGTCTTCCACTACCTTCATCTGGAAGGACAGAAATTTTGATCATATTTGTCTATAACAGTATCAAATTTATTTACTTTACAAGTTCACATTTGGCAACGCTTATAAATAACTTAATAGACCCTGTGTTTTCTTTCAGGAATCAAACCTAAAATATACCTAAGGTGTAATTTGCATTCAGTAATGTAAATACTATTATTTATTTATTTGTTTATTTATTTATTATTATTATCATTGGTATGTCTCTATGGGTCTTTTTAAAATAAATAAATAACGGTATTTCAGGGAAATATTGTAATAGAAAATGTATATTTCAGGAAGTCAAATGTGGAATTAAAAAAAAGAAAACCATGACTAAAGCTTGAAAATTTCCAAATTAAGCTGGAAGAAAGACTAGTCTGAAGAGGCAGGGAAGGATGAAGACCAAAAGAGAACATGTAAAAATGACCCTTGAAATGTGGAATAGCATTTCCATTTGCACTTGATTAGAAAACACAATTCTAATAGTGCTTTGTTAAGGGAATGTAAGTACTCATAAGGCACAAGAGTACTGTAATCCACACTGGTCTAGGGATACCAGTTTTATCAGCAATTTCAAGGACATGGTAATATAGATGAACAACACCTAAAATAAAAATGTAGCACACTCCAGTACAGTGTTCCTTTTCTATGAGAGATCTTTTACTTTAGTCAGAAAAAACCCTGTCTTTCTGGGAAAACAAAACAAAACAAACAAAAAAAAAACCCCATAAAACCTAACCTGAGAGTTAACTAGAGGATTTATTTTCCATAATGAAATCCCAAATATGAATCACGCTTTATTTCCTGAACATGGCTGGTTTCCAAAGAATTTTCCAAGCATGTGTTTCACTTTGCTCCTGTGACATCTGCTCTCTGGCTACAGACTCTTGTCCATCTCTCCAAATTCCCTCAGCAACAGAATTCCCCTGGGAACTTGCTCACAGAAAAGTGATTTGACATGCTCCGCCTCACCTCCACAGGTTTTAACCCCAAGGGCTGAACTTAAACCAGGCAATGCATTGGCTGTTGGAGGTTCTACAACAGCAGAGCTTCCTCAAAGAAAAAAATCCTGTGGAACAACATCCAGCTGTTCTATACTTAAAATGCAATACATAATAAATATGTGCTAAAAGTGAGCAAACTGAACTCAGAGAACTGGAGGAGTTAATAATATATTTTCTAGAAGTAATAACATACTCTAGTTCTCTTTACTATGCTTCATTATTTTACCCATCTTTCTGGTTTTGTCACTGACCAAAAAAGTAAATGTAATGCTAAGTTTCATGCTATAATTAGTCTGCTTCCTTCTACTCCAATTTGTCAGCAGTAATCCTCCTGTGTGTGACAGGCAGATGGAATTTTTTTTAGGATTTTATTCTTCCCTAATTCTTCAAGCAGACAACTTTGTGTCTTCTCACTCCCCCTCATCTGTTGTGTCCAGCTTCTCCTTCCTTCATTCCAAAGCCAAAGAAAATTCAGTATTCCAACGGGAGAAAACACATTCAGTTCACTCATGTCAGTATCTCCAAATTTTTTGTACATGCTTTGCAAAAAACTGAAGCATAGAAGCCAAAGCTGTGTAAGCCCACATCTGCCAGCAGATAGCAGCTGTCAGCAAACCAAAGCAAATCACTTTTCATTGAGTCTGAAGGAACTCAAGCCTTTTTTCCCCTTGTTCCCTCTTCTTACTGCCAAAGATTACACAAAACAAAATCTTCTTCTCCAAAAAACAAACAATCAGATTGGCTTTTCAGAATGGATTGGAGCTTTATCATCATCTTCTTTGCCCATTAAAAAAAGCAGGTTTTGTGTTCTGCTGTTTCTGATACTGGCCCATACACTGCAACTGTGATACATGAAAAGCCACCAGTGGATCACTGTGAGGTCTGCACTGGATTATCTCACTGCTCAGCTTGTGCAAGTGGTTATGTGTTTGGATTAACCAGTGCAGCAAGCCTGGAGTAGAAGCTCTGAAGCCATGCTGAGGATGCTGAGTCCAAGCAAACAGATCCAGCTGCTGGGATGAAGAGAAGATTCCTGCTGGCTCCATGGGGATGCAGGTCTGGGGCTTCAGGGCTTGAGCTAAAACACAGGTGGGATCACACAGGCTGCACCTATCCGGAATCACAACCCAGTTTTTAAAGTTGTCAGAAATGCCTCTGCCTGAATTAAGGTGCAAATGAAACCATAGGCCAAAGTCAATAGTATGGATTTTATTTAATAGTGAATATGAGAGAGAGATAAAAAGGAAGAGAAAGAAATAGAAAAAGAGATGGTGGGGACATAAAGATAATGACAGAGACATTAAAGCAAATATCACCACACCATGGATCCCAACAATGTTCCATTGATCCTCTCCATTTGATCTTCTTGGTCATGAGGGCCCCCACAAAAAACATGGTCTACAATGTGTTGATAATATGTTCAGGCCAGGTGGGAATGCCCAGGTACCCCTCCTGAGTGGGGGCAAGTTTGACACAATCTCCTGCAGCAGACTCTGGGTCTGTTGCATCCCTTTGCATCCCATGCAGTCCTGTAGTGCAAGGTCCCAGGAATAAGTCTGGGGAGCACTTCAGCTTTCTTTGATGGATTGTGACACCTCTTGAGCTGCCTTTCACATGAATGTCCCATGGATGTGGCCTTCTTGGGTTTGGGGGTTCCATAGCTGAGACATTTTTTGTAAGGAAGGATGGTGTTTGCCACCTCTGATCTGAGGTTATGCCATGCCAAAACTCTCCTCTGTTACCCTGGTTTTTCTGAGTTTTTTATAGCCTTTTGAATTTTCATAAAATGGAATCAGTTCTTTAGTTACTGCACAATATTAAGAGCAGTTTTCTACCTTTTTCCCACATATGTAACATAAACAAATTCTTTGTTTTTCATTCTCTGTCCGTCCTTTGCGTATTTCTAACCTGAAAACAATTGTAACTGACAACTGGCCTGGCCACTGAGGCTGAGGGGTGGAAACCCCAAAAAAGCCAATCTTTGGCCAGACCCACAAATGTATAAAAAGTAAGAAATAAACAAAGAGGCTCTCTCTCCGCCCTGTCTCAGCTTTGAGTCGGAACGGAGAAATCTCTGCCCTGGAAAACCTCTCTCTCCATGTGACTGCTTTGCGAATCACGGTAATACTCCTCCTCCCCACTTCATTGCAGGAGAGGTGAGTCTGTGTAAACCTGAACTCTGTGGGCTGTGGTCTCACCCAAAACCTAGACAGGGGTGATTTTCTGAAGGATTTGGCTTTCTTGTGGATGCCTTCTTTTCCCTCAGCCTTGTTTACTTTTCCCTAGACCTGATGATTGAACAGTGGTGTCTTACCTCAAATTCCTTTAGGTGGCTTAACTCACAGTCCAAAATTCCAGTCAGGCATGATCAAGGATGTGGTTGTAGCTTCTTTGTACAGTTTTTGTTATAATGGGCAAAAGTCCTTCATGACAATGTTTAAGGCATTGAACCATTTCAGTCTCTGACATCTGGTGAACATGAAACACCTCTAGGTTTCTTCCAAGATCACAACTTGTATTGATGCAAACTCAGATATATCATGCCATTTCTACTCTTCATAATTTAATTGTGTTAGACCCTCATGGCCCCAGTTAGACTCAGTTCTGAGCTGGGTGCTACAAAAACATGCAGTTTGGACATGGAGTGATGGGTACCGAGACTGAGGAGTAAGCCCTGTCCTCCACCTAAGCAGTCCATAAAAGATAAATAGGTTTTTGAAGTGAGAGCTAGAGTTTAAACTAAAACACCACAGAATAAATCACAAAGGAGCAGAAATGTAGCACATGGCTGATCAAAAACTGAAGCAGTCACTTACTAAAGAAACATAAAGAAAAGGACTTGAAGAAAAGAAGCTTTGGCCTATTGCTTGATTTCTGTTGCATTCAGAAAATCGGGTGAGTAGATATGATTCTTCCTAAGTTGCCTGAGACATAATCAGCTTCTCTTCTCAGTTGAAAGCAACACAAGGAGCCCTGGAACACAGTGAACTGCTCAGTCCAAAAAACCTGAATGTATAAAAGGCATAACTTGCCCTGATAGAGTTAATGTTGAAGTTGCGATAGAGCCTTTATGAGGGATGCTGTCTCACTTGTTCTTGCCACAAGATGTCAATTTGTATCTATGACTCAGGTCTTTCGCTGTCTTAATTTTCACTCAAGTCTTGAACACCAGAGGAGTATTTGGAATTAGTTAGGATTAAACCTACATTATGAGAAAGGACATGCATTTTCTGACCTTTCTTGGTAGTATACAATTAAGGCTCACAAGGGCATACAGGTATTAGAGGCTGAAAATAATTTTTGTGAGTTTGCCACTTGATCATCTGTGGAGCAGTTTGCTCCCCTGATGTATCCTCACCATACAATTACACTACACTTCTGTCATCTTAGAGGTCCTTACTTCTGTTGTCAGACCTGGACAACCAGACCATATGTCCAGCTTTCTGTGTCTGCAGCCTCAAGTGAGCAAATGTCTATGGAAAATCTAATGCATTTCTTTCCTTGTGAGATGTTTCTGCCCTAGCATTTATCTAACACAGGGTAAGGACAGAAAAGAGGGATGGGGCTGCAAAACCACTTCTTTCCTGGGAATGTTTTTGAGAGCTATCTTTCAAAAGGTATTTTATTTCCTGATAAGTAGGAAATGCAAGACAATGGGTGCATGAGGAAATAGCAACTTCAGACTCAAGTAAACTTTACATCAAATATTCAAGCACAGAAACATTGCTCGTTATGAGGCATATTACTTTGCTTTTGCCTTTCAAGTGTATTTCTGTATGTCAGTATTTTTTTTGTGGCTGAGGAGTAGATGCACAGAAAGCACTTATATTGGAATTAATATTCTTGTCTGATATTGCTGATTTTTTTTTTTTTTAATGTCTAGTAATGATTTGATTACATAACAATAATAGTACCTTAGTTTAATGTTGATTCAAGAAAAACACTGGGAAGCTTAAGTTTCATATTCCACCTCACTGCTTCATTGCAATAGAATTGTACCATCATTTCTATTCTATTAATAAGGCTTGTATAAAACATCCCTTCACTGTTTTCTAGTAAACTATTTAGGGGTAAATTACTGCAAAACGAGTTTCGATCATGCTATAGAAAACAGCATCTGAAAAACAAGCAGAAATGTTAAAAGTGTTTGACTCTTGGAACTATAAATCTATTTGTTAATGATGAATTCAGTCTAAACATCAAGAAACAGTCATGATAGTGTTTTACACAAAATAATACTGTGGCTTCCATTCTGTAAAGTATTGCTTAATTTCTTGAAGGTTTTCTGAGAATAAAAACTTGTACATATGGTCCAGTGGTGGCCTTAAAACTTTCCTGGGAAACGGTGTTCTTTATACATTATCTCATTCACAGATGAAAAAGGCAGACTCTGTAACATTATTGTCTTCAAAGTATAATGCTCTGTGTGATTTTTTTTTTTTTCTTTAATTCTCAACACAGTCAATTTTCCAGCAGCCATAGTCTAATGAAGAGGGGGAAAGTACTTATCCTTTCTGGTCAAAATAGTCTCTTTGGATGAGCTTGCTTCTCTGCTTCTGCTTTGACTGTCCTGCTCTTGAAGGACATGGTGCTGTGTCCCAGTTGCTCCACAGCAACCATTTCAGTGAACACTGTATATCTACACAATTGCCTCTGATCTAAATTCAATTTCTTCCTCTAATCTCTTATTTCTCTTTAATAATGTATTTTCAAAGAAAAAATTTGCTGGGAGGTAGAAGACAAATACATTTCCTCTTTATTGCCTCCCTGACCCTTCAATGCCCAAAACAGAAAAGAATTAAAGAAATTTTCTCCTTTCTTTTCCTTTCTTTTCCTTTCTTTTCCTTTCTTTTCCTTTCTTTTCCTTTCTTTCCTTTCCTTTCCTTTCCTTTCTTTCCTTTCTTTCCTTTCCTTTCCTTTCCTTTCCTTTCCTTTCCTTTCCTTTCCTTTCCTTTCCTTTCCTTTCCTTTCCTTTCCTTTCCTTTCCTTTCCTTTCCTTTCCTTTCCTTTCCTTTCCTTTCCTTTCCTTTCCTTTCCTTTCCTTTCCTTTCCTTTCCTTTCCTTTCCTTTCCTTTCCTTTCCTTCCCGCACCTTCCCTTCCTGCATCTTCCCTTCCCTTCCTGCACCTTTGCTTCCTACACCTTTGCTTCCTGCACCTTCCCTTCCCGCACCTTCCCTTTCCCCCTTTCCCACTTTCCCTTGCCTCTTCTCCCTCTTCCCTTTTCTCCCTCTTCCCTTTTCTTCCTTTTCTTTTTTCTTCTGCTCATAAAATGACCACTCCTTCTCTACCTCCCTCTTTTTCTGTGTTTTCTGGCAAAGCTGCAAAAGGGAAACACAATCTCTTGAAAATTAATTCAAATTTTGGTTTTGACTTCAAAAAAACTATTGACTTGCATGATGTTTTTCCTTGACCTGCAATAGAATGTTCCTTGATTACAAAACCTCATATTCTAGAACCATGGGTTGGGGTAAAGTTTGGATCCAAACATATTATTTAGCCTGTTTTAAAAGTGTGTGAAGAACATATCTGTGTGAATACAATACCTGTGAAATACAGATTTTAACAGTAAGATGATAGTATTTCATCTACTCTTTGCCAGACCAGCTTTCTTAAATATATTCATGTATGTTTTTTGACTGAACCCTTAAGAGTTAATTTTGGAAGCCTTATGCTGCCAAGACCACAGAGACAGAATATTTGAGAACTCATCTTTCTTATTCTCTTCATAATTGAAACCCCATAGTGCATGATTATTCCAAGTTCTAGATAACTTTCATTAACGCTGTTTTCTTTTTTGAATATTTCATGACCTAGGACTCAATGTGCTTAATAGGTAGAGGCAGCAGAAAAAGCAAACAAACAAACAAACAAACACACCAGTAAAAATGAGCAAATAAAGTGCCGTATTTTTAATGAAAAATATGATCTGCTTGGGAGGTGCAGAATTCAGATTTTAATTTTAAAGCAAAAGATACAGAAAATCCCCCAGTGCTGGCTGTCTCTCTCATCTTATTTGCCAGAATCCCTAGGGTGGTCACAGAAACACTTTTCTCATGGTTTGTTGTATGGCAGATATAAATTTGGAGAGGATATTACAAGACTTTAAAATCAGATTTGTTTATATTGCATTCACTTCTGTACTTTGGAAACTAACTTTACACTCTTCATGTGAATTTTTCTCATTGAAGATCAGAAGTCCAAGACTTTTGATGCTGACAGAATTACGGCATAGATCTTCTAAACATTTTCCTGCATACTTAAAAAAGTGATTAATAATCCTAGCTTGCAATAGTGCATTGCAATGTTATTCCTTTAGAGTTTCTTTTGGCACTCTTTCGTTGATTTAATGCAACTCAGTAAGTATCCGTACAGATGCATCATCATGCTCAAAGAGACAGCACTGTCACCAGCAGGCAGTGCTGCATCTTAGCATTAAGTTTTTATACCGCTTTATGTAATGTTTTCATGTAGTCTTTAATTAAACCTAGGACCTAGAGGAAAGTGAGGGCTGTGCGTGTTATTTTTATGATGGTAACCATGAAGAACACCCAGAAGAAAGTGGAAGTAAAGACAACTGTTCACCAATGTTGTTTGCAGTGAATCTCTTGGTTACCATAAGCATGCACTGCTGCCAGTGAAAGGAGTTCTTAATTGCACAAGAGAGACTTCACTGGCCATATGAGCGAGCCTGTGAGCACTTGGCAGGCTGAGGCCATTTGCTGTTTATGGATGGGTGAACAGAGAAGGAAGCAGCCATGCCTAGGAGTATTTTTGGGTGATATTTTCTCAACAGATTCCCTTGGCACAAGCTGGTTCTCCCAAGCAGTTACCCAAACACTCCAGTTCTTCTGAAAGCACCCCAGAAGGAATCATAAGAGGGAGATGCTGTCAAATGTGTTCTTTATGAACATCAAGACAATGGTAAGGTTTTTTGGTTTTTTTTACACACTATGGCCAGAGAGTGACAAATACAGCAGACTTCTTGTCTGACTGGAGCTGGTGGTGCTGAAGGGAGCTAACTCTCAAAGTCTAGTTCAGTGACCGCACTGACAAAAACTCCCTTTATACACAGATTTTCAGGGAAACAAAGATAATATGCTTGAGACAGCATTAAAAAAGCCCATAATTAGAAATATAAAGACTGGAGCAAAATCTAGGAGTTTCTTAAGGTATCAGGTTGGTAATTCCCACTACAAGGACAATTCCTCCATATCAACATAAGATTTTAAGAAGAGACGGTCATGAAGCGGCTAAGCAAATTCAAACTTTTTTATTATTTTTTATTTTAACCTCAGAAAAGACTCATAGTCACAAATTTCATAATAATATATCTAGAACCTTAATATTCCACTTTTTATTTTTTTAACTGCTCTGAATATTTTGAGCCTTATTATCTCTCCTCATGTTGAGTAGATACAGCTTCCTTCTCCCAGCCACAGCACCATTTTTTCTAGCTCTCTATGCTCTTTCCCATGCCTTTTTTTTTGTCATCTTACTGAAACTTTGTTTCAGATGGTTCTTATTCTCTCTTCTTACTCCACTCTTATTCATTCTTGTCTTCTCTCTTTGACAACACGTCTCAAAATGAAAGACAAATTAAATTGAATAAATGCAAACCAACTTAAAAAATAATTTACTCTTTTTGTTCAGAAAAAAGATAAAATTTTGAAATCTGATAACCAGAAAGCCTTTAGGAATTGTCAATATTGAGAAACAGAAACAACTTCTACAAATGTATAAACCTCTTGTTCCTAATTTGTGTGGTTGGGAAAGAAAATGCTAAACACAGACACACTTTCATCTGTAAAGAAAAATTGGCATTTGTCCAGAACTGAACATTGCCTGTTCTGGGCATTAAGCCAGGATGATTTAGTGAGAAGGGAGAGAGGAGCCTACATTTGGAGAGACAATGAGGAAATGCTTCTCTGACAGGTTGATTTAAAGGAATCGCAGCTGTGTGGAAAGTGCTGAGGAAAGAATTCTACATTACATTTTGAGGGAGAGAGTTCACTGGGCACCCAATGGAGACATATATAAGGGGGTGATAAAAGCAAAAGCCTATGTAAAATGCACTTGCAGGCATCTGAAATTTTGAGAACATGTATATTTGGGGTGATGACCTTTTTCCTCTGTAGGTTAATATGTCTTAAACACTTAGGAAAAAACCTCCTTGTAGCCTTCAGGGAGGCTGCACTGGAACATACCAGCTGTCTGCCACCTCCCTCTTCGCATGTCTCCAGATGAAGGAGATTGACCAACTTCCCGGTTCCAACAAGAATGTAGAAGCTTTGATAACATGATCAGAGCTTAATAATCATAAAAATATCCAAATCTGATTCCAGTAGGTTTGAGTGCAATATTTTGCACAGCTCGGTAGATGATTCATTAAAAATTAATGCATAAAATGCATTGTCTCTTCTGCCATGGTGTTGCTGTGAGCCTGTGTATGAATGATCTGTCACAGAGAGTGGAGCTGTTATACATGGGAGACTGAGGGCTTCCATCTTCATGCTCCAAAGTGCAGCATTTCCTGAACACACGTGGACTGCTTTAGTTTGTCATCCCATTAAGCTTCAGTTCAGACTGTGCTCACAGACAGGCCGCATGTGTGAAGCTGATGGAAGGACTCCGGTAGGTAGAGTTTTAGGATGATTTAAAGATATGTATTTGGCAAATTACTAAATGAAGGAGTGTAGCCACAGCACAGGCAGAAGGAAATCCTGGGTGTCACACCAGTGAGTGTCCACCTCCCATGAACAAGGACTTGTTAGTCTGAGTTTAGTGGTACATCTTGTTGGCACCTTCCTGCCCCATCCTTCATGCATTCTGCTTTCCTATGAGACCTGCTGCTGTCACTGCATCCAACAGCCATGTCCCAGAGTGTTTCTAACTTTCTCTGGGGACTGTCTGTGTGTTGAACTTCTCTCTAGGCCAAAGTTTTCTGGAAGACACAAGTCAATTTCTGATGCATACTTTTTTTTTTCTTTTTTCTTTTTTTTTTTTTTCCCCCCAGAGATTCAACTTTCTCACTTTCTCCTAAGAGCTAAAGATGTCTCTGCTAAAGCTACCTCCCTTGATCCTAAACATTTGTGAAGAATTTATTAAAAGTATTCTTTTCTGCATTAGAGAACATTTTAATACACAGAATTTACAATACTTTAAAGTGACTGAATTTCATTATCTTCAGGCACAATATCCTATCTAGAAATTTTCCTCAGTAAATATTATCATGTGGTTGGTCTAGTAAGTCTGAAAGAAAAAGGTCTTATGTAGCTTTGGCAGAGTTATGAGTCACTGCTATTTTATATCCCTGTGAGAAAATACTATAATGCATGTAAGTCTGTATCCCAAACCATAACTAGGTCAACAGCATTTTGCCTCCTACAGGGACTGGGTTGATATGACATTCCCCATTTTTTGTCTTAAATCATTGCATAAGGTGCTGTTCAAGGCTCCTTTATTTCACCCCACTTTTGTGCAGTGAATGAATAACTCCTGCAAATAGTTTGTACATGGGCTGGGTAAACTAAAATATATATGTGAGAGACTGAGATGCAAATATAGCACGTAAAGGCTTTGAATATTTATTGCTACAATTAATACAAAATAATTTTTAAATAAAATTAAATATAAATAGATAAAGGAAAAAATAGAACAAACAAAAGCTTCAGGATAAAATATTTCATTTGGAATAGATAGCACAAGCCTTGAGTTGTGAGGAAAGAGTTATTAACCATGGAAAAAGAAATTTGAGAGAAACCGTAAGTCATGTAAAGTTGTTAGGGTTAACTGTTGCAGGTGTTGGAGATGCTGGAGAGAAAAAACTTGTTTTCATAATGCAGTTCTAAACAGTCAGAGAAGCATGCTGTGAGCACCTCCTAAAAGAACAAGGTAAAAGAACTGGAGCAGATAAATGGCTGATTGTAAGTGTCTACTTAACCTCCCTGAAAGAGCTGAATCAACTGGGATGATTTTGTATGGGAAGTGAGGAATTAAAAAAAAAAAAAATTGTTTTCCCCAAATTACAACTAGTATCTGTGTACTTTATTTAGAAAGAGAGAAAGAAAGAAAGGAGCTGGAGAGACATGAAGACAAGGAAATCTGGACCAAAAGAGGCACATGAACCACTATTCACAATCTGGCATTTAGATATCATTAGTACACCATTTATGATTTTTAATATAGCAAAATATAAAACTTCCTTGTTACAGAGTATTATATAAAAGTGGAGGTGAAAAGCCATTGCAGATGAAATGTTGGAATTTTTTCCACTAACTCCAATTATATGATTTTTTAAGAGAGACTTTCCTCATTTAAAATGGGATGGCAAGGGTGAGGACAAAGGTCTGTACTGTGTATTCATTGGCAAAGGCTAATATGGATCCACCACTCACCACTTCTATATCCTGCCTTCAAACTCTGCTGGGTACTCTGGCCAAGTACCTGTCTTAAATTACCTTGTATTCGATTTATTTAGCTTTTCTATCATTAAAAGCTATTTGAGTCAAAGACATTTGATGCTCACTGTGTAAATTTCCTAAAGCAGTGCAGTTTTTGTGTAAAAATTTGAAGCAATTTGCACTTATTACACGTAGCAATATTGATTGAATTATAAAATAGTCTATGGCTATTGTGGGGAACAATATGGAAATGAACTGTGTTATTGTTGTACTCTAATTTAATATGTAATTCAAATCACCAACAGCATTGTGATTTTAGTTTTAATATTGTTTTGTGAGCAATGCAAATGACAGACAACATAAAAATGAGATGGTTTGGAAAAGAGTCATCTGAATCTGGTTGTAGTTAAGTAAAGCTGGGAACATCCTGACCTTCTACACAGCCAGATGTGGAAAATATACTTCAAAGTCTTCAAGACAAACCTAATGGCACACAAGATTCATGAGTGCTATTCCTGAAGGACATAAAAGGCCTTATAACCTTGGATTCTGTGAAAACAAGGCATAAATGTGAAGAACTGATATTTTCTAAATAATCTGGATGAGATTAAATTTCTTATCTATAGCTGAATAAATGCTTTAAGAGAGGTTACCACCTCTTCAATTAGTGTTTTTCTTTATTTAACTTAGCAATTCTTTAATGCTGGCTTCATCTTTTACTCAGGTCATGGTATGTTTAAGTTTTATCAAAGTAAACTAATTAGAAATAAGTGCTTTTAAAATTTTAAGATAAATATTTACAGAATTTCCACTATTTGAAGTTAATGCACGTGAATATTAATTTCTATTCACTGGTGTAGTAACCAGACAACTAAATTATTTCATTTATAATCTAAATTGAGTTAAAATATAAAATTAAAAAAATTCTTCAACTTTTAACAACTAATGCAAATGAAAACTTTTTTTTTTTTTTTCAAGTCAGGATATCACTTAAAAACTAGCATATTTGGGGAAAAACACTATAACTTTTTAAATATTATATCCTGATAACAAAATTAACGTTAGTAGAATTTCTTGTAATGGATTATTTTGCATTTTTCAGCTATTTTTTGATTTAAAATGCTGGCATGTATTAGGATAGTCACCATGTCCTAATATAACGGCATATCTTTAAAAAAGGTGTCTTTTCCTTCAGGTTTCATATTTAGGGCCCCTTATCTCTGTTTCTTTTATAAAGTAGAGCAACCCCAGCCAGAAGTGAATACACAATATTCCTTGTTACAAGGAATAACATGGAGAAGACCCACTTCACAACTAGTCTGCCCAGAGAGGCTGTTGACATCAAATTTTTAGCATTTCACTCTTCCCTTTTTTCCCCGTTAAAGAGAGAGGGAGAAAAGAAAGCCAAAAAACCCCACCAACACAACTCATACCCAGTCAGTTCTACTTTATTCAATAAAATGGACAAGTAGGTGGCTTGAAGAATTGGCAATAAGATATGAGGATTTTTATCTCCATGTGCATGATTTGAACGCAGCTTAGGTTAATAGAGACTGAAATCTGTCCCCAGGAGACTGTTGCTCAAGTGAAAATCCTGTTGATCATTTTGGTACAATGTCAGTGCACTGTTTAAGTGCATCTTAGTAACCCACATCACAGCTGTCATCTCTGCAGCCTCTGCAAGGAGGACAGAAAATAATCCTGAGGAGTGGAATACTGTCTCAAATAAATCATCCCCATGAGAGCCCTCAGACACAGTGAAATAAAAATGAAGGTGAAGCTTCCACTGTGACTTATTCTGATTTTGTACTTGCATGTACACATGTGAATTTGTCTGGTTTGGTCTAGAGCAGGGATGAGTGTGCCAGGCACAGCAAGAAGGCCCAACCAGTAACTCATATAGTATTACACTGGGTCAACTTTGTTAAGGGATCAGCAATTCCAGTCATCAATGCACATATTTCCATTCAACTATTTATCCTATCCATATCAAGGAAAGAAAAAATCACTCCTCACCCCCACTTTCTCTGTACTTAAATAAATGAATTTGAAATAGAATTACTGACAGACAACTCAGCAGTTCTGTAGCTCTAATGGAAGCCTTTCCCCTTGGCCTCTCCTCGCAATCACTTAAGTAAATTAACACCAGATAGACAAAGCCATACACAGATCAAAGGAGCAAATCATACTAAATGGCTTAAGACTATTTAATGTTCTCCTTTTAGACAGAAAATTAACCTTTTCTTCTGTTTTCACAAAGTGCAGCTCCACTGTAAAGGCTGTCATATCAGAATAAATTAACTCTCTCCACCTGTCAGAGGATCTCTGCACCTATTTCCCTCCAACAAGATATTTATCTTGTGTGCAGAACCAGAAAACATGCTCCAATTTGGCTTTTCAAATACTAAAATAATTTAAAATAACTACTTATAATGCCAAGTTTTCTCCATCATATACCCACTTCCCCTGTATCTTCTGAAGAGATTTTTTCAGCCCTGTCTGTTCCAAAGCACCTTATTTGGAAAAACCAAAAACCTGCTGATAATTTCCACACTGTACTGTATTGCTTCTTTGCCTGTTTCTATTTCCCTTCCACAAAGACATGGATTTCTTAAATGGTAGAGATTACAACTCTCCCCACTGAGATCTTTATGCCTCATTTTGACTTTTTCAGGTAATGTACTGTTGTTGCTCCTTATCTGTAGTTCTGAAATATCAGAAGTTAATGGGGTTTATTACCTAAATGTGGGCAAAATTGTTCCATTGAGGAGCAAGACAATTCATCAGTTGCCCTGATGAAAACTCCTTTACAGCTGCAAGAGCATAACCAGGATTACCCTCTCATGAGGGATGCAAGAGTACAGTGCTCAGGAAAAAAAAAAAAAAAAAAAAAAAAAAAACACAAAAACACAACAAACCAAAAATGCAGAAGAGGGGCTTTTAGTTATGGGAAGAATAAATCTTTCAGAAAAGTACATATCTGTCATCTCATGCAACCCCCATGAGCAGTTCCCAGTTGGGAAATGCCATGCCACAACCCAGCAGCAGAATTTATAAAGGTAGAGCCTGGCAGTGTTTTTTTGTCCCTTTTCAGGATGGAACCCAGCGCTTCCCTGATTCCATCTCCAGAAAACATGTGAGTGTGGCTGCTGTTGCTCCCAGCTGGGGAAGTACACAGTAGTGCGTGGCAGCACAACCATATGCCTTGCAGCCAGCCAGCTATGGAAGCAGATAAATGTTCCTCTCTGCAACAGGGGAGGTCAAGCTTCCTCAACCCAAAAGAAACTGTCTTCCTCTGCTTAATCGCCCTTCAGCTGGAAATCATTGAGGAGCAGATAATAATATGATGATGGCTTGGGGAGGAGCATTTTACATCTTTGCCTCTTCTCTGTGCTTGAAAAGGCTTTGCTGAGCTTGAAGGAAACTGCATGCCTGGAGCTGTGCCAGAACAGAGAGTCCTCCCTCCCCAGCATGGTCAAACAGGCATCTGACTTCCATTGCCCCACCTAAGAGAGCTACTTGAGTAAAATACCTTGAGGCAGGAACCTGATTAATTTGAAAGCCTCCAAGGTCCTGCCAGTTAGAGGAATGGTTTGTCTCATATTAGCAAAAGGCAAGGTCAAAGGTAGGTTTGAATGCATGGCATCCCTTCAGTGCTTGCTTTTCTTTAATCTGGCGCTTCTTGCTGCTGCATGAGAAATGTATGCAGACAAAAAAGGGGACTCAGCAACTACCCACAATCACTTCAGCATCTTTTAAATGAATGGAAAAGAAGGTCACTTTGTGTGTGTGTGTTTTTGATTTACTTTTAATAATCTTCATGTTTGCTAAGTTGGTGGCACAATACAAGTTTCTTCAGAATGGTATCTCTGCACAGAACTGTGAAGTGTCAAAAGCTAAGATGCTGTGAAATAAACATCTGTAATTATAATTCATAATATTCCCTGCAAGATGATTCAGGCCCCCAAAAACAGTCAAAGCAACCAGACAAGTCCACTGTGATCTTACTTCAGCTTATGATGGCTTCACCCTCGCTCTGGGATCACCCCCATCTTAAATGATGCAGGCCAACCCTTTCCTTCTCATTCTCTTTATTCTGTGCTCCTCTCAAATCAAAGCTTTTCATCATCTGCTGTTTGGCTGCTCTCTTTGGGGTGGTGGAGGTTTAGTTTTGTTTTCCTACTGGCTGTGTGAATTCGGCAGCAATCTTTCTTTAAAATTGTTGTTCTTTGATGCGATGCAGGAAAAACCCCGGCTAGCTCGCACACCCTGCACCATGGTGAGAGTGGCCGCTCCTGGATCCAGCTTTGACCCAAGCAGCGGTGTAGAGCAGCGCTGCCGGCTCTCAACGGCAGCCAGGGGTTCAGTGTCTAGGATCGGGGTAAAAAAAACAGGGACGGGTTTCTCGCGTGCGTCTCAAAGGACTTTATCCCCCAGGCAGTGCAGCAGAGAAAAACCCAAAAAGCCCAGGCTTGCACAGTCTTTTAAACGGGGGAAAGAAGTGGGGGGGGATAAAATTCTTCCACCAGTCAGGGATACAACGGGGAGGGGATTAAGGACGGACTCACATTCCGACAACCTATAGGGAAGACAAGGGGAGCGGAAAGGGTCATATGGACCAATAGGATGTCAAAGAAAAGGGGAATTCCCAGGCGGAGTTTAGGACTGACAGGAAACCCTCTGGAACTAAGGGCAGGGACTAGGAAGGATTGACATAATGTAAATGAGGTAACAAGTGGGTCTATAGGGTGAATGACAGCTGGGCAAAGGAGGAGAAAACTTGGGGTAAAAACAGACATATCGGGGGTGGGGGGGAAACAGGAACAAACCATTGGGAGAATAACTTCACAATAACTTAACAAAAACACACCACCACAGTTCTTCATTCATTAGTCATTCATTTTTGAATGACTAATTTCTTGCTGTATAGATAACTCATGACAGTATTCACTTGTGAGATACAAGTGAGTGCCGGAGGCCTTTGAAACAACAAAAGTCAGTGCCGGAGGAGGACACCCAAAGCTCATGTGTTGTTTGTTCCTTGGGACACTAGAGCATTGAACAGAAAGGGAAGCTACCTCATTTGCAGCCTTCCAATCTCCATATTTCTTTTTCTGTTCCTGTTACACCAGAGTGAAAACCAGCTGTTTATCAGCTCTTAGTTTGCTTTGCTGATTGTGGTTTTGGCCGATGAAAGATTTCCTCTTTTATGCTTCTTGTATTTCCCACATTACCAAAGTTATTAGAGGAGAAGAGTACTGAATATTAATTCCAGACACTGCATTGTGAAGTTGGACCTGCGCTCCTGCTCAGATGCATTAACATTCCAGTTCAAATATATTAACATTCCTATACCCTGATTTGACCTCCCTTGTGCTGATTTTACACTTATGTAACTGCTGACAGCTCAGGACTTGTCCTTAATTTATACTGAGCTGCTTTTACTGCATGTTTGCAATGTTTACAAATGCTTGGATATTTACTGTACTTCTATTTATTTCCTATTTTGTAAAGAAGATTTGTATAATTTATCTTGCAAGGCTGTAGCATACATCACAATAGATGTGATCTAGCATATCTTTTTTATTATTTTCTTTACAGATTGATTCCTTTTCATTCTTTCAATATTAATTCTTCTTAATCAATTTTCCCATAAGTTATATAAAATATTTGCTCTCCATTTTTCTGCATCCCTATCTAAATCTGCTAAAACACCTCTCATGTGAGAACCAGAAACTTTTAATGGCTTTTTTCAGTCTTGATGAAAACCAGCAACAGAACAGAGACAACCTGCTTCCCAGCTCTGAACCAGAAGACCACTTTTCCCTGCACTTTTCATTGTTCTTGGCTGCTTTGAATCCTCCAAACTTCTGAGTTGAATAAGTATTCACTAGCAACTGATGAATAAATCTAATGAATGTTCTATGACCAGTCAAATTCATGCTCTCTTTGCTTTTCTTCATTGATTTATACCCAGAAGGAATCATATTACTTTTATTCTAAGTTTCTAAAGCAAATTAAAGGTAATTGACAGCCCTGTGCTGCTTGCTACTGGTGATTATTGAATGAGAGTGAAATGAACTGTAAAGAAGTATTTCTAGACTGATCTACTCTAACTTCCATTTTTCTGCAGCTAAATAATTGGATTTATTAGCATTCTTCAGCCTTTAGCTGAAAGGAAGGAAACAAAAACAAAACAAAAATGAAACAAAAACAAAACAAATACAAAACAAAAGATCTGTGAATATCCTCAATTCTATTATATATATGTGTGTGTGTACATATATATATATGTGTATATATAATGCATTCTGGAGCTTCTGATAACAACATGTAGCAGGAAATAACAACAAAAAAACCTGAGACCAAATACTAAATAACTTTTGGGAGTAATTTCGTCAGAATCAGACAAGTAGTTCCAACATATATTTTATCTTGTTAAGCATGTTTTTAAAACAAAACATAAATTGGCATGAATAATAGTAAGCAGTTATGTTTTTACCATAGCCCTGTACTGTCTAGTCAGCTGCTAGCACTCTTTAAGTATACCTGGGGTTTTTTTGGGTTTTTTTTTTGTGTGTGTGTGTGTAGTGATTCAATCACAGCTACTGTTTTGAGCTTCTTTGGTTTTAAATACATTCATCTGTTTTCTATTGGTTTACAGTGACTGAATAACTGTAATAAATGCTTCTTGGGTTCTCTGTTTTACCAGAATGGCCTAAATTACTCACCAGCTTGAAGCTTGCTTCAAAGAAATCCATGCTTTGTTACACATTTTCACTTTTGTGTTTCATTGGAGTTTTTACCAAAAAAAAAAAACAAATTTTTTTATTTTTTTTTTTTTTTTTTTTTTTTTTTTTTTTTTTTTTTTCCCCCCCATAGGATGAGGATACTGATTCCTAGCTTTATCCACCTGTGTATGAAAAATTCAGACTCAGCAGTATTCCCACCCATAGTCCTGCAGTCAGGTCTGAGTATACAGTTGATCAAATGTTTCCCATATGCCATTTGTAAATAATAAGGGACAGATTTGAATGGGGTCAATCAAATTCCAACTCTTCTGACATCCATGGAATGAGGTGAATTGGCAACAATTATTGACTACAATGCTTTTCCACTAAAGTCTTTCATGTCAAACTACTAACCATGAGCAGGCACTGATAGCTTCTATTTTATCTCACAGATGTATATATTAGAAGAGTTCTTTTCCATTCTAAAGGTGCTAAAATATTCCAAAAGCTCTTATCTATAATCTCAAATAATCATATTGCCATTTTAGTCATTATTATTATTGCTGTTAATATTACTGCTTCTAAGGCTAGTTTTATTCTCTAATCTGTTGCAAAATCATGAACAGATAATGCAGAATCCATTATTCCCTTTGTCTTACCTTTATTTCTAGGACTTGCAGCAACTTCTTTTAAATTACTGAGTCCCAAGAACACCCATTTTCTTTTGAGAGTTTATCAAATATAATATGATTAGATCAAATATAATAAAATATGATTAGGGAATGGTAATCATTTTATTAACTGGAGAAATGATGTTTAATCAAGTTAATCTCATTGTCTATATCAAGCCTTTGACATATTTTTAAAAAGTGATTGATTCTTTTAGGGCATTTAATCTCTCAGGCTGCAAGATAAAAAACCAGGCAAACTTGCTTGTCTCTGATAGTTGACAATATTAATGCTGATAGATTTATTTAGAAGAAGCGCCTAGGTTGAAGTTGGATGGCAAATGTAACTCCTGTCAGTGGAAAGGGATGTAGAAGGCATCCTGGGATTTAGAGGCTAGTCTGTAGTCTATGATGGAGAGTAAGAACATTGTGTTCTTACTCTCTGCAGCATGCACCAAAGCTACTGAGTTATATGCATGTTGTGGGGGATTTAATGTGTGAGAGATGATCATGCAAGGTAATGTTTAGTAATTTTATTCCGTTTACCCTGATAGTTTGCCATAGAAACAAACATATAAATCCCAACAAACTTAAAGAAGTAATTAGCTGCAGTGTAAATTGCGATTAATAAGATTGTTATTTGCTTTTTGCCTCTGCTGTTTGATTTATGAGAGATAAATTGTTTTTCTTTAATACCACAATTTGATTTTTTTTTTAGGCAGACTTGCTAGTGTCCCATTGTATCTAAAAACATGTTGCTCCACAGTGAGTAAATCCTTCCTGCCCCGAGGCTGTGGGCCATCAAATTTTCAAAGTCAAACTACAAAATCACTACAGTACATAAAATATGTACCAAGTCTTCTAAGTTGCATTTTCTGCCACTGTTATGATGGTCCCTCATTCTCAGATTCTCTGAAAATTTACTTTCCCTCAGAGAAGAAAAACTTTTTATTATACTCCAGGGAAATGGATTGGCCTGAAGGTCCTGGAAAGTTCTCTGCATGCTTGTGTGGGCAGTTTGAATAGTGCACACAGCACAGGTTGAGAGCACAGAAATCAGGAGACATTACTCAGAGCTGTGAACCTGTTTCTATAGAATTCCCAAAATAAGTAAAGATGGTTCAGGGATATTTTGCACCCAGGAGCTTTGTTGTTTCACTTCAGTGATTATATGATTTTACACTGATAATCAATTAGCAATGATCAAATCATGACCATTTTTTTGTTTTATTGATGAATAAGTAACTTTTATGTTCAAAACTAATGAAATGAGGAGAATCTAATTGAACACAGCTATCCTTTTTCCAGTGAGAGGATGGATAAGAGATTAATGTGTCAATATTCTACATTTAAGAAGGCAAAAATATAATCTGATTTCCTTCAGATATAAAAAACCTTGCATGTGATCTGTATAGCAAACATCACTTAGGGCTTACTTGGGAACAGTTCAGAAAACCATAGTTCAATTTTTTCATCTTTCTAACTGGATGGGAGCATATTCTGCATTAGCTGAATCTTTATTTCTTCAACTACTATTATGTCACCTAAGCAATTTTTCAATAGAATACTGCTGAAAAGTCCTTTCCACAGGAAAAGAAAAAAAAAAAAAAAAAAAAAAAGACCATTAAAAAATCTGGAAGATTAAGAAAATCCAGTGGTCTACTGAATAATTTACTGAAAGACTGATCTTCAAAGTCCAGAAAACAATCATTACAAAGAGAAAGCAATAGAATAGAATACAAACAAAATAAATCTATTTAAAACAGATTACACAGAGGTTGAAGGTTTGCATTCTCGTTTCATTAAAGTCACTGGCAGTGCTCTCAGTGTCTTCAAAGACTAAAGAGCAGGATTTCTGAAAAAGAAGTTCCACTTTCTGTAAAGTGATACAAATTATCTAAAACACATGGTCACTGAAAACAACAAAATGAGATATTCCACACTTTTTTACCATTAAAGGAAAAAACTTTACAAACAAAGGCTGCATTGTTATTGATATCATTATCTAAAATTAAACTTTGAAGATATTTGTGCCTGTTAGTGGAGGAACAAACATTCTGACATTGATGTGGTGTGGAACAAAGTTGTAAAACTTTGTTTGCTATTTTGTACATTTGCTGTTGTAAATACATCTGTAAATGTAAATACAGAAGTATTTAATGATGAAAAAAGACAGTTTATTTTAGATTTTTTTTAGTAAAATTAGTAGTTAAATGTCTCCAAATCTCAATACACATTAAAACACTGAATTATTGTGAGTACTGGAAAGGGGACTAGCCAAAGGGAAGAAATCTCTGGCATCAATAATTATTTTATCATAAGGAGCTGGACTCTGGAGATTACACTTTTGAGGTCATTGATGTCACTTACGTCTTTCACTGCCTTTCTTGATCCTGTGTCTGGGGAAATGAAGAACCTTGAAATTAGTTCCATATGCCAATGGACCTTGCAGAAGTATAAACAAAGAAATGGTTCTAAGCTTACTTTAAGGTTTCAGATTTCTGATTGTCTCAGAAGGCAATAAATCAGAGAAAGTAGCTTGTAATATTCTTCTTCCGCACACCAAAAAAAAAAAAAAAAAAAAAAAAAAAAAAAAAAAAGGAAAAGAAAAAAACCCTCACCACCATTAAAAAGACGAAAAAGAAGAATCATCTTGTCTAGCTTTATGCTCCTATCTGGCTTGAATATCAGTGCTGGTTAGCATTTGTTTCTTTGGAGGCTAAAATAAATGCAAGAATTCCATCTCCGCAGTACACATAATTTAATTTTATCAGCCTGAACCTATGTGTTCAGTCCAATTGATTCTCCTGATAAGAAGGAAAATGACTTTCCTCAGATCTTTAATGTGTTCAGACCTAGTGGGAACCTTCATGATCATCAAACAAAAGACTACTACAACACTGAAACTATTGAACAACTATCACAAGCACACTGCAGTGATCTTTAAATAAGATTGCTTTTTATTACTTTTGCTCCCAGTAGACAAAAAAAAATAGATTGAATCAGGATGAATTCTTTTACTTGGTGCAAAAAACAAAGTGGCTGAGGTGGATAAATTGCATCTTTTTTTTTAAATCAATGCACAGCAGCTCTTTTGTAAGTAACAAAGGGAAAGGTAGAAGGTTGTTGCCAAGAGATTGATAGTTTTTCCCTGTGCATCAAGAAGGACTTGTGAAAATAAAAGTTCTACTTTTCTATGATAACTCTAGAAGGAAACTGACCTTGTGCCCCACTTCTGAGTAGAACTCCAGCATTTTGCTTCAGCAGACTTTTCAGAAAATGGCCTAGAAAGTTTGCTCACCTGGAAAATTGCTCAGCTAATCAAAATTTAAGACCTTCCCAAAGCTTAACCTGTCCTAGAGTTTCAAAGTTTCATTATAAATTAACCATGAAGAGCTGAGCTTACATGTCAACCACACCAATGCCAGGAATGGTGTCTGGCTGCCCACAGCTTCCCAACCAAGTCCCATCCCCTCCTCTGCCCCAGGACAGTTAGGCAGTGTGATATGTATTCAGTTACAATCAGTCTGGCAGGGCCTGCATTATAAAATGATCATAAGAAAGGAGATGAAGCAAATTTAAAAAATACACACCTGTCATGGTGGATGGACTTCTGAGAACAGGTTTTTTCCATAGCTTTTCAAATAGGCACAGCCATGCATGATCTCTCAGGCTGAAGGCAAACATATGAAGCTTTCTGCCTTATGGATCTCCTCTCCCTCTGCTAACTGTTGTTTGTACAACGTTGTTTGGTATCTTTCACTGATGTCTATTCTCTTATCAGCAAACAGTGGAAGGATGTGACACATAAAGTTTCTATTTTCAGGTGTTGGGACAGGCAGGATCTATATGAAACAGGCATGGGAGCAAGCACACTGGGATTAGGCTACAAGATATTCATCCTGAATCCTGACATTTTCCTTGAAGTCAGAGACAGTCTAAAGAACTGGTTTCCTCCTCACTTACTCATGTACACGGACTAGTGGCAGCAGAAGTCTTGGGATTTCAGCTGCCTCACTACATTTTTTTTTTAAACTGATGCATGTATTTTCTGATTCTTTAAATTAACAGCAAAAATCTGTGTCAGGCTCTCTGTGCCAATATGGTAGCTTTCATTTATAAAGCTGCCCAAAAGCCATTCTTTTAAGGAAGACTTAGAATTTCACAAATGGCAAGAAGAATTTTGGGGTTAAATTTCTGGCCAGTGAGAGGAGAGCAAGCTGGGAAGCCCCAATGGTGCTGCCTGCCATACGAGAAACTAAAATCCTGTTGTATTAAAACACAGAAAATTCAGACATTATTTGAACTCAGAAATATACTGTATTTAGAATTCATTATATACCTGTCGCTTTTGCAAAAAATGTCATCTAATTTCATTTCATATCGGAAATAATACTTAGGACGATTTAAATAAATATACATAAAAATATAATTTCCCCATGATTCTGTCAAAGTATATGCAGTTTGGGGACAATTTGGAAATCATCTATTTCATAACCAACTAAGATGGAGCTACACAAAAATCAAAGAAATCCTCAAAATCCAACACAAATGCAGCAGGAAAAAAATACTGATTTAACCTGAAACAAAACTTTGGGACAAACATTTTCAGTCCCAATAATTGCAATTTACTGCATTTGAAAATCAGATCTCTCAAGTGCCACTAACTTTAAGTAAATTCTGTCCTGAATTTACTTTTATATAAACACAAAGAATTGGTAATATTTAATTTTTGGTATTAAAAAAAAAAAAAAAAAAAAAAGATGGTTATAGTATAAATACTCAAACCCCCATTATTTATTTTCTGTCATCCTGACTCTCTCAAATATTTCTATTCTCAGAAGTAAAGATAAATGTCCTTTGGTATATACATTCACTTATAATTTTAAAAAGAGAGTTTTACTATCAGTATCAATACATATCTGTTGATACTGTTGAGTATACAATTCCTTATTTAGTTTTTGAAAGCCCTGTTTTCAAAATAAAGTATGAAATCAATTATTATTCATTTTACAAGGCTTGTTGTTGCAATTCAGACTCAGTCTGACTACACCTCATTATAAATGTTCCATGTCCAGAAATTTAATTTCTCTTTAAGGGCATTCTCTTTAAGTACTACACACTTCCTGTATAAATATACCTAATTTATTTAGCTTTTACTACCTGATAAACAGTAAGCTACAATATATTTCTTTTCAAAGCAAATGAAGAATAGTGGTTTCACATCATTTAATGGTATGTAATAAACCACATCTCTTTTAGACATAAAATACACCACAGAAGATACCTTTTGTTATTTTACTAAAAAATCAAAAGCCATTATTAATTTATTCTACATTAATTATGATTGCCATTAATCACAATGGTCTTGTTTAGTATCAGACTACTCAAAAGAATATTATAGCTTGGAGATTCAGCATTTTATTCCAGGAGGATTAAGTCAATTAAGATGATTCAAAGTCATTATTTTCATAGCAATATAATGTCCAATTTTCACCTTAATTAATAGTTTATAACTTGAAACTTTTACTAGGTTTCCACTTTGTTTGATTTGTGGAAAAAAATGCAGGTTTTGCAAATTTGGGGTTTTTTTGTTTAACTTATGAATATTTCAGCCCAATTGGCGGGGGGGGGGGGGGGGGGGGGGGGGGGCGGTGGTGGGGAGTGCCTCTTAAAAACTGAGCACATAAAATTATAATAAGGCAGAACTTGTATGTGTTTTCTCTGGATAGACCAGACAGAATGCTCATTACATAATAGGGAACATTTTACCCAGGTTTATTTTAAATACATAGAAAGAATTCTGAAGAGAGATCCCAGCCTGTTGTATGACAAGATAATACCATATCCACTGCACTTTCACATTCAAGCAGAGGCCACATCTTGTTCATTTTAGCTTCAATTCTCAGTAAATACTTCCTCAAAAACTAAATTGTAAACCTTGTAATTTACTATCATAACAAGAAATGTTTTGCTCCAAAAACATTGGCAAAGAAATGTCCTTCAACAGAAGGTGAAAGGTGTGGATAATATTCCATATAAAAAGACTTGACAACTCAAATGTCACCCCAAGCACTTGAAAGCATAAATATTTATGACATTTTCTTATTTCAGTTCCAGTTTTAATACAGTTCTTACCTTCCTTCATTGCAGACAAATAGTGCTGGTAACAGATTCTCCACCTGGGATGGGGCATCCCTGGATGTATGGACAGGCTGGGGAATGAGAGGCTAGAGAGCAGTGCCAGGGAAAGGGAGCTGGTTGATGGCAAGTTGAACATGAGCCAGCAGTGTTCTGGCAGGCAGGAGGGCCAGCCTGAGGTGTCCTGGGGGGGCATCAGGCAAAGCATCACCAGCCAGGCAAGAGAGAGGATTGTCTCCTCTGCTCTGCAGTGGCATGGCCTCACCTTGAGTGCTGGGGGCAGTTTTGGGTGCCACAGTAAAAGAAATAAAGCTATTAGAAGCATCCAAAGGAGGGTTACAAATAGGATGAAGAATCTTGAGGGGAAGCCATACAAGGAGTGGCTGAGGTCACTTCATCTGTTCAGCCTGGAGAGGAAGAGACTGAGGTACCTCATTGCAGTCTGCCACATTCTCAAGAGAGGAAGCAGAAGGGCAAGTACAAATCTTTTCCCTGTGGTTGCCAGTTACAGGACTCGAGGAAACAGCATGAAACTGGGTCAGAGGAAGTTAGTTTATATACCAGAAAAAGTTTCTTCACCCAGAGTATGGTTGGGCATGGGAATAGGCTCCTCAGGGAAGCGGTCACAGCACCAACCTTAACAGAGCTCAAGAAACATTTGAACAATGCTTTCAGACACATGGTGTGACTCTTGGACTACCCTGTGCAGGACCAGGAGTCAAACTTTGACGATCCTTGTTAGTCCCTTCCAACTCAATATACTCTATGATTCTACAAGTCTAGGAATATATTTATTACAGGTTTTGGCCAAAATTCAAATCCTGTGGAGTTATTTGTTCAGCACTAACACAAGCCTAGTTGCTCCATTTTGTCATGTGGTAACTACACCATCACAAAATCATCCATGATGAATATGTGCCTCCATGTCCTGTACAAGTCAATGTGATATTTCTAACCTGTCCAGCTAAGCACTGAAAATTTGCAGCACTGTTGCTTGCTAGAAAAAATCCTGCTTGACACAAGTGTTAAAAGTCAAGCTGGGACATCTTTGCTGCTGCTCTAAAATTTGGGATCAAATCACTCTTATCAGAATTAGTGATTTCAAAAATTTTTTGGAAGGGAAAATGCAGCTGAAAAACAGCAGAAATGAGGCAGCATTTGAACCACAGAGAAGTCTGTTTGTTTCAGTGGAACAGTATTTTTCTGATTTACTGATAAAGTAAACCAGAAAGACTTACTGTGAATTTCAGGCATCCTACGGCTTTGCTGAACACTCTGAAGTATTTCATAAACTCCCCCAAAGCCTAAATAGCTAAAAAGGTCAAAAGTGGAAAGAGAGATGAGAGAAGGGAGAAAAAAAAGACACACGCATTCAGAAGAGATGATGTTAAGGTTGAAAACGGGTGAGGTGCGCTGACAGTTATAGAAAGAGAGAGGTCTTGCTTAGTCAGAGCTCTTTTTTGCAGTGAATGAGCAGAAAAGAGAGAATCACTGAGTAGTCCTTTTACACTTTATTTAAATTGCTGCTGAGCTATAAAAGTATGTTTTGACTTTTGAGACTTTTGACAAGTGAAATTAGTATGGTATAAAAGACAAGTTACTTTATCTGAAAGAAAGTTACATGTATCACACTTCTTATGTATTAAAACTCTGAAGATTAAAAGTTGTAAACCATCAGAAGCCTTATGCCTTGTAAACCAGATCTAGACAGGACAAAGGCACCAATAAATATGTTGAACAATGCCAGACTGCACTACTGAGAAGTTGCACTGCATGCCCTACTTGGCCATTGCTGCCTTTAAATTATGTAATTCTCCTTAATGCTTTATTAAGGTTTTGAGACAAAGCCAAAGGGTCCTAAAAACATTTGCCAATCCTTTTAAGAGAGAAAACTAAATAAACCCTCAAAGATCCTCTGAGAAAATTTCTGTGGCTGGTGGAGGAGAGAATGCTCCTTCAGGGAGGGCTTCTTTTTACCCCTTTTTATTGAACATTTCCTCTGAAATCCATCTAGGGCAATGTTTTATAAATGCCTCTTAGCAGTACTTTTAAATCCCTATCAGAATGAGATGCACAACTGATGCTGGAGAGGCAGGACTGGAACTGAACTGAAAAGTATCGACAAATGCCTGCTACAATGTGGCTTGGTGTGGCAGCAGCTGCCCCCACAGGGTGCAGAAAATGCAGATGAAGGGTGCAGGAACCTCAGTGTCAAAAGTTGTGCCTGTTGTCAAGAAGTGTCAGGGAGCATGAACCTGGACCAGGAAGGGTTTGGAAAATAGTTGGGCAGGGGACAAGGAAAGTTTTGAGGTGGGAAGAATTCAGTGGATGGAAAAAGGATAAGCTAGAAGGGCTTAGAGCAGCTCTGAGACTGAAAAAATAAGGGGCAGGAGTTCCGTGGCAACTGAGGGATAGCTGGGAGGCTGCTAAAAAAGACCAAGGGCACTTCATGGTCATACTTAATGTCATAAATGAGATTGGAAGATAGTGGGGAAATAAAGGTCCTAGAGAACAACAGATTAATCCAAAGATTCTAGGACCCACCATGGAAAGAGGTTGCCCCAAAATGGCAATTAACTTTGCTTTACTGGATATTTTAATTATGTATGGGTCCAGATGGAGATTTGCTGTTTCCTAGCCAAGCTGAGAAGTGGCTGGTTTTCAGCCCTGGGGACAGGTGAATGGTTGGGGAAGCCTACATACTGGAGGAGAAGCTTGTGCTTGCACTGTTTACAGAGAGACCATATCTACATTGCCTTTTTCACAGCAGGTCAAATGCATTTTTCACTCTTAATAATTTACTGACCTGGGCTACATCACATGCAGGTCTGTCCTTTAAACTGAAAGAGGGTAGATATTGGATTAGATATTAGGAAGAAATTCTTTACTGTAAGGCTGGTGAGACACTGGAACAAGTTGTCTAGAGGAGCTGGATGCCCAGCCCAAGAAAGGCTGAAGACCAGATTCAATGGGGCTCTGAGTCTGGTCTAGCGGAAGGTACCCCTGCCCATGACAGAGGGGTGGAATTAGAGGACCTTTAAGGGCCCTTTCAACCCAAGCCATTCCGCAGTTATGATATAAGACTGTCACCTGAGACTACAGATTCATTTTTGGTGAGAAAAGACCGAAAATACATGGATTTGCTAAATGGATCACATGTATTCTTTAATGAGAGCCATCTAATGGGATGCTGTAAGTGCAGGACCTCCCTTTCCTCTTTCCCAGGTGAGACCTGAGCTGGGGATTACCTGGGCACTTGGCACGCTCCATATCAGGCTGTCTAAGGATATTCTGATGGGCCTGAGAGGGCAGCTTCTCTCTGCCAGCCTCCTCCAGGCACATTATGCTCAGGATGTCCTGGGCAGCCCTCCTGAAGTCAAATACTCCAAGGATTCACTCTGAAAGCCAAAGAACAGCTTTGGGGGTACTCTAGCTGTGCAACATGGACAAAGCCGGAAGATCCTCTTTTCCTGATATGTCCAAACACCCACTCAACACATACCCACTATATCTGCTGTAGCTGTGCCATGTAGAATTCCTTGGAAACTCTGCACTGCTTTCATTTTGAGAAATGCCACATAAATAATCGATGCCTTATCTTGAAAAAGAGGGAATATATTTCAAGTGAGCCTTAATATATATTAATGTATATCACTGATATCTTCAAAAATGAAAGTTTAGAAAATTAACTTCTGTTTTTATTAACTTTTGTACTATTTTCTCCAGAGAAAGAGAAATGTTGAAAGTTGCTCCAGGAGTCAGGACATGTATTTGATGGAAAGAGAGCTGACATTTTTTATATAAACACATATAAATAAATATTTTCTATGTAATCATTGATGTAATACAATTCATTGTAGTACTCTTACAACTCTTTGCAAATTAGCTGGAGGAAGGACAAAATGTATATATTCTCTGCATGTTTCTTCAATTAGGTAAGCATCTATATTCAAAAAAATCCCTTCATAATCCCTATGTTGTAGTCTGTGGCTTCATTAAAACAGCGTACAACACTAATAATGTTCCAATAATGTGCATGTTCCATTCTGAGGAATTTTCTTTGTTAAAAAGACTGCTATGCAAAGCAGAACTGAAATCTGAGGAGACTTATTTTCTTTGCTTCTTTGTAACTCCAGCACAACATTCCTCTTGATCACTATGCTAAACCTGACAAAGAAGAATTCTATTAATAAAAATTAGAATTGGAGAAAATGTATGACAACATCTCTATACCCGTTAAATTAATTATAGGCAAGTGATGAACAAAATTGTGATTCATTATGCATTCTATGACAAAAAGAATAATTTATAAATTCAGTGTAATGGTATTTCTTTGGTAATAGCAAAATGAATCATCAGCTTTTCATTTTCTGCCATAGCTATCTAAACCCTTTTAATATGGGGTTTATCTATCTCGAGGTGTTTAGCATAGTCTGATGGAAGTTCTTAGATTTTAGTTATGGCACTACCGTATCAGCTAAAAAATTGCAACAGGTTAATTGCTTTGAAATTCAATTATCTTTTAATTATTACAGTTATTGTTATAGATTACTCCCTAAATTTTTATCTTAGATTTTACCATATATCCAACTATAGTTCATCTACTCGAATTCACAGCATATGCCTCACAAGCAAGTAACTTACATAATTTTTTTGGTGAAAATACATGAATTAATTAATAGCTATCAACTCCAACACTCAAGTATGTTTAAAAATTTGATGCTGTGATAAAGTTTGCTTGTCCGAGGGTAACTTTATGATGCTTGTATCCCCAATCGTCTGTTCTGTTTGTGCTGTATATTGAGTCCTGTGCCTTTAAGACTGGTTCTAAGAGCAAGGAGAAGCGCGGAGTTTGTTTTGAGAAAACTGCCTGACTCCTCCACATTCTTCTGCAGACAGCGTGTTCGGCGGAGGCTTGGAGAGACTGCAGGACAGAGATTTTTTTTTTTTTTTTGCTTTTAGTTAATTTCAGCTAGCTAAGGCAGAGAAGTTCCCTGGACTGTTTTTTTTCCTTTTTCTTGGAACTGTTTAAACCTGCTCTGGACTGAAAACCCAGGGGAGCACTGGGGGCTGCACCTGCGGCCCACCGGGGCCTGGACCTTGGCATTTTCCAGCAGCGCCGGAGAGACTGGGACTGAGGAGACGCTGAGAGAGAGCCGAGCTACACCCACGGCAAGGACTTTCTCAATTTGCCATCTCACTTCAGAAGGAGAGGTTTTATTGTTTCATATTATTCATTCCTTATACTTGTATGCACTTCATTTGTTTAGTAAAATAGTTTTTTCCACTTTTCTCCAAAGAGGTTTTTTTTTTTACCGGACCGGTTGGAGGGAGGGGCCACTTGGGCTTGCTTCCTTAGAGGGATCCTCTACAGGGGTTTTCTCCCAAATTTGTCCCAAACCAGGACATACTTCTAACTGGCACCCAATGTGGGGCTCGAGAGAGTGGAAAAAACTTGTATTGATTATTATTAACTGCATTTTTTTAGTTGTCCTTTGGGTGGGGATTAAACAGTCAGTAGCCATGTTGCTTCTTAAATTCCTAATGTCTCTTAGAATGGAGTCTTTTCTTCATTTCTGTTCCCTAGGCTTTTTTGAGGTCTTAATACCTTTCTGGTCCCTAAGTTTGTTCTCTTACCCAGAAATAGCTCCAATATTGTCCCTAACATACAGCTTTTACACTAGAGATGCACAAATTAGCATAGTTATTTTGCTAGGTTCGGTGATTATGGTTTACAAGAAGCTTATAAAGATACTGGAGTTTGTTCTGGGTATGTTCAGTTTATAGTTTTTTCGTCCTACCCTGCGTCCTAGTTCCAGCAGCATGTTTTGGGGATTTATCAACAATTGCACCCAGTTTGTTAGAGGAGGAGTAAGGGATGAAGCTCTTCAGCCTCTTCTTTCCTTCTTCTCTTTTAAGTCAGTTACATTACTTTTGAAGAATGTTCAGGGTCTCCTGAACGTTAAAGACACCACTTTCCTAGTATTTCACCTAGTGACTTTCCTCTATATAGTTTATAGCTTTTCTAGAATAAGTCACACACTGCTAAACACTGTAAGGCAGCAGATAGAGGCAAGGGAGCAGGGAGATAAATCAGTCACTCAGGCTGCAGCCAATCCCACAGCTATTCAGGCTGCAGCTAAACCAGACAATGAAGCTAAGACACCAGCAGTTGCTGCAGTAAAGAAGGGAAAGAAGCACACGGACAAAACCGATCGACCAGTAGACGATGATTCAGGTGAAGGATCCTCAATGCCTCCTGACACCCAGTCAGTAGTCAAACCACCTGACACACAATCAGAAGCTGAAGCAACTGATGATACACAATCAGAAGCCGAACCAACTGATACAAAATCAGAAGCCCAACCAACTAGCACAAGATCGAGAGTCCAACCAACTAGCACACGATCAGAAGCCCAACCAACTGCTACCAGATCAGGAGCCCAACCAACTGCTACCAGATCAGGAGCCCGACCAACTGCTACAAGATCAAGAGCCCGACCAACTGCTGCAAGAGCAGGAGATACTATTGAGTCCTTTTCCCTGAAGGACCTTCGTGGCCTAAGAAAGGATTATACTCGACGACCTGATGAATCTATAATTAGTTGGTTAGTCCGTCTTTGGGATGCTGCAGGCGAGGCTACAATGCTGGATAGCACTGAAGCAAGACATCTTGGATCCCTGTCACATGATCCAGTTATTGACCAAGAAATGATGAGAGAGGCTAATCCGTGTAGTCTCTGGGAACAGGTCCTGGGAAGTGTGACACAAAGATATCTGTGTGCTGACGATCTCTATATGCAGCAAACCCAGTAGAAAACCATTGAACAAGGGATCCAGCGCTTGAGGGAAATGGCAGTGGCGGAGATTGTCTTCTCAGATGACATAAGCACTAGGAACCCCGATTTGGTACCATGTACACCTGTGATGTGGAAAAAACTTGTACAACTTAGGCCACAAGAATACTCCTCTGCTTTAGCAATAATGAAGCGGGATGAGACAGAGGAGACCGTGCTTGATATAGCGAAGAAGCTCCAAACATATGCAGATGCCATGCATGGTCCAACACATGCAAGAATTGCAGCTCTGGAAACACAAGTGCAGGGATTAGCAGACAAGATAGAAGAGAATCACAAAGAACTCAAGGAGGACATTCTCCAGATCTCTGCAGTACAAGTTAGGGGCTCTAGCACCACACACAAACGTTCCCTAGATAGAGAAGGAAAAGGCATCCCACGGGCTAAGCTGTAGTCTTTCCTGCGTGATTGTGAAGAAAACATGAAAAGAAAGGATGGAGAATCTACTGATGCTATGACGCAACAGCTGCATGAATTGTTGGATGGCAAGACTGTGAGAGGAAATTCTAGCAAGAAAGAAGCAGCTCCGGTTACCCAGGAAAATAAGGATAATCAGGCTTAGAGGGGCCCTGCCTCTAGCCAGGTAGAGGCTAGGGAAAACCGTGTTTCTTGGACTGTGTAGATTCGTTGGCCTGGCACGTCAGAACCACAAAAATATGAGGCCTTAGTTGACACTAGTGCACAGTGCACATTACTCCCATCAAGACATGTAGGGGAAAAATCTGTTTCCATTGCTGGGGTGACAGGGAGTTCGCAAGATTTTACTTTGGTGGAAGCCAATGTGAGCCTGACTAGAAATAAGTAGAAGAGACACCCTATTGTGACTGGTCCAGAAGCTCCATGCATTTTGGGCATAGACTTCCTCCGAAATGGGTATTTCAAAGACCCAATGGAATTTAAGTAGGCATTCGGGATAGCAGCTGTAGAGACAGGGGGTGTAAAGCAGTTGAATACCTTGCCTAGACTATCAGAGAACCCATCTGCTCTAAGTCTTCTGAAAGTGGAAGAGCAACAAGTGCCAATTGCCACTTCAACAGTGTTGGAGTCCAGGGCATTCCTTTGGTTGCCCTGGAGGGTCAGGGACCTGGGCAGGGGAGTCTGGGACCCCAGCCCAGAGCTCAGAGAGACACTGGCTTTGATTTCAGTCCATGGGAAAAACTTCCTACACTGAGAGAAGGTTTACAGGCAACAAGAATGTGAGAAATAGTAGTTTAGCTTATCACAGAATGAGAAAATAGTAGTTTTAGGTTTCTAGCATTGAAGCGAATGGGGACAAGATGGAGAATCTGGGGCGTTGTCTCCTTCTTCTTCTCCTTCTTCTTCCCTCACTCCATTGCTGCATTGACGTGGCACAAAGTAGTTAGTGAAGATTGGGTCAAAGTAAAGATGACCTTTTTAGTAATAGTGATAGACATTGGTAATAAATAGTAAATAAAGAATACGTAGCAATTAGTATAAAAGATAAGGACAGCCCAGAGACAGGAGGAGTCACCAGATGTCCGAGCCGCGGCAAACATCTTTTGGACACTGAGAAAATTGTAAGATAAGAGCTAATAAATGAAGCATGTAACCTTGAAGACTCCATCTTTTCCTGCGTTTGGCACAGAGCTTTGCAGAGGGCCAGAACTCTAAAACCACCTGAATGCCGGGGAATTTAAGCTCCTAAAAAGGAGCCCGAAACAACTGCCGTCCCTGAGATAGGCAGAAACAACTGCCGTCCCCCAGATGGGACAGAAACAACTGGCACCCCAGATGGGACAGAAGCCACAGGCGTCTCTGGTCAGGCAGCCACAAGCGTCTCTGGATGCACGACATCTGGCATTCCTGAACGAGAAAAATAAGACCTCTGCAGCAACATCAAAGCTCTCAGAAGATCAAAGCCAAACCAAGACAACTCCGGAGAAGAAACACCTATCTGGCCAAGAAGAAGAAGAACAGCTCGTTTTCAATTCGTCCCAGACGACGGTTTTCCAAAGGGCCCTGGAACCCGTCACCCTGAGATCTGCGGGCAGTGATCAGGACACACCCTGAGGCAGAATGGACACAGCTGCAGCAAGCTTTTCGGCTTTGGTGAGACGGTGAGATTTAGAACAGACACCATGGGGTCAAACATTTCACAAGAAAAGATTTCTAGACAGAAAAAAGACAAGATAGCTGCGAGGTTTGAAACCGCAGCAGGGAGAATTAAATTAGAAGTTATAACAGAAAATAGTAGCGAAAAGCAAGATAGCAGAGCTTTATCTGTGGGGCAGGGAGTGCCAGGAGACAGAGGAATGCTATCTTCAAGGTCAATAGCTCCTCCGGGGTATGGAGGAGGGGGGAACTCTCATGCATTTCAAGATTCATCAGAAAATTCGTCAAAAACCCCAAAATTAATTCCAGGAAAAGGGAAGCTTTCAATTCACCCAAAAGAACAGGGGAAATTGGACATGCTTTTGTTTCAGGCAGTTCCAAGGCAAACCCCACATCCTTTCCGAGAGGGCGGGGGGAGAAACCCACCGCGGAGTCCCTTTGCACACCCAAGGTCACTGCGAGACATCATCTCACCGTTCCTTTCCCTCTCCATGGAGGGACGAAGCACAGGGGGGGAAAGCGAGGCGGCCGAGGTGCCGGGGAAGCGGCGCGCACAGAAAGCCGGTCCTAACTCATCTCGTCAGAGCGCGTCGGGGCGCGAGGAAGCGCGGACGGAAGACGCGTCGGGCGGGATAGAGGCGGACCGCGGGGGAGGTCAGTTTGCGCAGTGCGCGGGGTGTGAAACAGCGAGCAATGGAGCCAGAGCGGGGGGAGACCCGAGAACCGAGCGGGCGACTTGGCGCATGCTGATGACGCAAGCTAGGGGACACATAGCTCAAAATACATTCGCGTTGCGAAGCGCCGGGAGAGAGCTGCCGAACACGGAAGTACAGAGTCGAAAACTACAAATCCCAGAAAGCCATGCGGCATGTTCAAACGCAGGCGCGGCAGGGGCAGGGAAAGGCCCAAGGCACAATTCTGTTCAGAGTGGGGCAGATTCAAATGACGAAAGGGACGGGACGAGTCCTGAGCGTGAGAGAGGGCGGGATATCCCGCCGGAGACCGCCGGGCTGGATCAAGCAGGGGCGGAACGGGTGGAGACGGAGCTGGCAGGGATGGGGCGTGGCCGAGGCGGGGAGAGCCTCGAAGGTACCACCCCCAGGCGGCTGACGTCGCAGGGCCAGACCCTGCCCACGGGCAGTTTCCATGTCCCTGGATCTCCTGTTTATGGAGACTCAGGGGCAGCTGCAGAGATGTTACGGACAGGGGCACATTCAAAAATACCTCAGATTTTACAAGTATTTCCAAGGAAAGAAGCTGCAGAAAAATTTGAGGATGCTCAGCAAACTCTGGTTCCTGTTCAGCAGGAGAAAGAGAAAGAAAAGGAAAAAGAAAAAGAAACAGGACCAAATGACGTGCAGCTTCCAAAACATCCTGGAGAGGATGAAGCAGCAGCAAAGCCACAAACAAAGGAGACAGTTTCAGAAGCAGACACCGCACAGGCTTCTGCCAAACCAGAATTCAGTCCAACAGAATGGACAGACATAAAGAAATGTTCAATAAGTGCAAAGGGCATGGATATGCCAGTGAATTATGGTACACAGAAGGTAAACCCGAGATGGGAGAGTTTAGATCGTGAAGTTGTCAGGGATCTGATGAATCTCTTAAAAGGGGATTGTTTTGTAACATCTTTACCTTTCTTTCTTGCAGTGTTGGGGAAAAAAATAGTTATATAGGTTGATTTTTCAGTAGGATTCATCACAAAAAGACCCATTGTTGATTTTAGAGTGGAATTTTTTATCTTACAGGTCTCTGAGGATGATCCTCACAAGTCAGGAAATAATAGCTCAGATCATCATCAAAGCTAAGACCAGGCTGCAAACAATGGCAGGCAAAGATTTTACAACAATTTACCTGCCTTTGAAAAAAGAATATTTTGATTGGGCATTGCAGTAATCAGAGAACTTGCAGATTGCATTGTTAGATCACTCTGGTGTTTGTACTATTCATTTCCCAAGTCACAAATTGTTGAAGGCAAAAATAAGTTTCAGGGAAAAGCCAAAAGATGACATCACAGGAGAGTGGAAATCAGATATAAGAATAGTACAAGGGTCACCACAAATAGTGGAATTAGCAGGAGTGGTCAAAGCTTTTGAGCTGTTTCAGCAACCTTTTGGTTTGATCACAAACTCAGCTTGTGTAGCTGGTGTGGTCGGAAGACTTGGAGATTCACTTTTGAGAGGAGTTGACAGTGAAAATTTGTATTCATATTTGCTGTGCATGAGGACATTGTTGCAAAACAGAAAACATAAATACTTTGTCTACGTGAGAGCACATTCATCCCTCCTGAGATTTTTGGTGGAAGGCAATGCACACGCAGACAAATTGACCATGACAATTTCAAGGACTTTACCAAACATTTTTGAACAGGCAAAATTGAATCATGCATTCTTTCATCAGAATGCTCAAGCACTAATAGGAAGTTTTTCACATTTCCAAAAGTCAGGCAAAGGAAATCATTAGTGCTTGTCCAGATTGTGAGCATGTGCAGTCTTCTGCATCCATAAGAGCAGTCAATCCAAGAGCGAAACTGAAGAAAAATCCTTTGGTTCTGATCAGAAACCCAAAAACAGGGCAAATTAAAAGGCCATTCAAATTAATAACTTGGGGCAAGGGATTTGCTTGTGTTTTCACAGCAGTTAGACTGGCAGCAAAGCACGTAAAATCGTACCGAGTCCAGACAGCAGAGACGGACCACAAGACTAGAGGAAGAGAAGTAGGCACGCAGACAGAAGCCAGTGTCAAGACAGCAGACATCCTTTCGTTCTACGTGCAAAAGATACTTTGAGACTTGTTTTCTTGGGAGCTTGGGTGGTGTTGCATTTTTAAGGATTCCCAGAGAAAAGAGGGCATTGGAAATGAAAGAACTATCCTTGTGCCTCATTCTCTCCTTAGTTGCCTTGAGCAGTGCGGCAGTTTTGCCCGCGGCTCAACCAAAAGAGAATGTTTGGGAAACTCTAAGCAATGCATCAGGTTTAGATACCATCTGCCTGACACACTCAAAGCCAGGGGAAACCTTTTTCAACATGTCTGGTGGAGTTGCCAGTGAGCAAATGACCGATTCCTGAAAACATCCCCCCAGAGATTTCAAAGTCCATTGTAAATCCAGTAGACCAATGGGATGTTTGGATGAAATTCCTTCCTGTGGCTCCTTTTAAACCCCAGGAACTAGAAATTCTTAGGTCAGTCCAAATGCAATTCTGTGTGAAATTCAGCCTTTCCGGAGTGACAAAAAATAAAGCTACAGACATCACTCCAAACCTCAATTTTTACAGAAATTCATCATCTTGGTGTAATTACACTAAGATGTTGGAAAAAACATCCAATCACGTTCCAGCTCAGTTGCTGAGGGGAAACCTTTTCATTTGTAGGGACAAAATTTAGTCCACAATCCTGGCAAATGCCACAGGTGATCCATGCAGCAGTGGAATGCTTTCATTGCTAACACCCGACATGACACTGATGAGAGAACTAAAACATAGAGGAAAAAGATTGAGTTCAAATGTATGATCCAAGTTGTAGTGATGAGGTTCACACATAGAGCAAGGCTCAAAGAATTGCAGTTGCAATTTTTGCACCACAGGCAGCATCAGGAGCAGCCTTGGCACAATTGGATCACGTGGGTTGTTGGCTGAGCAAACATGCCCGAGCTGTCTCTCTTGCACTGAGTGACATGTTGTTAGACATTGACAGTGTAAGACGAGCAAGTCTCCAAAACAGGGCAGCGATTGATAATCTTTTGCTAACCCACGAGCATGGGTGCAAGGAATTTGAGGGAATGTGCTGCATAAATTTGTCAGATCATTCCAAATCCATTCATGAGAACATCAGGCAATTGCAGGAAAATGTGAACAAACTTCAAAAAGCAACTGAGTCATGGATGGATGGAATTTTCAATTTGTTTAACCTTTCACCATTGTGGAAGGAAATTTTGAAAATAGTTATATATATTTTAGTAAGGTTTGTAATCCTCATGATTTTGCCGTGTTTGTTTCCATGTATACGGCAATCCATAGACAAGGTAGCCAAGAAAGTGTTTTTAGTTCAAACAGGAGGGGGAGATGTTGGAGTCCAGGGCATTCCTTTGGTTGCCCTGGAGGGTCAGGGACCTGGGCAGGGGAGTCTGGGACCCCAGCCCAGAGCTCAGAGAGACACTGGCTTTGATTTCAGTCCATGGGAAAAACTTCCTACACTGAGAGAAGGTTTACAGGCAACAAGAATGTGAGAAATAGTAGTTTAGCTTATCACAGAATGAGAAAATAGTAGTTTTAGGTTTCTAGCATTGAAGTGAATGGGGACAAGATGGAGAATCTGGGGTGTTGTCTCCTTCTTCTTCTCCTTCTTCTTCCCTCACTCCATTGCTGCATTGACGTGGCACAAAGTAGTTAGTGAAGATTGGGTCAAAGTAAAGATGACCTTTTTAGTAATAGTGATAGACATTGGTAATAAATAGTAAATAAAGAATACGTAGCAATTAGTATAAAAGATAAGGACAGCCCAGAGACAGGAGGAGTCACCAGATGTCCGAGCCACGGCAAACATCTTTTGGACACTGAGAAAATTGTAAGATAAGAGCTAATAAACGAAGCATGTAACCTTGAAGACTCCGTCTTTTCCTGCGTTTGGCACAGAGCTTTGCAGAGGGCCAGAACTCTAAAACCACCCGAATGCCGGGGAATTTAAGCGCCTAAAAAGGAGCCCGAAACAACTGCCGTCCCTGAGATAGGCAGAAACAACTGCCGTCCCCCAGATGGGACAGAAACACAACAGTGCATCGCCGACAGTACAGAACAACTCAAGATGCTGTGATCCCCATCCACAAGACGATCCGTGAGCTAGGGGGTAGTCAGCAAAACCCACTCACCCTTCAACAGCCCCATCTGGCCTGTGCGCAAGTCTGACGGAGAATGGAGATTGACTGTAGACTACAGTGCCTTGAACGAAGTGACTCCACCATTGAGCGCTGCTGTGCCGGACATGCTGGAACTCCAGTATGAGCTGGAGTCCAAGGCAGCAAAATGGTATACCACTATTGACATTGCTAATGCATTTTCTCCATTCCTCTGGCTGCAGAATGCAGGCCTCAGTTTGCTTTCACCTGGAGGGGTGTGCAGTACACCTGGAACCGACTGCCCCAGGGGTGGAAACACAGCCCCACCATCTGCCATGGACTGATCCAGGCTGCACTGGAATAGGGTGAGGCTCCAGAGCACCTACAGTACATTGATGACATCATTGTGTGGAGAAACACAGCAATAGAAGTGTTTGAGAAAGGAGAGAAGATCATCCAGATTCTCCTGAAGGCTGGCTTTGCTATCAAGAAGAGCAAAGTTAAGGGACCTGCTTGAGAGATCCAGTTTCTAGGAGTAAAGTGGCACGATAGAAGGCATCAGATTCCCACTGAAGTCATCAACAAGATCACAGCAATGTGTCCACCAACCAACAAAAGGGAAACACAAGCTTTCCTAGGCGCCATAGGTTTCTAGAGGATGCACATTCCTGAGTACAGCCAGATTGTGAGCCCTCTCTACCTAGTCACCTGCAAGAAGAATGATTTCTACTGGGGCCCTGAACAGCAGCAAGCCTTTGCCCAGGTCAAGCAGGAGATTGCTCATGCAGTAGCCCTTGGCCCAGTCAGGACGGGACCAGAAGTAAAGAACGTGCTCTACTCTGCAGCCGGGAACAATGGCCTGTCCTGGAGCCTTTGGCAGAAGGTGCCTGGGGAGACTCGGGGCCGACCACTGGGATTCTAGAGCCGAAGCTACAGAGGGTCCGAAGCCAACTACACTCCAACAGAAAAGGAAATCTTGGCCGCCTATGAAAGAGTTCAAGCCACCTCAGAAGTAGTAGGCACTGAAACACAACTCCTGCTGGCACCTCGACTACCAGTGCTGGGATGGATGTTCAAAGCAGAAGTTCCCTCTACCCACCATGCCACCAATGCTACATAGAGCAAATAGATTGCCCTCATCACTCAGCGCGCCCGCATTGGAAACCCAAATCACCCTGGGATTTTGGAAATAATTACAAACTGGCCAGAAGGTGAAAACTTTGGTCTCATAGATGAAGAAGAACAGGAACAAGTGACACGTGCCGAAGAAGCTCCACCGTACAACCAACTGCCAGCAGAAGAAACACGCTATGCTCTTTTCACTGACAGTTCCTGCCGCGTCATAGGGATGAACCAGAAGTAGAAAGCAGCCGTATGGAGCCCCACACGACAGGTTGCACAAGCCACTGAAGGAGAAGGTGAGTCAAGCCAACTCGCTGAGCTCAAAGCTGTTCAACTAGCCCTAGACATTGCTGAAAGAGAGAAGTGGCCAAAGAGAAGTGGCCAAAGCTCTACCTCTACACTAATTCATGGATGGTAGCCAATGGTCTGTGGGGATGGCTGGAGAAGTGGAAAAAAGCCAACTGGCAGCGTAGGGGAAAACCAATCTGGGCTGCAAATGAGTGGAAGGACATTGCCACTCGAGTAGAGAAGCTACCTGTCAAAGTCCGTCATGTAGATGCCCATGTCCCCAAGAGTCGGGCTAATGAGGAGCACCGAAACAACGAGCAGGTAGATCAGGCTGCAAAGATAGAGGTGTCAAAGATAGACTTAGATTAGCAACACAAAGGAGAGTTGTTTCTAGCTCGATAGGCCCATGATGCCTCAGGCCATCAGGGCAGAGATGCCACCTACAAGTGGGCACGAGACCGAGGGGTGGATCTAACCATAGACAGTATTTCTCAAGTTATCCATGACTGTGAGATGTGTGCTGCCATCAAGCAGGCCAAGCGGGTGAAGCCGCTATGGTATGGCGGGCGATGGTCCAAGTATAAGTACAGGGAAGCCTGGCAGATTGACTACATCACCCTTCCCCAAACCCGCCAAGGCAAGCGCTACGTGCTCACAATAGTAGAAGCCACCACAGGATGGCTGGAGACCTACCCTGTGCCTCATGCTACAGCCCGTAATACCATTCTAAGCCTTGAAAAACAAGTTTTTTGGAGGCTTGGTACCCCTGAGAAGATTGAGTCAGACAATAGAACTCATTTCAAGAACAGCCTCATCAACAACTAGGCTAGGGAACATGGCATTGAGTGAGTGTACCATATCCCCTATCATGCACCAGCTTCAAGGAAAGTAGAAAGATACAATGGACTGCTAAAAACCACCCTGAAAGCACTGGGTGGGGGATCATTCAGAAACTAGGAGCAGCATCTAGCAAAGGCCACCTGGTTTGTTAACCCCCGAGGTTCCACCAACAGAGCAGGCCCTGCCCAATCTGAGTCCCTACATACAGTAGATGGAGAGAAAATCCCAGCAGTACATGTAAGAGGTTTGTTAGAGAAGACAGTTTAAATCAATTCTGCTTCAAGTACAGAAGATCCCATCCGTGGGATTGTCTTTGCTCAGGGACCAGGCTGCACATGGTGGGTAATGCAGAAAGATAGAACCACACGATGTGTACCGCAGAGAGATCTGATTGTTGGGTGAGAACTGTGTGTAATTATCGCTGTGTGCTGAATGGTACTGCCACTGTATGTAGCTGTATATTGCATATTGTTTTTTATATAGATGTATGTGTGTGTAGAGCTGGAGTATATATTAGTTTTAGTAAATTGACAATATGGGGATAAGGGGTGGAATGTCTTAGGGTAACTTAATGATGCTTTTATCCCCAATCGTCTGTTCTGTTTGTGCTGTATATTGAGTCCTGTGCCTTTAAGACTGGTTCTAAGAGCAAGGAGAAGCACGGAGTTTGTTTTGAGAAAACTGCCTGACTCCTCCACATTCTTCTGCAGACAGCGTGTTCGGCGGAGGCTTGGAGAGACTGCAGGACAGAGATTTTTTTTTTTTTTTTGCTTTTAGTTAATTTCAGCTAGCTAAGGCAGAGAAGTTCCATGGACTGGTTTTTTTCCTTTTTCTTAGAACTGTTTGAACCTGCTCTGGACTGAAAACCCAGGGGAGCACTGGGGGCTGCACCTGCGGCCCACCGGGGCCTGGACCTCGGCATTTTCCAGCAGCGCCGGAGAGACTGGGACTGAGGAGACGCTGAGAGAGAGAGCCGAGCTACGCCCACGGCAAGGACTTTCTCAATTTGCCATCTCACTTCAGAAGGAGAGGTTTTATTGTTTCATATTATTCATTCTTTATACTTGTATGCACTTCATTTGTTTAGTAAAATAGTTTTTTCCACTTTTCTCCAAAGAGTTTTTTTTTTACCGGACCGGTTGGAGGGAGGGGCCACTTGGGCTTGCTTCCTTAGAGGGATCCTCTACAGGGGTTTTCTCCCAAATTTGTCCCAAACCAGGACATTGCTAAAAAGCAAACCAGTAATAAATAGATTTTGCATTGCAACCTATTATGTATTTTGGAATACATGCTGCTTGTTTCTCAATGCTGCAGCTTGAATTTCTAGTTCCTGTAGAGGCCATTGGAATTTTAAAGACTAGTTGATATGGTGCAGTTCCAGCTCCGTCCCCAATATAGAAGAATTTACAGTGTCTTCCTGGCAAAGTTTGGCATGCTAATCACAAATTGACTAAACTGACTGTGTATCTAGCAGGGCCATCATTTTGTATGGGATATTAAACAGGATTTGATATATCTATATATCATGTGTGTCACAGAGAAAAGACAAAACAAAGTTGGACAAAGAAAAATTACACAGCCTGTCCTACAGGAAAAAACACTCAATATTGCAGAGATTTTGCCCACTGTTATGATCTGTATCCTCTGTGATATACTGCACTGAGATCAAACAACTACAACCTGAAGGATAAAGAAAACAAGTCATACTAGATGGATAGTGGGTCTGGAATATGTACCCTGAAATTCCTACGATTTTATCTAATTTTAGCCTTGGATCTTTTCTAAATCTCTTAGAAAATGATGCTTCCATATACTCTAATGAGAAAGTGTGACACTAAAGCCAACACATAGCTATAGAGAAACCTTTATTTCTCTACCCAATACACATAGAATAGGAATCCAGATGCTTAAAAATGCTTTTGAATTCTCAAAACATTCAATTTGTTAAATGTTTTCAGCTTGTGATGGAAACTAGACTTCTTATACTTGGAAGCCTAATTATTAAGCCACCCTTAAGAATCAGAGAAGATATCAATAGAATGTATTAACTTTTCTTTGTTTCTATTGTATTATGTACTTGTGTTATAAATTTCATTACTGAATTATGACTGAGTTTGTAGCAGAACAGCATGGGAAGGTACTCCTGCTCTGATAGAACTGTTAGTATGCTTGACAGTGAGGGATGAATAAGCTCTCTAGGGCAGGCTGTGCTTTCATGTGCTGTGTTTGCTTTCTGCATTGCATTCTCGAAGCTCACCTGAGGACCAAAGGTTCTTCAATGCCCCCCTGGCACAAGCAATAGAGATAATCCCATTATCTTCCACCTCACAGTCTTTTTCATGTCTCTGTCATCATGGAGAAGTATTTAACATAAGGTGGAATTTATCTTGCCTAATTTTAGCTCTCTAAATGTCAGGAATCAAGTATAAGCTGATTGCTCAAGGCAACCTGTAGTCAGAGGAGAAAGACAGGCTTCTCCGTGCAGCAATTCTTCCCACTCTGCTGTAGGAATATGAATGAACTGCCATGTTCTGAAAATTTCCATCTCTCTTACCATCTTTTGAAATAGGACACCAAAGGCCTAAGATTAAAGTAACTGCTCAAAAAAATTATGTATTCCCCTAAAACTCTAGTCTTAAACCTTCTAAAACAGTAAAGGATCTGTATTCCTGCATTTTTATCTTCCATATCTATTAGTTTTATATATATATAAAGTTTCTTAAAATAGATTTGTTTTTCCCTTTAAATGGCTTGTGTGTTTGATAATGTAACTCTGAAACTATTCTCCATCACTGGAATACCTGAATAAGAGGTTTTTTCATTGAATAAGAATCCAAACTGCATTAGGATATTTATTATTGCAAGGCCACATTATCCTAAATAGCGTAATGCCACATTTTGAATATTATGTGTGGGAATGCTATCAAAATTAATTCCACTCTGATGTCAATGACAATTTGTTGTTGGGAACTTTTTCAGTCATAATGAAAGGAGAGCAGGAAAATATTGAAGAACTGGATTGATCTTCAAGAACTAAACAAAAAACTTAGGGATGCCATTGCTAGCTTTCCTCAAAACTATGGTAGTTACAGAAGACATAATGATCTGCTTTATTCAAAAGGTATTCCCTTTGTTTTGAAGGCACTAATGCACCACAGTAACTGTATGATGATAAGGTCTGTAATAACAGTATAATAATGAAGGCTCAAAGGAGTAAATAAATGCTTTCACATTGCAGTGGGAAACATTGTCATTTTTCTTCTGATTTATGAACTCTAGTGAAAAGCTCAGCCCCATGGAGCTGAGTAGAGTCCCCAAGTGTTGTTTTACCTCTCATTGTATTATTGATGTATTTAGATCTGACCTTGATATTTGACACTTCAAGAAAATTACAGAAAGGTCTTGCACAGACACTAATTTCAGTTTGACACCTCACTGTCACTTGGTAGATCTTAAAAATTACATTAAGTGCTTATGTTTCAATTATAAGAAAAACTGGAATTCCTTGATCCAAACTGCTTGGTAAAGGTGTGTAGAGAATGAATGCAAATACAATAAAAAAGTAAATATTAAGAGGACACAGTGATTTATTTTGTTTAAGGTCAAGAAAAACAGCACATATTGAATATATATTAAGTTGTTGCATATATTCATGGAATAATATTTGGAATCTGAACAACATTTGAAGGCTTTAAATTCCATTTTCTTTTTTAACTTTTCTATTCTCAGTGGCAGTTTGGGATATGAGTTGCTTCTGTCCTCAGCTTTTTTATTTACAGCAGTACATGTTTAAAGTGAGCATTATTTACTCTCATAATAGTTGCTTATGGGTTTTAAAAATGTTATGAATAAAACCAAATGTGTAAAACATAATAAACGTAATAAAACCAAACCGTGGGTAAAGCACAACTCCGAAACTTATTCTATTTAATTAGTGTGGAAGTTGAGTCTGGCTTTCGTTTAAGCAATTTTTAAGCATAAGTAAGAGTTATTTATAATATCAGAATCTACCTTTTCTCCTTTGCTTCTATCTTTCTTGCCAGAATATATCTATATTTTTGAAAGAACCAGACTAAGAACAGGTTCTCTCTCTTTAGAGAATATGTGTACAATTAACGTTATTTTCACTTGAAGTGAAGGGAGTACTCAGCAATGCTAGTTTGGATCATCTCTAGTAAAAGGAAAAGTTTCCATCAGTTTTCATGTTTGTTTTTTGCCCAATGTAAATGATTCATTAGAAGACTTCATTCAAGAGCATTTGGGAAGTGCACTGAGATCCCCACTGGAAGCCATTCTGACCATGCAAACTACCCTTAAGACAGACTGAAGAGACAGTTATATCAGACTAAAATACTCCATGATTCTATATTGATTCTCTCAACCTTAACTAAGGAATTAAGTATTTAAGACAAATTGTCTGCTTCTCTGCTTGGTTTCTCATCTATCTGCTTGCCAGACAGCCTGAATGGTGTGTTAGAATGCCATATTCTTTCAGCTACTGAATATCCACCTGCCTGTGGAGTCATGTTGGTGGTTTCTCAGGGATTTAGGAAGATGGGATATCTAGCTAAAGAAAAAGCTGAAAATGAGATTGTTTTCTGTTTGTTGTTGCTTTTCTTCTTAAATGGATTTTTTAAAATTGTGATTCCTCTTTCACACAGAACAAAAAATCCAAACTTTTAACTTTTTATTTCAATTCAATGATATTATTACCTAAACTGAAATTTCTTATCAGATTTCTAGTAGGCCAGAGGTAATACCATATCTTTTATCTTTCTCAGATCTTGACTGTGTGGGAAGCCAATAGAACAGTCAATCTTTTAACACAGAATCTTTGGCAAAATATTTGAGTACCTTGTTCTGTATTTTTCTGATGAAATACATACTTAGTTAAATAGAGGAATTTGAAATCCATTTCAGATATCCACTTCAGTGGTGACCTTCAAAATATACTTTTTTTTTAGGTTTACGTGAGAAGAGACTACTAGAAATTATTTTTTGATAAGAAAACTCTGAAGGTTGACACAAATGGGATGAATTCTTACTAATTTTCAAACTATTCTTCCAGTGGAAATCACATTTTCCAAGACAGGTTCATACCTAACTCTGTTTAATTTCCCATACATGCAAAATAGATCTATGGCTTGGATATCCTTGCCTTTCCTGCATCCTTCAAAATTTGAAAATACCTCAGAATTTTGAAAACCAGTGATAACTCAGCATTAGAGCTAACAGAATGAGTTTTCTAATTAAGATTCAGTTGTTCCTATATTTTACTTTGAATGCTGCTTAAGTCACTGCAACAGTATTTAAGAAAAAAGTGGATTTTAAAACATGATCTTGCAGAAGAAGGTGAAAAAGTGAAGACGATAGCAAGTTCTAAAGAAATGGACACCTTTCACAGACTAAGTATTTGTGTAATAGCAGTAGTAAATAGACTGTGTAAGCAAATGTACGAGAAAAGAGCAGAAATATCAATATTTCACAGACATGAGGAGAATGAATTTGAATATGGAACCACTTTTCAAATGTTAGCCATAGTTATTGACCCCTTTTGACTCCTTTTTTTTTTTTTTTTTCCTGTGGATGCCAATATTAAAAGCCTATTTTAGGTCCTCATTACCAAAAAAAATTGAAAATACCGATGACACTAATTTTAAATTGAGGTTAGAGGTATATTCATATTTGAATGCTAAAAGAAGGACATAGTGAAAATTGATTGTTTTAGAAAATACGTGTATAACATAGGTAGACAACGTCATTCTATTACAGCGTCATAATTTCTACAAGAATACATTTTATAGGGAACACAAAATAATCATGGCAGCCCATAAAGACATCATGGTAGAGTGGGAGGTGTAGCTGTACAATGATTATCAGAAAAAAGAAAATGTGCGGATTCCCTGGCTGTCTTTCCTACAGGGATTAAGATGTTAACTTGCCCAAAATAGTACACAGCAGGCTTTCATTCTCTCTTTCTTAAAAACTAAGTGAAATGTCATCTGGTGATTTTCCTGAGCTTTGAAGTTTAGTTAAAATTCACAAATACAACTAATCCAAATTGGAAACCCAGATCATGTTAGAAAACATTTTATAATTGTAAAATGTTTTTGACCATCTCCTAGTCGAAGCCACTTCAGACTTCATCTAAAAACTGACACAAACTTCTGTGCATTTACATCTTCACAAACTGTCCTAAGTTCAAAGAGAATGGTTCAAGCAATTGCTTTTCCGAGAAGTATTTTATAGGAAAGACCACCAGGGGGAAGCACTGAACACTCTTAAGAGACAGCATTTGAGCAAGTTCTCATTCTTGAATGGAATGCCATATGGCTGGGAGGTTGGATTTGCATCTCTGAGGAAGCTGTGACAAGTGGCAGCATTTATTATTTGCCTTAATCTTTCTGTGGCTTCAATTCTTACAGCAGAATTTTCTCCTGAAGAAGTTTAGATTTTCAACCCCAAGAAGGAGATTTAATGTTGCTTGTGAACACCTCTGCTGTTGTTCACATTTGCCTGGACTCTGTGCAACATATTTCTACATCAATAATAAAATGACCTCTTGGTCTAGATAGGCTAACATTTCAGGAAAATCAGCAATATTTTACACAAGTCTTCCACAAAAATATTTTTTCATTTATTGCCAAAAGAATAAAGTGATTGCACAGGTAGGTGAGTCAGGAAGATTCAGGAATTACATGAATTCAAGCATAATGCAGTATAGAGAGGTCCATGTGTGTATCCGTCTGTCAGAAGAGGGGGAGAGCATCTTTGGCCATCGGCTTGCTAAGCTGGTGAAGAGAGCTTTGAAATAAAGATGCTGAGGCAAGGAAACCTTAATCCATCTCACTCCTACCAGTCTGATGCCAGTGCCAGCAGGATATGCCCAGAACCTGGAGAGGGACTGCAGACCATCAGGAGAGCACCTAAAGAGAAGCACAAAGAAATTTCTGCCACTCCAGACAGCAAATTGACTTCATAAGAGTTCAACTTCAATTTCCCTATCAAACACATATGAAATGTGCAATAAACAAGAAGAGTTAGAGATATACTCAAGCTATATCTTATTATCACAGAGTTGTGGTGAGGTGCTTCCTATTACTGCAGAGAGTGCCATGCAATAAAGCCCTGTAGGGAAAAGGGGCATAAGAAAGCTGGTTAATATTCAAGGATCACCTCCTCCAAGCTCAGGAGGTCAGACTGGATGGGGATTTGTGCAACCTGGTCTAGTGAAATGCATCCTTACCTGTGGCAGGGGAGGTTGATCCAAGATGATCATCAAGGTCTCATCCAACCCAAACTGTTCTGATTCTATACATCCAAAATGCCTCTGATTCTATACATGCAAAGGTTGGAAAAAAACACCTTTGTACCACTTGCAATTTAAAAATGTTCTTTGTCTGGTAGTGCAATTTAAACAGAAAACCTTTCAAGAGCACAACATCTTTATTGATCCTAAAAACTTAACAGAAACAACACTATTTAGTCTCATATGACAGCAGATGGCACTCTAAAACTGTTGGCATGTACACATATGATTGCATATATGTATACATACACAATCAAAAAATATGTTTCTTTCCAAATAATGAAGTTAGAAAAGTCTAGGATCTAAGACCGTGATGCTATTTTTTCTCAAAAAAATATTTGAAACACAAAATCTCTCCGTGCAAGATTTTAGAAATATTATCATATTAGAAGATCTCCAACAGAAGGGAAACAAAATCTATTTCTAATATTTTACATTGTTTTTACTGTCTTTCCATGTAATGAAAGTCACCTTCCTTGAAAATAAGGGTATATTTATTTGTAAACAAAAAAAATTATACATAGATGTGGGGGGTTTTTTTCAAATTCCACAATGAAGTATCTGCTCAATATTTACTATGTATTCCAAAAAGTATTTAACTTGTTAAGACTGTATTAAGAATAGGAAAGAGAGGAAATACAAAATCCATTACAGTCTTCTTTGCATATGCGAGAAATAAGATAATAGCAATGTATGAATTATGTCACCTCATTTTGAGATTTTGTCAAGTTTTATTTTCTCTTATATAGAAGGAGAAAGACAAATAATTAGTAGATTTAATAAATTATTCATGCTGGAGAAATCTGAGAGAAGAACAATAATTATTCAAGCAAGAAGCAACAGTGGTGTTAAGAGAACAATACCACTTGAGAATAGATTGTAACTGGATGCCAAATTACACTACTATTTTTGACCATAGTGGGTGATTTTGCTTGAATAAGAATAGTGTTAAAGCTACATATGTTTGAACAACCGAAACTCTTGAGAGTTTGGAGTACAGTCTGTAACTGGAGGATCAGACCTAACTTCCTTAGTAACACAAACAGTCCTGGAAGAAAACTGGCAAGTTCTTGTATTAGCTGTCCTAATGCCAAAAAATAAAGTAACCTCAGTGGTGACAAGGAGAAAAGGTTTTTTTGTTATTTCAGTTTTCAGGAATCTTTGACTAGCCAAAGAGGCTCTAGCAGCCTGTCTTGAAGTACTGAAGACCAAATTCACCAAAATATTCCTATTTTTTTTTTCTACAGTCCCAAACAATAACTCTATATACAGCAGTTTAGTTGCTCTCTGTGGGAGCCCCTGGAGCTCCCACAGCAGAGTGTGCTCTCCCATAGAAAGAGAGCAACGTATAGATGGGCAGAATGCCTCCACAGGAGTATATCAGGGAAGCCCACCTCACGGTTAGGAGGAGCAAAGTGCAAAGAAACCCCATAAGGACTTGCTCCCATGTAAATTCCTCAGCCTCTATTGGTAGAACCCTTACTTCTTGGTTTTTCTGTTCCCCCATTGGTTAGATTTGGATCCTTCCTCTGATTGGTTGTTCCTCCCATTCCCTTTCCTATTGGCCCAAATTGTAATCCCCATCCCTACAGTTCAGCATAAAAAAGGAGCACCCGAAAGGGTCTTTTGGTGGGTTGCTTCTGAGGGATGAGGAAGCTGTGGGAGACCCATAACTGTCTCTTGCCTATTCTTCCTGCACCGCCTGAAGAGAGGCTGCCTGGCTCTGCTGCCTTTGCAGCCTCTGCCCCACTGAAATCACTTGAGCTGTTAAGGCTCGGTTGCCCCAGCAACCGTCACAAGGGAGCTAAATCACACGGGAGTGCCTGTGCCTCTGAGACCCAAGGTGCCTTTTTAAAGGCATTTTGTCGAGGAAAGTCACGGCACTCCGAAGACCCTCAGGGGCCTCCGGTGGTCGGTGGCAGCTCTCTAATCTGAGAGGTGCCCACCTGATAGATTTGTAACTCTTCCTCAGTACTGACTTACATGAAAAGTACATTATTGATGCATAAGGCATGTCTGGGCCTGGTACTTCTTCCTCTGTTTCTAGAAGGAAATAGCTTGGCAAGCTTTCTCCTAGCACCTTTAAGCCCACCCCTATAAGGACAACAAAAAGACAAGTTTAATTTTTGCTACTGTCTCATCTTTTGTCACTGTGTAATTGCTGGAATACCCATAACAAAATGAGGAACTTGGTTTTTGGAGGACAAAACACACTAAGAAAATATTTTAATGCTCCATGTAGCCTCCTAAAAGAGTGTCTAGGTTCATCTGGAAAGACATTTAGGGAGAAATAGAAAATTTCTGGAGCATGTTATGATGAAACCAAGCTGTAGAGTAATAACAAAATGAGGATCAATTGGATTGGGACATTAGAAAAAAAAAACTAAGCAGAAATTTTTGTCTTTGGTTCATAGCTTAATGGTTAGGACACTGGCAATAAGATAGCTGAATCCTAATCCTTTTCCAAACAGCCTTTACACAGTGATTATTCCTTAAATCTTTATGAAGCCTTGGTTAGGACAAGAAATCTATATAATTACCTCTATGGTAAAATACAGAAAAAGCAGTCTTGCTTTCTGTTGTGTTTTGTTTTCATCGTAGAACAATAAATCTTGCATTCTTTTTTATGGTAAGAATGCTTCAACAGGAAGAGCTGAAAATGTTCTCTCTTTCTCCCATGTGCATGAAAGTGTCTATAATGGTTGAGAAACCCTAGAAAATACAGGTGTGTATCCTGTTGGGTAGACAAGAGCATGAAATAAGCTTTTTCTTGCTTCTAGATGAGAACTTAGGTTGTATTCCCAGGAGAAGCTGTTTATCTAGCTGTCAGCTAAGAAATGTCAACTTTATAATTTTTCCACAAGTCTGTTGTGTGGTGGATGCACTGTTGTGGCTTGTGAAATAGTCACTGAGCTACCCAGGAACACAGGAGGCAGAACATGTCTGGGTAGTCAGGGACATGCCCCTACTCTCTCGTGGCATCTGAGCTGGGCGGGACTTGATTTCAGTTTTGGACTTAAGCACCAAACATCTGGAGTGCACTCTTTTAGGTTTTTCACTACTACTACTGCTACATGTGAGGCCTTAGATGAAGAATGCTGGGACTGAGGGTCTGATCCAAATCTTCAGTGGTTAAAAGTCATTGATAGCAATGAGTTTTGATGCAGCTCAAGCCACCACAATGCTTTTCTGGAATACATTCCACAGAACATGAAGCATTTGGAAATTGGCTGAGGAAGCCAGAATGGTGAAAATCATGCTTGTGTTCCTCTCCTGCAATTATTCCCATGTCCTATTTTCAATCTGCATGCTGCTTATTTACAGAATTTTCCCCCTAGTGTGCGATTCATCTGGCTTGGCAGCTGCTCTGTGTGGAGTACATTTCAAGAAGGAAGGGGACAGAAGCACAGGCATGTTTCCAAGAAAACAGATAAACTGCTTTGGTGCCACTAATGTGGAAAGTGGGTTAGTCACACTCTCAAAGACTGGTATTCTTGATTGTTTTTTTCTTGTCCAGAGCAACACATGGCTATGCTAGCCCACCACTTGGAGTATAATTCAGTGAGTCTTCTCTGAGAGTAGAGCAATGAACTTAGATTTTGGAGTTTACTATTTAAATGATGCAAAGTATTCCACTGTTTTAAGGCATCATGTAAAGCTGATTTAGGGATTACTGTTATGTCGCTTCTCTTTTTTTAGATACACTAAGTATTTATCTATACATTTAAACCTTTATCCAGACAGAGAATAGGTAGGCAGATTAGATGATAGAGAACTAACAATTTTCACTCTTTCAAGCACACACACACACAAAAAACCAAAAAACAAACAAACAAACAAACAAACAAACAAACAAAAAAAAAAAAAAAAAAACCACCACCACCATTATTCAACTGACAGGTTTAAGAGGAATTAAGCTTGTGGCACGGAAAGATTAACCAGAAACTAATTATTTTTAGGATTCAGATTTGATTACAAAACTAACACAGTATAATTAAATCAAAAGATAGCAGATTTATAGGATGGTGACATGAAATGTGTATAGCTATGGGTTGAGAAGAAAAGGAGGAACAAGAATTATAATATTTGTAGGACCTGAAATTAAAAGCAAGCATTTTCTTTTTGCTTGTTAATATTCAAACATGTGCTTATCATCTACCTGACAAAAGCTAGTAATTTCTTTGTCCAAAGAAACACAAGAAAAATGAAAAATCCCAGAGTAATAAAATTTGGTAAGGTTTACAGTAATATATCACATGCTTACTAAACTTAAGTGCATATAATGATTCTATTTAATTTCTCATTCTCTCTTCCTCCCACTACTGATTGAGTTGATTGGTACAAGCTTAAATTGAGAAACTAATGACTCAAGAAATCACAGTACTAGGTCTTGAAGACATTTCATTGCTGCTATTTTTATATTGTTGCAACTGTATCAATTTCAGTGAAGATACTTCTGATTTACACTGGTGCAACAAAGCTGATATTTCAGTCCAGGAATATTCTCATGCAGAAGGTGCATATTCCGTTTTCAAATAAATAATAAATACTCCTCGTTAAAGAAATGCTGTCATGATGAAAAAACAAGCACTGCTTGAGAATGCAAGTTTGTCTAGTAAATTTGAGGAATTCCAGCTGACACAAGAAAAGGAAACACCTAAGCAACTCTAAAGCAGAGGAAGAAAATCAATTTGTGAATCTACTTTTTTTACTTTTTCTAAGAGGTCATTCACCCAGAATCAGCACACATTCAGCTGTACTGGAAGCTGTGACAGGTAGGTCACTGACTGTAGGATATGAGTTATTGCATTGTAAAATATTAACGGGTGCCATAGCCACTTTGAGCTATGCACAATTATACAACCGCTTGAAATCAGTGAATACGGTGCATAAATGTAAAAGGCTCAGTAAATGTATTCACACACTCTTACATAGATGCTTTCAGCTCTCCCCTCAAAGCCAAATTCCTGAAGATCCTGTGCTATCTAACCACAGAATGAGTGTCACAGAGTATGGCATATGATAAACCCAGGAAGTGCCACTGGATTTCTTCTTATGTGAATGATCCATGGGGCACAAACGCAGGTCTTTGGTGAGAACATCCTTTCATCTGCCCTGAAGCCTAACACCCTCCCAGTTTGCCTCTAACCCCAAGCCATGCTGTAGGGTGCTGCTCTGTGTGTTGGCTCACAGGTACAGTCTCCCAGCCTCCTCTCCGCCAGCCCCACCAAGCCTGCAGCCTCAGGGGAGTGCAGCCCACCCGGGCACATCTGGCAGCAGCACACTTCCTTTCCTATGTAAGTAGAAAAGAGTGTACCCTACATCAAAATTTTAGAAAAGCTACTCTTAACTGCAGTCTCTGAGGTTTTTTATTATTTCTGTAACAAGAACAGAATATTGCCACTCAGACACATTCTAGCATATCAAGAGTCTTCACTTGCCTTGGCAGGATTGTTCACCTGATAGAGGCATCTACCTGCAATGAGCAACCTGTTTGCTCAGAAATTTGCTAGAAATTTCACTTCAAGTGTATTCATCCAGCAATGCTCAGGGATCTAAGAGTGTGTCCTTGGCCTCTTCCAAAGGGCACTATTTGTATCAAGTAAGAAGCACTTGTGAATCTATTTTGGAGCAGCCTGATTACAAGTGTAAGGAGAAAAGATGGGCAAATCCCTTAACTGGGCTGTAGCACATATTTGAACCTCCTGTTACCTAAGGAGAGGCAACTGAAATAATGCATTCCTGAAACTGCAGGATCCACCTAACCCTCGATTTCACATTAACACTTTTCCTTCTTATTTTGGCCCTGAAAAAAATGTTCTTTCTCAGAATGGCCTCAAGCATTGCACATGTACCTTGAGTACAATGGTTGTGCTGGATGTGCAGCCACTCATCTATGAGGCTAACAGTGCCATGGACTCAAGGACCACAGAACTTCAGAAAAGAATGACAGCTGAGCAATGATTTCCTCTATAACATACTCAAAAAGCAAAACCTTAAACCTGCATGACATATTCTTATCCTGACAAGACTATGACAGAGGATCAAGAAATAGAAACCACAATAAGCCTACAAAGGTGCCTGTACAGGGATGTGAGTCATTGAAAACAGATATAGTCGCTGACAAAGACCCTCTAACTAATTAAAGTTAGAAAGTGTTATGTTTATTCACCAGCGGGCAGCACGGGAGTCACCTCCAAAAGGTGTGGCTGCCCCGAACAAGGCTCTTTGCTCTCTATTTATTTTCCAAGATCTTATATACAATACATATGCATAACCCCAGCACCTCCCATCCTCAGTCTGTATTAAAATGAGGCTATTAGTCCTTTGCGCGTGCGCAATTCTTCTCTTGAATTAGGTCGGTGGTCTCAAATTGGGTCAGTGGTCTCAAAGGATGAAGTCAGGAGAGTCTTCATCAGGTCTCTGTGACCCTCTGGCACGATCCAAGGTCCCCTGCTTCGTGATTGATTGATATGAAGTCCAGGTGCTGGCCATTGTTCTTACTGGTTTCAGTCTCTTCTTACGACGGTTCACTTACTCCACTTTTTCTATAAGCAAGCTCATAATGTAACAGTTAGCTCTAGCTTGGGCATCTAATAATCATTAACCTACCATTTACTAATCTAACTTACATCTTGATCAATATAAATTGCTTCTAACCCTTAGCTAAAATCTTAACTCTTTAAAGTCATGTTTCAGATGCATGAGCCAGAGACAGGATGAATGGGCCCAGCTGAAACATTGAACAACTTGAGAAAAAAACACTAAGGCATTCTTATCACTAGGCTTTTAGGAATCAACATTGTCCCAAAAAATTTTGTTGACTGTGATACATGCAACCATAAAAATTTATCTGTGTGAAGGGAAGGGCTGGAAATGAAAAGATTAACCAAAAGACCACATCTTCTGGGATCAGCCTGAAAGTGCATTTGTGATGCATTTCATGTTGGCTGTAAGTACTTCTTGTTGATCAGCTCGACTCATTAGTGACATAGCAACATGCAGAAGCTGAAATTTATCCATTGTTTGGCAAAGAAGGTCTGAGAAAAGATTAAGGTCAACAAATGCAAGACAAGGGAGAAGATGAGAGGGAGTTAAAAAGTCCCATTTGATTAATGCTTATGTGTTTATTTATACACGGATAAACAGGTAAGAAAACACAATACCTGATGAATGAGAACCACCCAAGTCATTATCTCTGTCCTTTATTATGATACTTGAATGAAGGTTGTAAACTCATGCAAAGCCTTATTAAAGCACCATTAGAGAGATGTTGGAGAGACAGAGCTACTAGGATAGCTACTAGGATTAATGGATTATAAATGTATCTATACTGACCTTAAACTACAGTCATATATTTAATACTGGTATTACTTATGGAAGTGAAAAAAAGGCTGCTGTCTGTGATCACATTCATAGTTTTACCAGCTACTGGTTTCTTAGAAATACTTCCTCTGCATATGATGAAATAATTCTGGAGGGGAAAATGTTGGTAAGATTTTATGGCAACCAAGAGACACTACTTACTGAAAAGTCATTAGCTAAAGGTCATGACTGTATTCCCTTTAAATGCCTGGTTTTGATATATTTTGGAATGCTGCATACCTTCTAGAAGAAACTGTGGCTATGTAGTTTCAACAATCAGACATTATGTCTACCCCATACTTATTTACATTTCAAATTATAGCAACTTTCCATTCAAAACACCAGTGAAACATAGAGTTTCTCTGTAACTATTCATGTCTCCAATAGCAGAAGCTATGCAGGGAAACACAAAAGATGTCTAAAGCCTCCACGATTCCACCCCCCCCCCCCCCCAATTATGCCGTAATTCTAATACTAAGCGGGGGGGGGCGGGTTGGAATCAAATAGGAAAATAAAGAGAAAACAATACAACTTACCTTGTGTAATGGAGATAGTATACCTGCATAAACACAGCTGGGACTGGGTTTGACTTGTTTCTAAGTGAACACTACTTCTTATGTTCCTTAAGGAAAAGCAAAACCCTTCTTGTAGCCAAAAAAGCAAAGAATTTTCTGAAGATAATGGTTATTTTTAACAGTAGTTAATTGTTTGTGACTCTGCTAAAATGTTCTATAAATTCATATCTGAGAGGCTTTGCTAAGCTAGGAAAAAAGAGTTAATACACACTACCAGCAAATTTGTTTGAAGATTATTTTTAAATGGCTATTTGAACTTGTCGCATACTTACAATTAAAGAGCACACAACCCAATTTTCTTTTCTTCTAACAGGTAATCATTGTTTCTTTCTAGTAAAGTCACTGTGAAAGAGTTTTTGCTTCTCCCTCTATTATTCTCTGTTATTGTTAAACCATAACAATATCAACAGTGTCATGCCAGAAAGATTAATTAACAACCTTTTTAGTGAAATTCACATCTCTGCTGATTAAAGCCAAAAGAGAGAGAGAGCAAGGGATGTCAATAGAAATGTTCACACATCCTTTTTTCCCCAAGTATGTGGGTGCTAAAAGGAAATATTCAAAGTTGTTTTTATCAATGCAAGGGAAAAATCACACGTCTGTCTGTTGTAGATGAGCTGACTATTTTTGAAAACTCTGGAAAAAGAAATATGCAGGAACAAATATGAATTTTTTGTTATAAAAATCCAAGTGCTTCTTGTTGTTTCCCACCTTCCCTAAATCTGTTTTGTTAATATGTAACAAAAGAATTAGTCCTCTTTTTCCCCACATAATTTTTCAGATTTCTTCTATCTACTGTAAAGAAAGCAAAAAATCTCAGACTCCTTTATTTCAGTCCATTTGTAGACTACCTTTAAAAATGTTTATTAAATTAAAGTTATTACAATCCAGTACTAAAGTATTTAACTTTCTTAATAATTCTAAAATAATTGAATGGGTCTTTTTCACTTATCCTTTCTTTCCGACATGTGGTGCGGATGCTGTTTTACTGGTGTATGTGAAATGCTAACCTGATTTTCACAACCATAGGCTATGTTGCATTTCTCAGGTATTAAAGGCCGAAACACATAACTTCAGGATTATTATCCTATGTGGATTTAAACAGGAGACAAATCTTTCCTGGGACACAAATACAGTCATAAAGGGGCCCATCTTGAGTCAGTACACCTGCTTTACCTCACTTGCTCTGAAAGATTGGCACTGATCAGAAAATTTTAGAATTGGTTTGTGTGAAAAACGCCATTCACTTGTTTTTGAAATTTTTAAAGTTTAATAGTAAATAAGATGGTTATAAAAACAGAATTAGAGTAAAAAAATTGAACAATTAGAGTTAGGACAATACGAGACAATAAAAAACAAAGTTACAGACATCTGGGTGCCTCCCCGAGCAAAAAGCTCCGAAGAAGGACCTCTGCTAACAAAGGACCAACTCTTAAAAGCAATAGCCTGTTGAATATTCATACATTTCATACATGATGCATAAACTCTATTTAAACAAAGAACTGTCTCTGGTCAGTATCACTTTTTTTTTCCTTTAATCTCTGTGGCATTCTCAAGGCTGAGAGAGGCAGGAGGAGTTGGTTTCTTCTGATAAGGAAGTAGGAAATTCTTTTTTTCTCTGAAAGATTTACGTTTTCCTGTGGTTGGCATACAAAAACTACACTTTAATTACAAAACTATATTTACTATACTATCAAAACATTAATACAATATTAACAATTAATACAACATAATACATATAGTAAATATCTTGCATAGAGCCATATAATATGCATTTTTCACAGTTTGCAATATGTATAATGTAGTGGTTTCACGTTCGCCAAATTCTGGTTGCCAAATTTAGTGTAGTGGTCCTAGAGTTTACTCTCTTTTTGTGGGAGAAAGAATCAGAGAAAAGCAAAGCAGGCTCAAGCTTAAAAATAAACAGTTTTATTAACACACACTAAAAGAATGGAAGAAGAAAGTTGGAAAAAAACCCTAAAACAAAACAGAATGAAACTCCAAAAACACTATTCCCTCCCCCTACAAGCTCTTAACTTTCCTACAAAAAAAGTAAAGATACAAAACCTGTGATTTTCAGTCAGTTTAATCATTTGAAAATAGTCTTACATCAATTTTTCAGAAGAGTCTCTCTTAGAGTCATGGATCCCACTGACAACCTAGAACAGTTCCCTTGTGGATTTTAACTGTCACAAAAACAGCCACCTGGGGAAACCTGCTTTTGTGATGCCTCCCGTTAGCAGTTTCCCAAGCTGCTCATGGGTCATGGATCTTAGTTTTTGCATATTGGGGTGTCAGCTTTTAAATATGAATAACTCCAAAAGCAAAGGATTCTTCATCTCAAGGTACAGAGATTCTTCTCACTTCTTCACTGGTGCAGAGGGCTTCTCATCTCTGTTCAAACATCTTATGGGATTAATATCACTTAGTCCATCACAAACACCTTTGCTCAAATCCACACACAAATCTAAACAATCATCTCCCCAAATGCATATCTTTCCCATTATTTTAAGGGATAATCTATAGAGATAGTTTCCATGGCTCAGTAAGAATAGAATGACAAACTCCTCAACTCCTTGTCCCAATAGTCTTTTCACTCTTGCTCCACTGATTTCATGCTGTGTCTTCTCTATATTCACTCTGTCCTTTTTTTTTTCTCTCTCTCTCAGGGAAGGGTTAAGCCTTGGAAGCTTCATTTTGCCATGTAAGGGTTAAATCTGCCCAGACTCTTTGTCTCTCTCGATGCTGCTCATGGTGTCAGATCTTCAAGGCCACGCTGGTGGGGGAGGGGGGGGGCGGGCGCGGGGAGGAGAGGGGAAGAACTCCTGCCAAAAGACCAGAGATCAGAGGACCCGGGCAGTCCAGAATCAAAAAACCAGGCAGGATCATAAATGCCTTTTTTGCCCTCCTCTGAGTGTAAATCGGGGCGGGTCCTGGCCCAGCCAGGCCCGTAGCTGGTATCAGGGCCCGGCCGGCAGAGCCTGCCTGTTCCCCCTTGCTGGCAGCAGATGGGCCCGAGGCACAGCCCGGCCAGGGCCGCTCCTCTGGGCCCGGCTCAGCCCAGCCCGGCTGCCCAGCCAGGGCGGAAGGGGCTCAGCCGACCCCCAGCTGCCCCACGACGTTACCTTTCTCTCTCTGGCCGACAGGAAAAAGGGCTGACCTGCAGGAAATCAGGGTTTTTTATATTGGTACTTTCCAAAGTCGCAATCGACATTCTCAGTGGTCAAAACAGATGCCAATATCCCTAGCCTTCTGATAGGTCACTTTCCCCTCCATAGCAATTCCTCCATAACTAAAAAACCAAACTGTGCCCACCCATGACAATTAAATCAGTATGACCAGATGACACTCATCCAAAAAGTCCAAAGAAACCCAGATATAAAATTGCTAAATTATGTGTGTTACAATTGCTTTCTGACTCTTATGCCATCTGATGTCAAAAGGAGCAACAATAAGGTGATTTTAAAAATGAAAAACACAAAACTTCGAATAAATAGGATCACAAACTAAGGAGTATGACTTCCAGTACAAGTCTACTAGTGGAAATTATATTAATAATAATAATTTTAAAAATAATATAATTGAGAAAATTTAACCTCTGAAGAGCAAATTTAAGCCTCCCAGATTTGAAAAGTGTGAGTTCTTCCAAAGAGTCTGTAATCATGTGGAAAGAAGGTTTCCCAAATAAACCATCTTGGATTTTCAAAATCTGCTACAATATTTTTCAAAGAAACTAAGCGGTCATGTTGAAAAGTAGTAAGTTGTCTTGTGGATCAGTACTTGGTGGAAAAGTAAGTAACAAATTACAGTAATAAAGGTTCATTTTCCAAACAGAAAGAGAGAAGATTCTTAGGAGTGTCCTATATGGAACAGTCTGAGGGACTGAGCATATTCTTAAACAATCTGCAAAAGCAACTGAAATATTACACAAAAAATATGTAATTTATTTTAAAAAAATAGCCTCAGTGATTTAAATTAAAATTGATCATAGTGTTCTGGAAGAAAAAAAAAAAAAAAAAAAAACCTCAAGCATTTTGTAATATTGAACAGCAGATTAATAAAATGGAAAATAGAATTCATTGTCAGTGGTAAAAACACCCTCAACTATACATACAAATGATGAACTGAATGAATTTCTGTATGTATGTCACAGGTTTTGAAATTTTCATAGCAATGCTTAATCCAAAGGAAAATTGAATGCCAGGAATTTGTAGAAATATAATAAAAAATGAAACAGAAAACTGCAATACTGATGTACAGATTCCTGATGCAAACACCTTCTAATTATCATGCCTTGTTCTGGTCATTCCACCTCAAAAAAGACACATTATAATAAGACAAGAAGTTATACAAAAGGCAACAGGAAGGGTCAAAGAAATTGGAGAGGCTTCTTTCTATACAAGCAGAGCCTAAGCTCACCAGAATTTAGCCAAAAACCCCAAAAGAAACATATAATAGAAACATGGCAAAGAAGGTTAACATTGAATAATTTGTCATTGTTTCTCATAATACCGGAACTGGAGTGAACTAAATTAAATCCTGAGTCATCAAGTTAAAAACAAAGAGTGGAAGTATTTTTTATTTAAAAATTAAATTATGCATAAGAAAAGTTCATGGATGGGTAATAAATACAGTGATGAATAGTCAACCTCTGCAAAACTCATGGCACACTTTGTACTATGAGGAAAATATCCCCTACCTCATCCTCTGTTGCTAGAGGACACAAAGAGAAATGATACTCACACTCAAGTTGTCTAGAACAAAAGAAGGGAACTTATTTTGATTGCCTTGCTTATATAGATTCTAGACAATGACCAGGGATTGGAGAACAAGGTTACTACCTCTCCATCTCACTGGCCATGCTAGAAGTCCATTAACTGTCCCTCATCAGAGAGGAATGTGAAAAGCAACCACTTTGTTTATGTTACAAGTGTGAGAAGACTCTACTACAGAAATGTAAGCATTCACAGAAGGTTAAAACTCAGAGCAACAATCTTCTTTTCTAAAATAGCCACTTTGGTAATTTTGACAGAGAAGGGACAGTGGGTTAATTTCTCTATGCTGGCTCATCTGAAGCTGTCAGTGCACTCAGGTCATACATAAGAACAGGGAGAATCTCCCAGACTGGTTATAAGCATGATGAAAGAAAGCTGGTTAAGTTTTCCCTTGAAATCCATGCTACATTCAAGGTCCACCCAAACCTATAGGTTCTCCCGAACAGGACTTAACAGGAATAAAATCACCATATTAGGAGTCAAGAGCATCTGGTGGTGTGCTCAGTATCACAGGTCTTTCCTTTATGACTACTGAACTGCAGAATAGATATACAAATACTAACAGGACCACCCTGCAGAAAGCTGTCAGCCTTTCAAAGGGTAGTGCCAAAAGATAAAGATCAAATCTGATTTTATTGGCAATTTCTTTAGCTTCAGAAATTCCTTCAGAAAGTAACACTACTTACAGTTATTTCTAGTCTTATTTTTTATGTAACTATGTTGAATTCAAGGATTTGTTCAAAAGAAAGACTCTGCTATTGTAATGAGGTTGTCACTGTCAAGGAATAAGGGTCAGCTCTAACCAATTAATCCACTTTCAAAACTCTCATTATCAAGAAATAGGAGTTCTGAAGACAGAAATAGGACAGAATAAGGTCTGTAAAAAACTTTTCTAGGAATTTTGCAGATTTGTCTTGCAACACATCATAAAGATAAAAAATATGAGGTAGTATCTTTGAAGACTTGGAGAATTTTACCTTATCTGATAGGTTTTATACCATAATCAAAAAAATCACTCAGGGAGTCAAAAGAAACCCCACAGTGCAACAAGACCAAGATACGAGAGAAGGCAGTGATTCAGGAATGATAACTTTAGATATTTAATGGCAATAGTAAAAAATGCCATTTCTTAATACAGCATCTGAGTACTGACTTAAATGTTATTGGCAATGCTAGGCACTAATGTACCTGCACTGCATCTCCACTAATGAATGACATGAACTGGGAAGGCAAAACAGTATGTCTGCAGCTGCATTCTTTACCAGTCAGTCAGAAATTATTTCCACAGCTCCTCTAAGCTCTGGAAATGCTACAGCAGAAAATTCCTCTCAGGATGGCTGCAAAAGCACTACTGCATTGGAAAACCAAACAAAAATATCTTGCAAGTACTGGTTTGAAAAAAAAGGAAAAATCTTATTTTCACTATTTTTAATTATTGCAGACACACTTTCAAATTGAGTTTTGCAGACTTAAAAGGTGTTATCACTCAGGGCTGACTTTTAGAAATGCTGAATTTCCACATCTATCAATGGAAGCTGGACATTAGCAAGAACCAGATTTACACTTAACTAGTTTAGAGTTATCATTTCGGTTGCTCTGATAAAATCTGGTTCCAGTTAAGCCAACAAGTGTCATTTTTAACTCAGTAGGACCAGCATCTTCAGAACAGAAGAAAACTCCTTCAGTCCCCTGATAATTTAGCAACTAGTACTACTTCAACTTTTCATTCCCATGTTCATTCACACACATTTACAGGAAACGTATGTACCTGTAGTACTCTTCCAGTCTATGCTGGTAGATACTTCCCTGGACATCAAGTGTAGGATTTTTCATACCTAACTCTAGATATCTCAGAGTAATTGTCTATTCTAACCATTTAAGTAAGAAAAACTTCCAGAATACAAGAGTTAAAGTCTACATAGCAGTCCTCTAAAAGCTGTTTTAAATGTAATTTCATACAACTGACCATTATCTCTGAGTCATCACAGTAGACTTTGAAAAGTACTTAAAAATAAATTACATACTGCACATTTTTTTATAACCAAAATAACCTGCAAGGTTGATTGCAGTGAATCAAATCATAGCAGCTTTATTCCAGGCAAATAAAAAAATCCAAAGCTTTTTGAAGTTGGAAACAGGTTTTTCAACTTAAATGGCCAAAAATCTGTTGGAAAGGCTCCTTTGAAAATGTTTGGAACTCCCTTAAAAGCATATCATAGAAGGTTTACAGTAAGTCCCCTAGAAGGTTGGTACCATTGATTATTGCAACAGTAGCAATTTGTCCTTTTTTTGGTTAGACAGAGGCAAAATTTTACTATTGTGTCAGTACCTTTTTGATCCCAATGTTAAATAATAATAGGTTTTGCTATCTCCATTTAAACACTGGTTTCACACTGCAAATAGAATTAAGAATATAAGTTATTTGTAGAAAAGATGTGAACAAGTAATAGTACACGAGCGCTGCAATTATGAAAAAAAATCAAAATATCCTATTTACTTTTCATTCTATTTATTTGTGAATATCAATCACTAAAGTCATTCATGACTGGGACAAATAATAATTTATAAATCCAGGAATTTCAGATTTCTAGTAAAGCAAGACTAAAAGTTTGAAAGATACCATTAAAAATTCTGTGAAATATTTTTGATGCAACACAGTGGAAAACTAAAATGCTAGGGAAATGAAACAATACATTTGGCAGCATTGCTTTTCTACTGAAGGCAAACAAATTCTATGTCTTGGAGACAACAGGCTGTCAGCAGCTGTAGATCAGGTACATTTTCATTCAAATGCAAATTTAAGAAAAAAGAATACTTTGCTAATCTCTGTGCAGATGGTCAAGCCTAGCGCTAGAAAAGTTCTTTCCATTGTATGTTTAAATGTCTTCCATCACAAAAGTGAACAATTGATTTTGGGAAGGAAATAGTTTTGTGCATGGATTAACTAAAAGAAATATGGACAAAACCCAGATCCATAAAACTCAGATACAGTCAGACATCTGTTGCACATCACAAGCTGCGCCTTCAGTTCCCCTTCCTCTCACCCAACGTACTCGATGCCCATAGGTATAGTCACAGCAGAATTCCATGTCAGTGTTCCGAGATGATTAAGACACTGACTGTGGGCATCAACAGAAACATCACAGTCATTACACAGCTGACCACCTAAGCAGCTAAATATGGAGCATCCTTCTCCATCCGTCCCTCGCCCAGTGGTTGTTTCCAAGCACATCTATAGTCACAGGTTTTGCTCAAGAATAGGAGTATTGTAAGCTTTCTTTACACCACCTGCCTGAAAAGTGGAAAAATCTGCTCAACAGTCTCTGGGTTTAGCTGTGGTAAAAAGATGTGTGAACCAGTCCTAGACTATGGATAGAACCTGTTTCTTTATTCCTAGAGGGACTATTAAAGTGAAATGCATATACAACCCTGAAACCAAGAATGGGAGGCTTCTGTCTATGAAAAACCTTGTCACATAGCATGCACCTTTCTACGGCTTGGGGTTTGAACTTTCCCACAGAGAAATATAGGCACTTTGAGCTGGGGGGCTGGGGGGGGGGGGAAGATAGTCAAGAGCATGGATAAGGCACTGTGTTCTCTGTGACCTCTGTGTTAGACAGCAGTCCTGAGCACAACTATTTCACTGATCCAGAAACAGCCACTGTAAAGTATTTGTCACTAACCTACCTGAAGTGTCTCTGAAGCAAAGCTATCACTGTGACGAAGTGCAGAGCATCTCTGACCGGATGGTTGCATGTCGATAAATTTCAGCTGTACCCACAAGAGCGGAGCATGCCTGACACCTCTGGTCACGCAGCTGACAGTGGGAAGCATCAATGCTGCCAGTATCACAAGAAGTTTTGATGTACCAGACATGTTCTGAAAAATCCGTGTGATCAGGATTTACGTTAGAAAGAGGATTCTGTTGGAAGTCTAGGAATACAGTAGCCCCATTTTTTAAATCTGTATTAATGACTTACATATTCAAAGTCCACCTTGGCCCTAAAACACTTCTGTATTTGGCTCTGGCCTCTTGTTGCTGTGTGTGGATATGTTGGCTCTGCAGTGTTAACAGGAGTAGAAGGCAGTAAAAGTTTATTTTTGTTTTAAACAGTGTAAGTCAATCTGCCTTAGAAAATGCACAGAGAGTTGTTACATTATTTAACAAGGTGTCACTTTTGCTTGGTCACTTTTTTTATAATAACTACGTTATACTGCTAGATGTGCCAACTAACATAAGTTTTCTTTCCTCCAACTAAAGATCACATTGTGAGGAATTTCTTTGCCAGAACATGGGATTATATATATCTAGTAAGAACTTCTATGAACTAGTTAGTGTTGCCAAGCACTTACTCTTTTGCTGCAGATGGTTATGGTAAGGAAGAATTACTCTTTTTAAAGTTACTTCTCTACTTTAAAATATACATTAACAAGAGAATACAAATTAGAAATAAACTGCAAATATAGTTCCAATGCTGTAGTCATCCAGTTCAGAAGGGAAGTATAAGGGCTTATTCAGATTTGCTTGAATGCTTCCACAACAGAGTTAGAGTGCTCATTTCTTTCAAGGCAAAACCAAACCTATGAAGATTAGTAATTAAGGGATTGGCGTTCTAAACATGAAAGCTCTAAGACCCATGCTAAATGACTAACAGCCTATTCAGCACTTTTCATCACCCAGATATATGGAGAAAATTACATTACTATTTCAACCAGGCAAGAGAAACAAAATATTATCATTGACAAATTTGCTTCTATTGCAAGTGGGAAGCAACACAGGCATCCAACATATGTGCCTTTACACATTTTGTCCAAACTGGCAAATCTGTTTAGTTGAGAAGGGACCAGACTGGGTTGAAGAACAACTTAGAGTGTGACAGTAGGAGGATACATTACCAGCATTATAGCATTCAAAAAGCACTTCTCAAAGGGCAGAGGAAACTTGCATGGCTAAGAAATGCCAGCATCTGTAGCCAACAGCATGTAAGACAAGCATTATATCCAGCTGCTTTCAAGTCCCCAGCTCAAATGAGCAAAACCTCATTCATAACAGAGACAGCCTGTAGCATGAATCTGGGGTAAGGTGTAACCTCAGACCTCTACTTCGGCATGCAGTGAGAAGATTTTCACCTCTCTGTTCTTAGGCTGAAGCTCTGCTTAGCATCATGGGAGAAAGTATGACTGCAGGAACCATGTGCCATTTTTGTCATACCATAGACAATGTTAAAAAGGAGACACAGTGTAATATAAAACTGTATAAATACTTAGGCATGCTTGTGTGATTCCCCTTTGTAGTGGTTTTAAGTTTACTAAATTCTGGTCTTAGTACTTACTTTTTTTCTGTGGGAGAGAGACTAGGAGGAAAATAAAGCAGGCTCAACTTTAAAAATGAACAAATAGTTTTATTAACATACATTAAAAGAATAGAAAAAGAAAAATGGGGAAAAAAAGTAAAACAAAACAGAATGAAACTCTAAAAATACTTTTCCTTCCCCTTTCAAACTGTTAACTTTTCTATAAAATAACATAAAGAGACAAAACTTGTAATTTTTAGTCAGTTTTACTATTTGACAATAGTCTTTCATCAATTTTTTAGGAGAAGAGTCTCTTTTAGAGTCATGGATCCTACCGATAACTTAGAACAGTTCTCTTGTGGGTTTTTAAACTGTTACAAAAACAGCCGCCCAGGGAAACCTGCTTTTGTGATGCCTCCCATCAGCAGGTTCCTAAGCTGCTTATGGGTCACGAGTCTTAGACTTTTGCATACTGGGGTGTCACCTTTTAAATATGAATAACTCTAAAAGCAAAGGATTTTTCATCTCAAGGTACAGAGATATCTTCTCACTTCTTCACTGGTGCAGAGGGCTTCTCATCTCTATCTCCATTCAAGCATCTTACAGGATTAATATTACTTAGTCTATCACAAACACCTTTGCTGAAATCCACACACAAATCTAAACAATCATCTCCCCAAATGCATATCTTTCCCATGATTTAAAGGAACGATCTAAATATAGAGTTCATTTCTATGGCTTAAATAAGAATGGAACAACCAACTCTTCAACCCTCTGTCTTAATAGTCTTTTTACTTTCGCTCTACTAAATTCATACTGTTTCTTCTTTATGTTCACTGTCCCTTTCTTTTCTCTCTCAGAGAAGGGCCAAGCTCTGGAAGCTTCATGTTGCCAGGAAAGGGTTAAATCTGCCCAGAGTCTTTGTCTCTCCTGCGGTAGCTTGGTAGCTCTTGGTGTTAGATGTTCAAGGCTGTGCTGGTGAGGAGAAAGAACCCACACAGAAACATCAGAGATCAGAGCATCCGGGCAGTCCGGAATTACAAAAAAAACCAGGCAGGATCATAAATTACTTTTTGGCCTACCCCTAGGTGTAAATCAGTGCGGCCTCAGCCTAAATAGTGCTTATAGCTCTTAGCAGGGGCCCGGCAGAATTTTCTCCCTGCTCTAGGAAGTTTGGAGAAAGTAGTTGTTGTAAAGCAGCAACCTCTCCTTCCCCCCCACACCCGGGAGCCGATGGAATCCAGCCAGGCCTCAGGCCAGCTCCCTGCCAGCTCCCTGCAGGCCGAACTCGATGTTACCTGTCTCTCTCTGGCCAAAGGAAAGAAGGAAGAAACGTACCTACAGGAAATCAAGGGGTTTTCTATGGTACTTCCCAAAGTCGTAGCCAACAATTTTCAGTAGTCAAAACAGATGCCAATATTCTAACTAGCCCTCTGATAGGTCCCTGTCCTTTCTAAAGCAATTCCCAGGTCCTGACCCAGAAAATCATTCTACATTCTTCTATAACTAAAAAACTAAACTGTACTAACCGATGACAGCCTTTTAAGTTGTTGACTGGTTTAGTGTTCTGGCTGCTTCTCTAACAGTAAAAAGAGTCCGAGGGAAGTGTGGCTGAATGCATAGAACTTGTCTTGTGTCATTAAAAATGTCTTTAATAAAGGGCCTTTTGACTTCTGTTTTGAATTATGAGAATTGAGAGGCATTTCTGAAGAACGACTGGGGCTCAAAGTGGACATTAGAAAACACCTTTGGGGGCTGGGCAAAGTCAGAGCTGATCTGGTTTTAGCAATAGCCCTTCTGTGATTAGGATGTTTTGACTTATTTATCTGAAGACTTTAATAACCGAATAGCTAATAAATATAATATTTAAGTATTTTTCAGAGACTCTGAAGCATGACTGTTTCACCAATTAAGCAGTTGATAAGGGCTTATTTCTCTGCAAGTGAAAGAGTAGCAGCAACTGTTTTCTAATGTTCTTGGCTGTCTCTGGTAAGAGTGCTCAGCACAGAGTACAGCCTGTAGATACTATCAAACTGAGTTTTGAAAAAGAAAAAATATCTTGTCTCCCTGTGTGTTTCTTTGAATCTGTTAGTAATTGTACCCTTTCTTTGGCTGTTTTTTGTATCTTCTCCATCTTAACTGATATTTTGCATGCAATACATTATCATTTCCAATTTGAATCCTTGATCAGCTCCACTTGTCCACTGGTATCACATTCAAGCTGCCTACATTCACCCCTACCTACCTGTTAGCTTCTCCCTTTATCTTAAATGCTCATCCCTATCCCAAAGGCATACCTTTCCTTCCTTCTACTCCGATCAGTTAACAACAAGAAAGAATGTTCATTATTTGCTTTATGCTTCTGTTTTCTATATTAGTACATGTTAATTTAAACCCTGTTTTGTTTTGGTTTTCTCTCATTAAGTAGTTACATTCTTCAGGGCAGGAGCTATTTTGAAATCAATGCACTTTAGGTTTTTTCCTACTTGTGACTCAGGATTAGCACAGTAGAGCCTGTCAGGACAGAAATAACCCTTAGATTACTCCTTCTTTGTCAGCTATTCTCACTGGAGCATATGCTACTGTCAACTAATACTTAGAACTTTTCCCTATACTCATGTTCCTATATCATTTCAGGTAAATCTGACCATGACTTTTATGTTTGCCTTAACAGTTATTTAGGCCATTATGTTTAGACCTAAATGTTATATTAAATATAAAATCTATACTATTTGGATATTTTAATTGAATGTGATATGTTTGATATAAATCAAACTGTTTCTGATTTTAAGCATTTTGGGAAACACATTGCATTGCTATGTTTTAATCAAATATGGCTCACTTTTGATACTTCTGTAAATTTTCAAAAATCATTTCATCTTTGGTAGGACGTGCCCTTCAATCTCATCTGTTCCTGGTTTGAACGGAGGGAAGCATAATGTACACTTAGACTGCTGGGGTGCCATGCTTGACAAACATAAGCTTTTAAGAACAAAATCCACCTCAGTTTAAGCAGCATTCCTAAACCTGCCAACTGTTTACTTGAATCAAACCAAAATTTTCAACCAGTCTTCTTTCAGCCAGAAGCTATTAGCTTTCTAAAGAACCACCATGGCACTGAAAATTATAAACTCTCTGATCAGCTGTCAGATGCCAGCTGCCAGCTCATTCCATGCTAGAAGATAACTAGAAGCTCTATGTCTACTTTAGGGCAGTTTCAAACCTTCAGAACGCTAGGTAGCTCCAGAAGGGATTTCTTCCTTTATACTCAACTCCTTCAGAGGACACATTTTCCTGGGACTTCATAGCTATACAGTCAAAAGTCTTGAACTGTAGAAAGTATTTCTTTTATATGTCAAATCAGTTTCATCTAGATGCAGTTTCTTTACTTCTAGAATCAGCTATCCACTTACCATTAATTCCATTTTATTAATAGGGAGCTGTTTAGACCTTGACTTATAACATTGTGTTTTAATGCTTCTTCAAGCAGAAGGTTTTCCCTTGACAAAGATGAAGTTTAAGTCACAGTCTAATGTCAGGAGAACATAACCATCTTTTCCCATTTTCCTTTCACAATGCAAATCAAGGAACCCAAATGATTTCTACATCCTTCTTAATCTCTAAATGGAAAAATGTATTCAGGGACAGATGGAATTCTCTATCCACATGGACTTTTTGTCTCATCTCAGCTGCAAGCTGTTCGAGCCACTTTCCAGTAAGATCATTAGACCTCTCAGCTGGCACAGATTTCACTTGTCTTGTACATTCTCTAGTCCTGTTCCAATGTCTCTGGTCTGTTATTTAATTTGGCAGACAAACACACTCAACTGTCCCAAATATATTTTCTGGCCCCCTGCATTTTATTAGCTGCCAAAATGTCAGTATAACCCACAGCAAAGGAAGCAAGAAGGACTTTTTGTATTAATGCATCTTATTCATTAATCCACTGTGGAAAGTTATCTTGTTTCTTTCTTAAAAAGTGAATTGTGACTCATTGACATGTTCAGTGTCCTAATATAACACCCATTTCTTGTTTCAAAAAGCTGACCTTAGAAGTTGTGACATACTGCTCTATAGCACCTTTAGAAAGTGACAGTTCCTAGGAAACAGGAAGCATTTCTGGAACACAGAAGCAAGGACTTTATCAACAACTCCCAGAATGGTATATTACAGTATTCTTATAATATTAGTTGTGCTAAGAGATATGACTACATATTATTTTGCAGTTGTACAATGACCAAATACCTCCTTCTGCATTTCCCACCAGGCTTCCTTGTAAAGTTGATCTGACAGTATCTCAGTAAAGGGAATGATTTAGCCAAAAACATTTCACTGAAAATCATTCTCGAACTTTCCATCATCTCAAATGATGGAATACTAAACTTTTCATCAGAACTTATTTTTGTTGCACGAATATAAGGAGGTATATAACATAAATACTGATTTTATTTAGAAAATATTGCGGATTTTAAATTCTATACTCACAGCTGTTTTCTCACCCTTTGGGGAGCTACAAAATAACAACAGGTTACAGTAAGAGCAATGTACAATAACAACATACATTAATTCAACAACACTATACAACAGCATATATTAATTCATGCATGGCATTTTGCACCTGTGGAGATACTTTCTACAGAAATTTTAGTATATATACTTTGTCTTGAATTTTTAACACTTGAGTTTATTTAAAAAGGAAAAAAAAATAGGCAGACTGTTTCACCTACAATGCTTATTCAATTGCTACTGTTTGCATACAGCTGACTTTTCTGGAAAACAAATGCACAAAAATCTCATCAGTTTAAGTATTTCAGACTGGTACTCCATCAGAGCTAGAAGTCTCTATCAGTTTCTATCATTATGTTACCTGAATATGGAATCATATGAGACAAACATATTTTTACTCTAAACTGTGGGTTGTTGCTATCCAGCATATTGCTCCATATATATTTTAATATTAGACAGGAGAAGAAAGTATTGTGACATCTGGTAAAACCAAAACACTAGGGAATCTTGTGGGGGTTCTTTAGAGAGAACAGGCATCCATCAATGGCAAAAGGAGAGCCTGCTTTTTGTCCGGGGGGAATTATGGCTTTATTTAGTCCAGAGCTCAATCTACTCCTGTCCCTATCCCCTTGCCCGTGCAAAGAGACTGCCTCCCCTTCCTCCCAGGGCTTTTATCCAGGGGGAAGGGCCTAGAGGCAGGGACAAGCCACTACCCAATCAAGAACAAGGTGGGAGTGGAACAGAGTTGGGTTACATTCCAGTGTGGTGTTGGCGTCCAGGGCATTCCTTTGGTTGCCCTGGAGGGTCAGGGACCTGGGCAGGGGGGTCTGGGACACCAGCCCAGAGCCCAGAGCTCAGAGAGACACTGGATTTGATTTCAGTCCACGGGAGAGGCTTCTTGCACTGCAGGAAGCATTGCAGGCCACAAGAGTGTAAAAATAGTAGTTTATAATATCACAGGGTGAAAAAACAGTGAGTTTGGGATTCTTGGCATTGAAGTGAATGGGGCAAGATGGAGAATTTAGGGTGTTGTCTCTTTCTTCTTCCTTCTTGTTCCCTCACTCCATTTCTGCAGTGACGTTGGCACAAAGTAGTTAGTGAGGACTGGGTCAGAGTAAAGATGACCTTTTTAGTAATAGTGATAGACATTGGTAATAAATAGTAAATAAAGAATACGTAGCAATTAGTATAAAAGATAAGGACAGCCCAGAGACAGGGGGAGTCACCAGATGTCCGAGCCACGGCAAACATCTTTTGGACACTGAGAAAATTGTAAGATAAGAACTAATAAACGAAGCATGTAACCTTGAAGACTCCGTCTTTTCCTGCGTTTGGCACAGAGCTTTGCAGAGGGCCAGAACTCTAAAACCACCTGAATGCCGGGGAATTTAAACTCCTGAAAAGGAGCCCCTGTCAACTGGCGTCTCTGAGATGGGACAGAAACAACTGGCACCCCAGATGGGACAGAAACAGTGTGGGAGGATGGGCACGGCTGAGCAGGGACAAACCACGTGATACAGTTTCCAGGGAACAAAAGAAACATTACAAAACCCAAAATGAAATACAATATAAACCAAATTAATGCACTACAACAGAATCTCACTTAGGAAAAGAGGCTTCATGCTTCTGCCAAGGGAATATCAAAATCTGTTGTGCTCTTTCTAAGGATAATAGTAAGAGCACCCACATTGTGATAGAAAAGAATGTCTCACATCACTTAATGAAAAAAAATAAATAGTGGTCAACAAAGTAGCAAAAATATCACATTGATTTTCAAAAGGTGGCTAATGCTGACTTTTTAACTACCTGCAGTCCTTGTTCCAAACCATAATTAGAAAGTCTTATCAGAAGCTCTGTAAATTAGCACTGAAACTAATTTGGTCACATGACTTATAATGCCTAGTGACTAGTTTAGGCTGGTAAATAGGCTGGCAGCCAGCAAAGCATTGCTGATGCACATGCTAAAATGCTGATGTTCTGCAAGCTCCATTCTTCCCACTCTCACATATGAAGGTTAAACCAAATTTCACTGGTTTAATTGCCATTTAATTGTGATTTAATTTTCCCTATAAATTCATTTGCCACTAAAGGTCAAACAGGGTGCACAGAAACTTGAGCATTGACACCATTGCATTGATAGTGTCTTGCCTTGATGTCCAGAAGATGCACATCTTTTGAGATGGAGGCAAGAAGTTACACTCCTATTGTATGTGGCTATGAAATGGATGGAGCTGGCCACATATGCTTCATCATAAATGCCACAAGGTCTGGAGATGATTTAGGGATTGTTTGGATTCCTCTAAGCTATAGGAAAAGGAATTAACTCAGGCATATCAGGGATTTACTGTACTCACAGTTTCTGAAGGAAATCATGCCACTGGGATGGAAAGAACTGTGAGAAAGGAGTAAATGAGACAGCAGTTAACTCCTGTGAACCTTGTTTTAGACCACAAAGGAGTAAAAATATATGTAAAAGATGCATATGTAAAAATTCCCAGCATAATAAAGTCAAGGACAGTTAAAAGGAAAATGCTTTAAAGTCCTGGTAAGGGTCCATAGTGCTGCTGAGATAAAATCTCTGCTGGTTTTGAGATGAGGGAGAGTTGACAGGAGGGGAGAATGTAGCATACTGTTTATTCTGGGTTTTCTCTGTTCCCCAACGATCCTTCTTCCTCATTCTGTTTTTATGCCACCAAAGAAAGGAATCTGTGGCCAGTGTTTTTGGTTTTGTTTTTTTTTTTTTTTTTTTTTCCTGTGTGTCAGGCCTTCAGTTTTCTTTAACCTGTGCATAGGGTACTCCTCTCAGATATTTTTTTTTTTTTTTTGCTGGAATTTAGGATTTAGGACATTGTTTCTGTCGTTCTATGTAACTCAAGGCTAAGACAAGCAATGTTAACACCATCACTATTTTATATGTTCAAATTTGTATATAATTTGGGGAGAGCTACATGAAAATGCAATAGACAGTGGAAGTCTGAAAAATGGCTATCAAATTTTTAATTGTAGAAACAGTTTGAAAAAACTTGTCCCTTATGAATTTTTATCAACTAAGCTGGCTGTTTAGGATATATTTCTCATGAAGTATAAAACTTCATGTTTGCTAAAGAGTCTGCACATAGAGACTGAAGCATTAGAAAGCATCATTCAATATTAGCCACTACTCTACTTATAGGTTTACATTTCACCAGAAAAGATCATCAAAAAAAAAAAAAAAAAAAACCTGTGATTTATGTCAGTCATTGTGGCTTATGGTGGTTGGCCTAGGCAAATAATTTAAATATGGTGTAAACAAGCAAATTCACTTTAGCAAAGTGGAAGGAAACTTTTATAGGGACATACTTTGTTATTTGTGCCAGAGACAAATATGCAGGTTATTTCCTCAATTTCCTTCATAAGTGTGCAAAAGTGTGTCCTACAAAAAACAGCAACCAATCAAGTATGACTCTTGTCTTGTAGGTTAAAGCAGAAATGCGTAAGGTTTTCTTTTATAGGGTAGCACAGTGCTCAGTATTACGGATATTCACTGCACTCATGTAAACTTCCGGTCTTCAAGATGATTCCTGCTGACCATATTGCCTCCCTGCACTTTAGATGATGAAACTCTGCACTTGAACCTTGGTCAGGGAAAACACAGAAAGACTTTGCTTTTTATTCTGATGATACCAGTGGTTGTGACTTAAATGAGAAGATGGGAATAGAACTTTCATGGATGTGCCCAAATCATCACTTACACGACGGCACATGTAGAAAGAAGGAGAGGAAACAAGTGCCAAACATTCAAATAATGTCACTGTTCACACAAGCCAAAGAGGAGAAAATATTCAGCACATCCAGAACTAGAGAGGGGACTGTGGCAGAGAATGTCTGCAAGAAACAAGTGTGTCAATGAGAAGCTGCCTTCCTTACTGTTATGTAAAGGTAAAAGATGTTGATAATCCAGAAGTGAACTGTATTTGCTGAAAAATCATTTCACTCAGCAATGTTGGCCAGTGTGGAACTGGGAAGGGAAATGTTTTGGAAAAATAAAACTAAATGCTATAAAGTAACCAAGATCTAGCTCCTTTGATTAAGAATTTCTTTTTTCTTTCTTTCTTTCTTGTTGTTTTCTTTACTGTTTTAAAGATTTTTCTTTCAAAGTCAGGCAAGTTTGAAAAGTACAGATACCTCTCAAAAACTGATTTTAATTTGGGAAAAAATAAGGAAAGAAAAGATCTCTTGTTTCTGTCCAAGTGGGATTATAGATGCAAAGTGTCTGTATGTACAGCTCAGTCTTTCATTACAGTGCTTTGGCACAGGACATTTTATGTAATAAGGATTATTTGGAGCTTTTATGGCATTTGGGTTTGTTTCATGTAGCAGAGATAGCAAGATTGCACCTGTTTATGTTATTCAACAAATTATTTGGCTTTGGTAAAGAGAAGAGTAATCAGAGCTAAACAAATTTCATATTCAGCACCTAAAGGGCATATTTTTATCTTATTTAGGGAAGAAAAAAAAAAAAAAGCTTAATACTGTGGTTGCTACTCATCATGGCTCTCCTGTTAGGTGACATCAGTATGGCAATCCACAGCTGAGAAATGCCTTCTGGTGTGTCTAACCAGTTTCACTAACCCTACCTGCAAAGCTTGTCACTGTGGATCCAAACACTATCCCCAGTCTACAACTTCCAGTGTGTACTGCAGCCATGTGTGGTCCTTTAGCTGAAGAACTTGTGGTGTTTTGTGCTTTTTCAAGTACTTCTCCAACTGCAACAAGTCAGTCAACTAAAATTGGCTCGAAGAGTGTGAGAGCAGTAACTTGCTTAAGGAAGTGTGAGAGCAGTAACTTGCTATAAACTTTTACCATCAGATCAGGCAAATAAAGGTTCTCAAAAATTCAAAGGTTCTCAAAAAACCTCTGAATTATACAAATGTCTTTCACATTGAGCCTTTCAAACACAGAGAAATGCATCTCCTCTGTGTAAAATAGTATCAATGAGATGTCAGTGTCTGTTGCTAGATTAAGGGACCATGTGTTTTTTTTCCTTACCAGCATAATGAGGTCATACCTTCATTGCAGAGAGTTTGGTAGATACCTCCTTTTAGATGCATTTCTACAATTGCATGCATGACAATTGCAAGGAAAATAGAACCTAAGGTGGTACTGCCTTCAAGGCACCTCAACAATTGTCTCAAGTAAGCAGAGGTAAAAGATGTAATATAAAAATAGGAAAGAAAAAGATATTTTACATCTCTGTAAATAAATAACAATTCATTTTCACACTTACATTTTAGATTCTGTGATTATAGAAGTCATTAATTTATATTGTTTAAAAATTGTCTTAACTTCAACTCCCATAAAAAAGTCCAGAGGTGTGCAATTGTAATGAACTGCATGCTAAAGAGTAAGAACTACACAGAAGGATCAGGGGAATTATGTTATTTTTGCTTATAATAGAGATGACTGAGTTGTGGAAGGAATGATAGGCCAATGGTCTTCACATATTTTAAATGTAACTGTCAGAGAAAAATAATATAAACTTCACTTCTTGTTCTCTGAGAGAAGAATAAGGGGTAATAAGCAAAAACTACAGCAAAGAATATCTATATCAGACACTATAGAAGTGATTTATAACTGTCTGGGGGTTATTTACTAGAATAGCTTGCCCTGGGACTGTGGAATTACTATGACTCTTAGGTTTCAGGAAGGAGTCAGATGGTCATCTTTCAGGGGTGCTTAGAAACAGCTGCGCTTGTCTTTGACTTGCAGTGTTGTGTCTGGCCTTACTTTCTATAACTCCAGAACTGGCCCAGTGTGCTGACTTGAAAGCAAAAGCAGCGAGAGACTCCAAGTCAGAAAAAAACAACTTAACAGGAGAAAAAAAAGTAAAATAAAATAAAATAAATGCAGTAGCACAAAAGATCACTGACAGAGTCAGAATACAACCTGACACCCTGTTAGTTAGGGTAGTGGTAGCAGTCCAAATGAAGCAGACTTGCTGAAGCAGTGATCCCGCAGAAAGGTCTGGTAGCTCTTGTCCTCTGGGAATCCAGTAGGTAAGGCTGCCTGTGCTGTCCCAAATCCCAGATTATATCCAGGTGGGAATGCTTGGCTCCTCCCCCTGGGCAGAGCATCTCACAATGGGTTGATATCATTCTATGAGTCATGCCTTGAGTCATGGTCCTTGATTGCCCATTAAACAGAGATAGCTCCCAGAGGGAATCACCTATGAGTCATGCAGCAGGGCATTGATGGGCCATTAACAGAAGATAGTCTGGAGAGAGGGGGCAAGGGAAACACTGCCTAACCTAGTTTCAACAGCTCATGAAGATGGTGATAGAATACATACTTTGGGCACATTTTACATTGTCACCTAGGACACCCAGTCAGAAGCTGCAGAAGCTGGCATAGCCTATGCTGTCAGAAGGTGGCATGGTGTGCCTGCCAGCACAGAGTATCCCGTGTAGGAAAGCCATGAAGTATATCTGACAAGTACTGCTGGCTCCGTGTATCTGTCAACTTCCATATATACTATGGCAAGGATTTAATATTTAGTTCATTGGAAGAAGTGCTGCACAAGAGGCAGAGAGAGGGAAGAAAAGACTCCAAGAGGACAGACAAAGGTCTTTATGAAAATGTGGAACACTACTAATATTTTTTCAGATTGGAAATGTTTCGACAGCTGATTCTCTGAAATGATACGAAGTCCTCTATAACATACATACAATCAGTAAAATATATACAGTCACTCTGTACTGCTTGTATGTGCTTCCATACAATTTTATTTGGTCTAAACTGGTGTCCTAGGGTGACTTTATGATGCTTGTATCCCCAGTCGTCTGTTCTGTTTGTGCTGTAGATATCCATGCCTTTAAGACTGGTTCTGGGAGCAAGGAGAAGCGCGGAGCTTGATCTGAGAAAACTGTCTGACTCCTCCATATTCTTCTCCAGACGGGGTGTTCGGCGGAGGCTTGGAGAGACTGCAGGACAGAGATCCTTTTGCTTTTATTTAGTTTTAGCTAGCTAGGGGAGAGAAGCTCCCTGGACTGTTTTTTATCTTTTTTTTTCTTGGGACTGTTTAAACCTGCTCTGGACAGAAAACCCAGGGGGTCACTGGGGGCTGCACTTGCGGCCCACCAGGGCCTGGACCTTGGCATTTTCCAGCGGTGCCGGAGAGACTGGGATTGATGAGAGACTGAGAGAGAGCCAAGCTCCATCCATGGCAAGAACTTTCTCAATTTGCCATCTCACTCCAGAACAAGAGGTTTTATTGTTTCATATTATTCATTCTTTATACTTGTATGCACTTTGTTTGTTAAGTAAAATAGTTTTTTCCACTTTTCTCTGAGGAAGTTTTTTCCCGGACTGGTTGGGGGGGGGGGGTTGCTCCCCAGAGTTTGCTCCCCAGAGGTACCCTGTTCAGGGGTGTTCTTCCAAACTTGCCCTAAACCAGGGCAATTGGAAAACAAAGTTTTGTTATAGATATAGATGGATATAGATGGATATAGATATTAATTTATATATGTGTTTGTGTACTAATTTATATACATACATAATACAAAATTTCCTAGTCATTATTAGTACAAAACTGTCCATATAACTTACTATGTGTGTAGCTATGAATTGACAGGATCTCTGTGTATATAAATACAAAAATGTAATGAAATATTGCAGCCAAACACACTATGTCTTTCAGATTACCATTATTTACAAGTATTGTTCAATAGATTAAGCCTCAGAAAGAGCTTTCATGAGACTTATTGGACCACTCACTGCAGTATATTTTCTGGCTTTTTGAAACCTTAAGGTCTCTAAAAGTGTCTGTTCTGCTTTTCTGTCCACTCTGGGGTCTTCTTCAATGTCCCAAAAATCAGTTTTACCTTCAATTTAAATATTGGATTATATTTCTCTTTTGTCCATCATACCACACTGTTAGAGGGACAAGGTAGATGGATTTTGTTCAAGTACATTTTACATCGAAGTCCTCACTTCTAGGACAACCAATAATCACTGTACATTTAGGTCAGTATCTTATCATTGTAACCAAAAGGAAACCTTACAGAATCCTTTTTAAATAGATTTCATATTGGGTTGAAAGAAATAGTTTGGAAAATATTGAAGCCAACTGTTCCTGCCATTTCCAGCACATTTCATTTTCAGCTACTTGTGATGAAATTAAACACATAAAGCATAAAATAAAATATTGGAAGAAAAGAGGACTAATGCTTTTGAGCAATAGCTCACTTCTCAGAAGAGGGGGGGGGGTGGGGGACAAGTATTCAATTCACCTTTTTCTTCAAATCCCACCTTTCAGTGCCTGATAGTACTACATTATGGGTTGTTCCAGAGGAAAATGTTCTCCAGCTCTTCTATTCATGCTATTCCAATGTGTATAAAATGCTAAAGCATTCATTGAGAACCATACTGGCACCTCTCAGGAGAGCCACTGTGTGAGCAAGAGATGTGATGTATCTCACTGGGTGACATAGAGAGAACATCTACACAGGTGCTTCTACAGAGGCACAAGAAAGAGAGCAAGAGGCAACACAGAGCACTAGACCCTGATGAAGGGATACCTGCACCTGTGGGTCTTCCTCTTTCCTGCATGTACACTGCAACACCTGCTACCTGCACACCAGGGCTTGGAGTGGGGCAAGAGGGGGTGCTGATGGTAGTCCCAGAGCTTATCACCAGCTTTTTCTGTTTATCCATGCTCTTTAAGTGGATGATGCAATACTTTTTCTCTACCTTCCACATACACCTTTGCCATCCGTGATTGTCTGCAAAACTTCTGAGATCCTTCCTAGGGTAGGTCCTGGCACTCTCTTCCAGAAAGGAGCATGGTATCTGCAGGCCAGCAGAGCTCAATGTGAATCCTAACTGCTTACAGTATGAGCAGCCAAGGTGATTTTTGTCTGCCCAAATCTGAGCACCTGTGATTTAAATATACCCATCTGAGCTGTTCATTCTAGGTTTCCATTATAACCAAAAGACACAAATAAGTGTACAGAGAGCACAGTTCACCTTATTTATTTAATGCTTGAGTGTGTCTAAAATAGTAAGATTGATTCAGTCTATCTAAAGTTACTTCTCCTGAATATAAAGGGAATTCAGGTGCCTAGTGCAGTATACAAATCTTTTTACAAAGCTGGAGAGATGATTTGTATCTCACTCCAAATTCAGACTAGTCTGTGAGGTTCCAGCGGCCCTGATAATAATAACCAACTACCATTTAGAGGACCACTTACTGAGACTCATTCTCTCCTAACCAGTAGGTTCTGAACAGTAAAACAGACACTGAAAGGCTGAGGAAAAAGCTCAGATTTTCATGTTAGCATGGTTATCTTTAACACTGTGATTCAAATTCTGGAGGGCTTGTTTCCTGTAAGTTTCTGCTATACTTAACCAGCCACACAGTCCCAAATAATAGTGTTTTTATAGAGATAGGTAAGAGAAGATGGTGCATGATTTTTCAAACTTAATTCTCCCCTAACACTGGTGTTAATACGAAACCTGATATGATCTGCTCATAAAGATCCTTTTTGGGATGTAGATCACTCAAGCACTCAAGCACTCACCCTCTACTATGAGCCTAATATTGTAGAATGTCACAAATGTAATGTAGTGTAGGTAAAAGCACAGACAAGGATGGGTAAAGGGTAAATGTTTACCAGCCCAAAACTTTGACCAGCCGTGGCTCCACTACTCACCCTGTAGCTATATGTATATTCTGCAAAGTGAATGGGGCACACCTCAGGGTAGCACCCATGCTTCAGCTACTTATCTGAGAAAACAAGTGAATATGGGTTGAAAGCAGAGTGAGGCACAGTAGTGTTGTGAGAGGCCAATCCAGTGAATGAGAAGGAGCTGACAGGGAAAGGGACCTCTTTAAATCTAGGTTCCGAAGAGCAAGCTGGTAATGGCTTGGCAAGACTGGTAAAGATGTCAGTCTTTATAGAAAAAGACCTCAGATGTACCAAAGGCATGTTAAAAAAAAAAAAAAAAAAAAAAAAAAAAAAAAAAAAAAAAAGTAGCAACTATCACAATATTTTGTATTTAAATTATCTAGTTGCAGACTCCCAGTGAATTTTGTTTCATCTACAAAAAAATCTGGGTTTTCTTATTTTTTTCCTAAATTGATTCTTTATAGCATTTGTGTGGGTTTTCTCTTGTTTCCATGGTATTTATTATCCAGCCATTTGTTTTCTATTCTAGGTTGAACACAGAATGAAAAGCTTGAGTTGCTGGGGCTAGATTACTACTTGCTGTAAATCAGGACAGTAGTATCAACTTCAGTGAAGTCACTGTTTATTTATATCAGCTGACCTTTGAAATATTATGATGTGAAACATTTTAAAGAAACCTTGGAAAGGAAGTCCATTTATTTGTTAGGCATCTTTGTGTTTGTTTGTATTGACTTTCAGAATAAATGGATAGTATAAGGCAGAAAATACACTACCAGAATTCAGTCACATAATGTATTACAAAAGAGAAGGCAAAATAAGGACAAGCTGGACAGCTCCAGGCTCACTGAACAAATAGTAAATGCAAGAACTTGATGTTGCTTTTGTTTTCATAGAATTTAAAGACGTTTTCAACATTTTCCACTGTTTTTAAGGGAAGGTGTAAGTCCTGCAGCTTAGGTGTTACAGCACTTAGCACATGCAGTGTCTTGCATCTTCATTGATCCCTACAACCTGTGAATTCCTGCATTCAGGGATTTGCACTGCCACAGACTGAATCAATGGTGATCTTTTTGTTTGTGGGGATTTTTTAAACCTACTCCCTTAAAAACTACTCTCTGGGTAACTTCTTCTCTGAGACATGCTCAAATGGACAACTTACTCGCCAGTGTGCTTATTTACCACTATGTGAACTGCTTCCCATTTGTGATGCTATAACATCCCTATGGCAACTGCAGCACTTGCTTACTTTGGAAAGTCATTTTAGGAAAGTATTGAATTTATTTTTAGCTTCTTTTAGTGAAATCTAGCAGCTGGAGATGAAGTGAGCCAGTACCATGTTACTTGCCAGAGCTATGCAGAAGAAAATTTTAGTTGAAACTACTGGTTTTAATAATATTATTTTCCTTATTATTTAATTATTTCTTTACAAAATACCTGAGTCTTCTCTCTTCCCTTTCTCTGTTAATGTATATTTTGTCAAAGAAGTGGCTAAAATTGAAATTGGAGTTTAAGATGTGGTGACACTGCCATCATAATTGTTTTTATTGTGATGTATATTATTGACCTTAATTTCAAAAGGCTTGATCATAACAATGGGTCAAAATCATAACTGAAATTATGAGAACAATGATTAATTGAGTAAAAGTGTGAGGAAAATTGTCTTGTTAAAACAAATAAAAATGTCTTCAGCTTGGGTCTATTTCACAGATTACTATATTTAGGAACAACAATAATGAAGAAAAAAAAATCAGTTCAGATGTCACTTTTCCTGCTTACAGTGCAGGGAGGGAAAAAAAAAAAAAAAAGGAAAAAAAAGTGAAGCTACAGTCCCTCTTCAATGTATATTGTGATAAAGGGAGAAGTAATAAAGAAAATTATAAATGTCACATCCTATCTAAAGCAGCAGCATTAAACTCAGAGGTTCATTCTTTATTAATGGTAGGAGTCCCCATTCAGTCTTGTCTGATAATCTGGTACCATTTCTAAAATTATAAGCTTGCAAATCACATTTTCTAGTTATTTTTCTCTCCTGACACCTGTATTAAGTAACCTATGACATGTTTATGAATTTACTGCTCTTTCCCATGTGTTGTGATCATATTTGATTCATCCTATTTCACAGAAAAGCTGGAAAATTCTACATAAATTAAACTTGGAAGAGAAATTAATGTGCCTGTTTATCAATCTTCACAGGCAAAAGGGCAGATACTGAACAAAAACTGTGAGAGACTGTAGCAGGTAATGTTGTAGTGCTCCAAAGTTAAGAGCATACTCCTAGTTGCTGAATTCATAATGCCAACGTATGAGCTGAAGATTCTGTGTAAAAATCAGACAGAAGTTAGGCTCCTGCATCACATATCACAAGCAATCTTAGCCCTTAGACATTTTCACCAGATCACAAGAAGGTACAAGGAGGACAAAGTGTCTGCAATAATTTTCTATAGATGAAAACAAAAAAAACTCATGGCAGCAAGTTCTAAAAGTTTGATTCCAGCTGTGTAAAGAAGTACTTTATCTATTTTTAGCTCACGTTGTACTAGTTCCATTGAATGCTCTCTGGTTCTAGTAGTGTGAGATTTGGTATATAACAGTTCTGCTTTTACCTTCCCCACTACCTTCAGGAATTTTAAACCTCAATCTGTCATCCCTCAAACTTCTCTACTCAGAAAGAGATCCCATTCCTTTAATCTTTTCTCAGAAGATGGCAGCTCCATCTCCTATCATGCCTTGCCATTGAAACCTTTGTTTCCAGGTCATCTCCTGGGTCTGTCGATTTTTTGACCCCTCGAAGGACTAACTTCAAGAGGAAAGCCCCCATAATCTGTTATGGGTAATGTTTTGAAAATAGCAGACTAGGAATAGTTCCTAGGAGTCTCTGGCTTCCTCACGCAGGTTCTCATTTGAAAGCCACATAGCGGCAATGGCAATACATTTTTCATCTCTTTCTAGACAATCCCAGGATGCCTGCTCTGTGCATTTCAAACCACCTTCATGAGGATCTGAGCTAGCTTAGCATTGTCAGGACTGTTATTAAGCCATGCCAAACAGCACATGGAATTTTTTGTGTCATTGTGGATTTTTAGCTTGTCTCAAACACTCAAATGTTTTTCTTTGAACCTATCTCCTGAATTTAGAGACCAACATGCTCTTTAAGCAACATGATGCTTTCTTGAATGCTTGCCAGCATGCTCAGAGTCTTGCTTATTGTGCATAAAATAACCATAATGGTTTGATATACTTGAATCCTAAGAATAAATATACTTTTTGTTCTTCTCCAAGTCCCCTCTATGTATAGATTTAGTGTGTTTGATAATGCTCTCAGCTTTTTTTTGGCAGCTGTGCTCCAGAACATTTTTGGCATGAATACTTACTTCTTGGCAGTAATGCAAGCTTTCATTACCTTATATATTTTACTCCTTTTCAGTTGTTCTGGTTTACAATATAAATGTGTCCCTTCAAGTTTTCTTTCAGTCAAGTGCAGTCAAAATGCTTAATTTCTTGCATTAATAGATAAGGAATTTCCATGCACATGCTTTTCTTGCATTCAAAGGTCTACACATTTATCTACTCCAAGTGCTTTTTACTCATAAAATGTAGGAAACACAACCCTGAGAACAGGTTTGATTTTTTTCTCAAATAAATTAGTTTATTTAATAAGCTTTCTATCTTTGATTTTGTCAATTTATTTGGGAGCATATATTATGGAAGGGAAAAGTCCATATTGTCCAATGGCAGAAGTATATAGTGTGTTTCCGGACACTGTACATAATATCTGTGCAGTAACAGATTGCAGTAAGTCAAAACTACAACCCCTCCTTATTAAAACAGTGAGAATAAAATTTTTTGACAAATGTATATTGGATGTTATCCATCTTCCTTTTAGATTCTGTCTGCTTGCACATTCTATTAGTTTATATACAGTTTACCTAATTATTTGCTGCAGCATTTTCCATGAATTATAGTTTATCTGACTGTATAATTTTTCCCAGCTCATCCTTAAAAAGAAGAAGGTGGATCTGTTTTCTCTATCTTTTGGACTATCAGTCATGACCTCCTAAGATCTAAAAAATACCCATCTTCTACCCTGGAACTGCTCAATCCAGTTCCTAACATGTAATTTGGAATTATGCTTAATATTATCTCCTTAAGAGATTATCAGCATTCCTCTTTATGTTTTTTTTACCTTGATCTTTCCTGAGGGGAATGTTAGTTCTCAATTCCCCAGAGTTTATTGAAAACTATCTAAAATCTTCTGAGCTTGTTACACCTTTTCCCTTATTTTTCTTCCTGCCATTGTGACTTTGGATCACCATTGCCCAAATTGCATTCAGTCATTATCAGTCACTCTATAGTGCGGAGAATAAATCTCTTCTGTTGCATCCTTTAGGGTGCATCCTTCAGGTTGCATCCTCTATCAAATCCTTAGCTTACTCCATGAATCTACTGAATATCTTCAAAATTCCTCTCCCAGCAAAAGTTCATTTAGTGCCCTTGTAAAACCACTCAGTTCTCTGAGTCAGAGAGTTTTGTTTCTTCTTTATCAAAAGTTATATGCACTTTGACTCACTTGATTGTCCTGGGGTGACTCAATGGCTCACTATAACCCTTAGTCTGATATACTTCTCATCTTTTGACACCGTGCCTCAAGATGTCTTTTTTAGTTCAACAGCATTCTGGACTTCAGAGCAGATATGTCTTCGAGCTAGATCAGCACTTTGCAGTTTCTGACTTCTTACATTAATATAAATATTGATTTTATTGCTTAAAGTTTGTATGGTTTAATATTTTGTATTCATATTACCTGTTAAAGATTATGTAAAATAATACATATGTAACATCTATTATTGTATTTTAATAAATTTGCTAGCGCTAATATCATATGACATGTATCATGAACTATGTATTTCTATTATATTATGGAACGTGTATTATACCAAATAAGTCATACTGTTGATCAAATAGTAAGGCTTCCATATCTATTAATTTATATGCCACATTTCTTTAAACATCTAACATAATCAGCAAACTTATTTTTCTATTGTTTGGTGGTTTCATTTATTTAGTTTTTGTCACGTCTAGAACTACGTGCCATTCATAATTTTTTTCTCAAGTTTGAAACACTGTAAATTCTAATAAGCCTGGGAATTACATATTTCATCCCCAGTCAACAACTGTGTATTGAAATCTGAAAAAACCCTACCCTTATTATGAGACAGACACACCTTTTAACTATCCTAGACATCAGTCCAATAACAGAAGTGAAAAGCCAAATACAAGAAGGTATTTTCAATAATGTAAAAATAATTAAAAAAATTAATCAACTATATTGTCAGAAACAGAGCTTTATTCTTGAGAAAAAAAGACACTGATTTATTTAAATTAGACATCAATTTAGTAATTTAGAAAATTAAAATATTAGTTTATACAGACCTCTGTAGAATATGTCAGAGAGATCATATGGGGAAATGTTAGGGGTTGAAATTACAACAGAATATGTATTGAAAGAATTAATTTTAACCATTAAAAAATACTTGTGTGATAAATTCTATTTGTGTAAACTCCTCTGATAATCAATATGGAAAAATAATCACCTCTACTGACTATCTTCCAATCCTGAGACATGAAAGCATCATGATTTAGTCTCCCAAACTGCTTTTTTTTCAGAACATCAGAATTAAAAATGTAGGATGAGCAGCTCAGGCTGCATCCTAGCTTTTAGACAGCTAAAATTAGGTAAGATAAGTCTGGCCTAGTTAACAGCAACCAACTTGGAACAAAGGAAATTAGAAGACTCAGGTGTTCTTCAATGAGGGAAATAATAACTAGGGAAAGAAATTGGAGGCTATATGAAGAAAACATGATAAACAAAGCAGTATCATAAAAATACTACTTTCTGTAAGAGAAAACAAGCACAGATTCAGTGCCAGATAAGGAAATTCAGGTCAAAAATCAAGATCCAAGAAGCAGCAAGAGCAAGGCAGTTTGTACATGTGTGAAATGAAAGACATAGTTAGAAAAGTTGAGATATCAAAATTGGCTAAATCAGTGGTAGCTCGCATGCAGTAAAAGGTTTCTGTGCAAAGTGAGAAGCTGGATAGGGACAGGAGTCTGTCTACAAGGGAACCAGGACTCGGTTTAGTTTAAAACAAGGGACAGAAAAGATGGTAGAAGTAGTAAGGAGGAGAGATAAGAAAGCAGTATTGAGGAACTGTGGAAGAATTTTAAAAGCTTGAAAAAATGAAACGTAAGGGAGGGCTAACAGAAGAAATTATCAAGTGGCATGAAGTGATTAGAAGTTTTGTATAGATGGACTGTGCCATGTACGTACAGAGAGACTGAAAAATGCTATGAGAACAGTCTGTGACATCAACAGGAGCCATTTGGACCTTGGGTAACTGAGAAACATCATCATAGGGAAAAAAAAAAGAAAAAAAAAAAAAAAAAGAAAAAAAAAAAAAAAAAAAAAAAAAAAAAAGATGTCCATGTTTCAGTATCAAGAGGAGACTAGTAGTTAAAGCCATCAGAAAAGAGCTGCCTCCATTTCCAGAAAAATAAAATTGCTTATTTTTCAGCTGAAAATATTAGTGTTTTAGCAAAGATATTTTGTTGTTCAAGACTTCCACAGCCCTCACAAAGTAACTACAAATGTTATCATATTTTGATTATAAAATGTAATTCAGGGTGATTTGCTATTGAAAAAGCAATAAAGAGATGGTTGTCAAAACAAACACTCTAATCTACTCCTATAATTTTACTCGCAATTCTTATAGTACAGTATTAATTAATTAACAGTATTTCCCTTCCCCTCCTCTCTTCTGCTAAAAAATGGTAAGATAACTGAGACATAACAGTCATGTTTTGCCCTCAATTTTCTTTTAATAAATATTTTAAGATGTGCTACTGAAATTAGGGAAAACATATGGGAAGCTAAGTAACATGAACCTCAGTGATACAGATATTGTTTTTACCTGTAGAAAAGATAAAATACAGCAAATGGGATAAAACATATTTTGCTGCCTCCGCTGAGGCGTAGCGACCTGGTTCGGGAACAACACGGCAGCCACACCCAGGCTGCTCGGTCCATCAGCTCACAGACACCAATGTGGTCGATGGCAAATGGCAGTTTATCAACTGATTACATGGAGTTATAAAACCTCTGTTTGCTACATCACATCCGTATGCTTACATTACAAGTTAGGTGTTGCTTAGCTTATCAAGGACACTAAACAACTAAGTGTTGAGGGAGGGGTTCTGTCTACCCGTACAGCACGATACCTTCCGATCACCTGTCCCTAATCCCCCACATCTCCCCCCCCCCCCATGATTAAGTAAAAAAACTATAAAAGTATAAATGTTATAAAAAATGCAAAAGCTGTTAAAGTTAGTATAATAGGATACAAAGTGATATAACATGTTAGTAGTAAGTGCACTTCATGGTAATTGCAGGCATTCGACAAATAGGATGTCGACTTTCTCTAAACGGCTTCTAACAAACGACACTAACTTGTTCAAAATGCAAGGCCCAAAAATCAATACCAAGAGTATCATGGTGAGAGGGCCTATTAGGGTGGAAACAAGGGTGGCTAACCATGATTGAACCATGACTCGAACCATCCTTGTTGGGCCCCTCTCTGTCTCTTTCTCTGGGCCAGTCTTTCTCTCAGCTCGGCCATGGAGTCTCGCACGACTCCGGTATGGTCTGCATAAAAACAGCATTCTTCTCTCAAGGCAGCACACAGACCTCCTTGCTGCATGAGCAAGAGGTCCAGTCCTTGCCTGTTCTGCAGGATGACTTCTGAAAGCAAGGAGATAGATTCCTCCAGAGAGGAGATGGATTTTTCAATTCTTAACAAGTCCTCGTCAATTGTCATCTGCAGCTGAGAAAGTCCTTGGTGTTGGGTCATGAGAGCTGAAACACCTGTGGCTGTACCGGCAGCTCCTAGGCCAAGGAGCATTGCAATAGTTATACCTGTCATTACTTCTCTTTTGTGGAGCTGGATGGTTTCTTCTAAAAAGCGATACATTTCTTCTTCTTGGTGATACAGGACTCTAGGAACAATCAGAACTTGGACACAAAAGTCAGCAAGGTTATTGAATTTACCAAGGTACACACAGGGGGTTATTCCAGATTGTTGACAAACCCACATTCCTGGTACGAACGGGACTGCCCACTTATCAGTCTTTTGGCTAGGTTGGATGAACTCAGCACAAATGTTTCCCATCTGCTTTGCTAAGGTTACATTGCCAAAGCACTTGCCTCGGCCTGTGACTTGACTCAGGGTAATTTCTCCCCGGGGTGTGTCCCACTTACAGTTGTGTGGATTATCTGCTGCAGAATATTCGAAAGGAACATCAAGAGCAACACCCTCATAAAAAGGAGGTTCTGCATTATAACATAACCAGCATGATTTTGTAAAGTTTGGATTGGATTGGTTCAACGACAAAAAGGTAGCATTTAACACACTAAGAAATAGATTGTAAGGATCTGACTTAGGTTTTTGGTAGATAGCTAAAGGACTGAATGAGGAGGAGGTGCTAGGTGTGGCCTCTCTCCTGTGTGTGTGTGCTGTGAGAATCTGATAGGGTCTAATTGATCGGGGTACTGAAGGTAGGAGTCTGATAATTTGCACATTCGCCCAATTTAAATGCCTGGCTGCATTTAAAGCATGCCATTTCACTAGTTATTGTGGTACGGACAGCTGCTTGGATTGGGGCAAAATGTTCCTCTTTTGCAACATGCCTGATCATGTCTGCAAGGTTGGACCCGGGTGGTAATGACCGTAAAATGTCCTTGGTGGCTGAATTGCATTGATGGCGCAGGCACTCTGCTAACACAGGACCCTTTGCCTCTGAAGGCAAAGCTGAGGAGTTGAGTGCTGCTTGGAGCCGATCTACAAATTGTGTAAAACTCTCACTCTCACTTTGCTTTATTGTGGACCATGATGATGGTTTAGCAATGACCATGGAAACAGAGCCGAAGGCTTCCCTGGCAGCACGGGTAGTTGTCATGACCTCGTGGGTACCTTGGGCCCTCAGCTTGTGCCTGGGGGGTGATCATGGTTGGGTCTGTGCCCATGAGCTGCTGCAGGCTAGAGCTGTGTAGCAGATGATCTGGACCAGTGACCAGAGCTAGTTGCTTTGCACAATTGTCCTCCCACTCTTGTTTAAAAACAATGATCCCTGCCCCATCAAAAATCAGTCTACAAGTTTGCTTTATGTCAAATGGGAGCATGTCATCCCCTCCAAAAACACTATCAATGAGAGTAGAAACCATTGCTGAATTGATCTCTCTGTCAGTGATTGCTTTAACAATTGCTTGTACATCCTTAGGATTTACTGGTGAGTATGTTCTCTGGTTTCCACCTGGCCCCCCCACTCGGACTGGAAAAGCCAGTGTGGCCGATGGACCCCAGTCGGCGCATGCTATTTTTATTTTCCTCCAGTCTGTGAGAGGAGTTCCTTCTTTTTCTGATTTCCCCTCAACCCGAGTAGAAACATTGTTGTTACTGATTTTATATACTGTTACTTCTTCTTTGTCAGAGCCGGAGCCGGAGCCAGAGCCGGCAGCAGAGGACAGGCTGTCCCAGTCCTCTGAACTCGAGATCGATTCAGAGCCGGAAGTCGACTGACTGGCTGCTTCCAGGGTCTGGACCCTTTTGGTTGGGCTCCGACCCCGCCCCTTTCCCTCAGGGCTGGGCCACTCCTTCCCCCTGGGCCCCCGCCCCTTTCTCTCAGGGCTGAGCCACACCTTTCTTCCCCCTTTTAAACTGTGTTCCTTAAAAGGATGTGCTTTTTGGCAAGCATTCTGGCTAGCTTTAATTCCCTCTTTCTTCTGTTTGCGTGTGCCCGCGCTATCTTTGTTTTTGTTAACAACAGGCACACTATGCAAAAGACCTTCTTTGTTTGCTGCTTCTTGGCTATCTGCCAAACATTCCAATCTGGATACATTCTTGTTCTCTCCCAGCGATTCACTGCAATCTCTTGCCATATAGAGTGGAGGTCCCCCCTCAGCCCCTTCTACTAGCGACACTATGGCAGAATTTTTGGCAATATTCCTGGCTTCCTCAGTTAATCAATCATAAAATGATTTTGCCTGATTTTTTTCTTCAGCAGCTAACTCTGGACTTGAAGCTTTTGGAGGGAGATTTTGCTCCTCCAAGTTTCTGCAGTTGGCAGAACCAACTTTATCAGCAGCCTGAACACAGTCACTGACTGTCAGATCGCATTTTTCTACGCTCTGATAATCCCCTTTAAAAGTTTCCTCTGAAAAAGTTTCTTCTAAAACAGTTTGCGTCGCAGCTCCTACACCGAGCTGCGGCGTAAATTTTAGACAATTTTGTGCGGCTTTCCAGGTCTCTTGTTCCTGCAAAGCGCTTTTTAAAGTTTGCACAACCCTTCCCCATGACTTAAGATACTTTGCCAACCCAGAAGACATAGTTTCCTCGGCAAGAACTTTTGTACATTGATCCCAAATATCTGGGTGGAGAATATCCACCGGTCTATAAATAATACTAAGTTGCAAAAGCCTCGTCACTGCGAGGGTAAAATCTTTTGCTTTACAATCAATTCCCCACTGTTTATGAATCTGAGATACGACCTTCATGAGGGCTTCCATCCTCCTCACGGGTCCTGGGGCGTCCCCCTCACCGAGCTGGCCCGCCGCTCGGCCGTCGTTCACCCGTCCAGGCGACTCCCATTCTCCCGGGCAACTCCCGGGGCTTTGGCACCACTTGCTGCCTCCGCTGAGGCGTAGCGACCTGGTTCGGGAACAACACGGCAGTCACACCCAGGCTGCTCGGTCCACCAGCTCACAGACACCAATGTGGTCGATGGCAAATGGCAGTTTATCAACTGATTACATGGAGTTATAAAACCTCTGTTTGCTACATCACATCCGTCTGCTTACGTTACAAGTTAGGTGTTGCTTAGCTTATCAAGGACACTAAACAACTAAGTGTTGAGGGAGGGGTTCTGTCTGCCCGTACAGCATGATATCTTCCGATCGCCTATCCCTAATCCCCCCAAAATCTTTTCTAATAAGCTGAAGGAACTTTCTAACATAAGGGCCAAAGTAGAAGGTAAGCCCTTTTTCTTTCTATTGATGAAGCCATTGGGTTAATCTCCTGAATATTAACTGAAAATAATCTGTATGGAGAAGATATTTCAAAAGGTACAAATTGGATTTCAGAAGTTTTATTGAATAGAATAGAATAGAATATAGAATAGGTTCTTTACTTTGAAAAATCCTCCCATCTCTCTATGTGTATGTCCATATGCAAAATGCATTTATTCTAGTGTGTGGATATATGCATGTATGTGTAATGTGCGTGTGTGTATATAGAGATACATATTTATATATATAAGCTATGGGAAAATCATTATCTCTGCCAATCTGCAAAATTATTGTTAGAGAGGAATAGAAGATTCACTTTTTCCTTTTAACCTTGAGTTGAAGTAATGTAGATCTAAAAGCAAGAACAAGGACATTTTAAGCCATAAACTTCAAAAGATTTAATTAATAGTAATATAAGGAATAGTTAATGACTACCATCCATCACAAGCAGATGATCAAGTTTGCACCCTAGATCATATCCATTTGGAAAGCAATTTGGGGCAGAATCAGTTTAGGTTACAAGAAATTTAGCCAGACAACTACTTGCATAACTAATTTGGCATGCATTGTGTTTGTAATTTTGTACATATTGAGATTGGATTTTCAGCACTTCTTGGCAATATGCCATTGAAGTCTTTATATAATAACTCTTAATACCTGGACAACAAATGGAGACAAATATTAACATTTTTCTAGCTAGTACAATGTTGTTTCTGGGTAAAGTTTTCAGAAATCTGTCAGGACAAGAGCTCCTGTTCAGAGGGATAGGACATGAAAATATTTCCTCTCAAATTCAGCATGTAATAGTTCTTAAAATTTATATGTATTCTAAAATAACATTTCTTTCTCTGCTTAGCTTGCAGCTCTTTAACTATTTGGAGATAGAGTGATGTGATTTCACAATTATTGCACTTTAAGAAGTCAGTTTAACTAAGATATTTAACAGACACAGAGCATTCATACTACTTCTGAGTATTAAATAAACACCAAATAAAAAATGCTGAATCCAGGAATTAGGAAATTGAGGCTCAGATTGTGTAACAGAAGTAATTTCAGGTCCCTTGGCCACTGGTATCTTCAAAATGTACTGAGAGAACTGTCCTAAAAGAAAAATGTTTCTTTTGTGTGCTGTCCTACTTTCTATGCAGCACAACTGAACAAAATGGTCTAAAATGAAAACCAACTCTTCCTAGAGAGCAGAGGGGAAGCATATTAGATGGCCATCAGGAAAAGTCTCTAATGACTTTAAAAGAAATTTTAATATCACAAATAGTGATATGATTGCCATTAAATTTTCCACAACCAACCTCCCCTCCAGTGGACTGTCAGGTTTTGAGATGAATGATGACTTCAAGTTCCTGAAAAACTTGCCATTTTCTAGTTTTTATTGCTGCAACTTAAAAACGAAAGAAAAATTCAAACTGGGTGAACTTAGTGGCTTATTTACCTGGAAAGAATTATATTTTTGTGGGATTTGTACGTGTTTTGATTGACTGTCTTTTATGTTGCTCTCTTTGGATTCTGTTACATATTGTATTTTAGAAAGCCTTGAGAAATTTGTTACCATCATAAGCCAGAGACATTAATCTAAATGCTTGTGTTGTGCTAAATAAACATTTGATAAAATTACTCAGACATTAATAAATTCACCTTCAATGATCTGTGGTGGAATAAGAGCAAAAATTACAGATGTTACAAAAATACATAATTTGCAAGAATTATGAAGGATATCACTCAATGAATTTTCAGTTGTTTGAAATATTCCTGTCCAAACAGCATGAACAATTTTAGGTAGAAACACTTAAATATATGGGCTTTCTGATGATAAAAACTGATGATAATTTTGTTCAGAAAAACAAAAACTTGGCATGATCAAAGCGGCATCATGTAATCCCTGCTTTAAATATAACCACTTAGCATTGACAGATTCATGAACCGTAATATCTAAGGTTACTGTCAACAAATTAATATCTAGGTTTCTGTTCTTAGCAGGGCAATACATACACACATATAAATATCTAAAATCCACAAATTTGTTCCATCCTTATCAATCCTACTTCAAGCAATTACATATGCAAAAAATCAGAGAATTTAAGAAAGGAATTATTAGGATTGGAAATTCCTCTGGCTTTGAATAACTCAAGTCTCAGGTACAGTCACAAGCTTTTTTATTTCTTCACAATAATATTTTGAAATAAAAATACCTGATACTCATGTTTACAAGGCATTTTATGTTCTGAAAAAGAATATTCCAAAACAAATATTTTTAAACCAAGGTTGCCAGTATAGAACATGGAAATCCCTGAGGAACATAGTATTGACAAGTAAAAGGACTATTCATATAATACACGTTTTTCTTTAAGTCAAAAACAGAGATTCATCAGGACAAACTTATATCTAAGAGAAAGAAATCTGCACTGTGAAAACTCAAAGAGTGAGAAATGAGAAAAGACAAGAGAAAAAGATTGCCTGTCAGGATTTTGCACACCTCAATAGGCTCTGAAGTCTCCTCCAGTGCCAAGGAGGTTGGCTAACCATGCCCTGAGGTGGTGCCTCCAAGCAGCCCTGCACCATCTCCTGGGAAAGAGATCCACAAGGATCTCAGCCGGGCTGTGGCTTTCTCCAACCACTGCCACCATTGCTCACCTTGTGCAGGAGATGCAGGGCTGCACCCTTGCTAGTGGCAGCATGGCATTGCCTGCCCCCCAGCCCTAGAACAGCCTTCTTCTGCCCAGTTGTTCCCTGACAGGAATATGCTAAGAGCGAGGAAAAAACTGCAACCATTCTAATAATTGTTATTCTCAAAGAATGGCTTAAAATGCAGATGTATTAGTTTGTCTGTCTCTAAATAAAGCCTAATATCTGCCACATCACTCAGAAATGCCAGCAGGGTTAGCACAGTGTGCCACAATAAGAAAGCCTTTCAACACTTCTGGAAGTAGATTTTATTTGAAATCTCAGTATTCATTAGAATACATTTCCAGGTACACTAACACATCAACACATTTCTGTTCTTTTCACAAAAAAGTTACTTCTTTCTCTTCAGTCCTATTTCTCTGAAATTCACATTCAGGTCTTCTTCTAACATTGCTATTTCCTACATTATTACATGCTTAATATACTGTAATGGCAGATATGCAAAAATGTATCAGTCAGCACAGTGTACATATAATTCTTTTAAATTTCCTTTAAAAGTTAAGTTCTGTTCACTTAGAGAAACACATAAAGTACTTTCTACCAATTTATAGATTAAATTGTAAAAATGAGTTGTTACAACTGCATTTGTTATAATAAGGCTCTCTGTGGGAAGCTAATTCAGATAAAGAATTATGAATTATATTTTAATTTGTGGAGAAACAAAAAAGATGTATTAATGGGTGAATAAAGTGGGATTTAAAAGGCTGCTGGTAACTGCCATTTTACAAACCTGTAAACTGCAGAGCTGTGGAAGTTTAAAGACCCTTCTACTTTGCAAAAAAATATTGAATACAAAGGCCACCTTACAACCTCATCTTCCAAAAGTAAGAATGGCAAGTAACTTTTTCAGTTAACAATTGAAAACATAAAGCTAGTTAAACTCTTAAAATGTTTATCTATGTATGCATGATATATACAAAATAATATGTTTAACAAGAGGTGTGATTCCATGCCAAGAACTTGTTTTAATCTCTGTTGCTGACTTTGCTACATTACTTTTCAGTTGAAGTTTCAGTTCTGCTATTCAGTAAATGGCTTTTTTTTTTTTTTTTAATCTAGAGAAACAAACAAGCAAGCAAACTCTTTCAGTAATTAAACTGTCACTTCAGTTGTTCTTGTCATGTAAAAAATTCCACTGAAAGCAAAAACACTTTTAAAACCTACTATATTATTATAGTTGCAAACTCTTAAGCACAAAAGACCATGGTTGGTGAGACATAAGCACCACTGCTAAAGAATTTGTGGTCTAATGATATCTGTGAATTACTTGGTATATCTCAATCTTCTTTTCATTCCCCTTATAATTCCTTTTGTACTTAAACTTTATCAAACTACTATAAGTTATTTTTTTCAGGTAAGTAATTACCAAACCAATCTTTTGAAACTTCAGATTATAATATCTGTGCTTATTGATTTTTTTTTCAGTTAATGCTTGCTATAACATGACTGGTTCTTTCAAAACTTCTGTTCATTCAAACTCACTTTTTTACCTTTCATCACTTATTTTTTTAATACATTTTTCACCAAATTTTTTTTTTTCACCTTTTTTCTCAATGGAGAAATGTGAGCATCCACTTTTATTCTGTCATTTTTTCTCTGAATGTTTTACTCACAATAGTTGTTTGTAGATAATAATCAAGTTTTAAATTTGTTTCTCTGACCAAGATCCCCCAAAGCCCAGAGGCACAAATTCCTTGACATAGCCTTGCCAAAAATTAGGAAGTTTTTACTGCTTACAAAATAACAAATTTCTCAACACTATCATATACATTGCTCTTTGCTTTCTGAAAAACAATCACCACAATCATCCTTTCAGTTTGAGGTGACAGAATTCAAACAGTTTTTCCACCGTCCCCAGTTTGGGTTCTGTTTCTGTTAATTACCTCATTTCCTATCATAACACTCACCTACACAGACTCTGAAGTGTTGTTTTGCTGCTAAACACTCATTTGTCTTGTCAATTTCACTAATTTTCCTCCTTGTCACCATGTTTCATATATGCTGGGCAGTGACACAAAAGGCCTATGTGCTTCTAAGAAAAACAGAGGCTTCCTCCAGGTGCTTCATCCAAGCTTTTTTCTATAAGCTGCTTACCAACTGCTACAAACTGTTTCAACTAACCCAAAGTGAGTCTTTGGAATTTGCTGTACATGCTTGGCTCCACCAAAGGTTAATACAAGATGAGCAACATAGTTTGCCCTGCAGAAATGGTGTAGCCTGAGAAGGAAACAGCTGCTTCCTAGCTGTACTATATCATCAAGGAGTACATGGTAAGATAGTTCACCATCTGAGCTTTAGTTGGAAGTTTAAAGGCTTCCAAAAGAGCTCATTGTTATCATACTTAGGTGAATTTGATATCAAGAAGGAGACAAATTTGACTGAATCTTCCATACATCAGGGGGCTTCTTAGGGCACTTTCCTAATTCTTTCAGATGCCTAATCAGATATAAGTCTATATGGCAATTTTACTTTCATTAGGACATGTATTCCTCTACCCAACCAGATTTGAATGTTGTACTCAGGAATTCTTTATTGAAGTTACACCTCTGCATGGAATTAATCTGAAATCAGTGAACAGACTCAAAAGCTTTTAGAAGTTCAGGAACACCTGTGGCTGACAAACCTGCTATGATGACAAAGAACAAATAAGAAAGTCTTAAAGAAACACAAATTTAAAAGAGAATAAAGAACACCCATGCATTTATCAAAATTCCTGGGCAAAGTTTGATTTTTTTTTATGATTTGTGAATAAGTACATTTTCCTTATCAATATCAAATAATTATCCTTCTTGTTACTGTAATCTGGAAAAAAATTAAAACATTGGTAGTAACTAAAAGTAGTTGGAATTTTGAGGAAGATCTAATACTGGGGTAAGTATTAGAGGGAAAAGATGAATATTACAGTGATAAGAGCAAATTATACAAATAATAAAAGTTTTTGTCTCATTTCCACACAGAATAGAATGGGAAACTGTAGAAAGTGCCCACAGTTTCTGTTTTTCTGGTTCTGTTATACAGTTCATTTCTTTGGGGGCAGACTAGGGAACTGTCTACTTGGCAATTTGACTGTGTTTATGTATTCCATGTACTCAGTAAATGCTGGTGTGGGATTTCTTATTGAATAATTCCATAATGAGCTTTGGAAACATTACCCCTTGGGTAATGGCAGTAGCTTATGACAACTATTCATATTGAAGACAACTGCTTAATTAAAAGTTGTTTTTTTTCCTTTAAGGATGATGCCTGGCAACCACAAGTTTCTGTATATTAGCATAAGACACTTACTGTTTAATATAATATATCAAGTGTAATGAAGGTACATCCTGTAATTGAAGAAATGAGCCACTGGTAGAGTGAGAATTAGCCTCTATGAATAGTGAGAGGCAGTGAAATGAAAAACATATTTCTTACAGCTTTTGTTAAATTGAAAAGTCAAACATTGGCACTTTGAATGTTTGTACAATTCCTTTTAAAGATCAGCTAGCTAGTATAGAAATAACTTATTACATCTTTCATGATTTTCTAATATATGTGCTCTCAACTCCTGTAATGTTTCTGAAGCCTTAATTTCTTTAAGGCATTTTCTATGACATCGGCTTTTGAGATGAGGAGCAAAAGCATAATTCCAGTTTTATAAAAAAACTAAAAAAAATATTCCTTCCTGAAAAAAAATCCTTTGAAAGTATGTAATGAGGACACCTGCAGCCTCAAAACCCAAGAGAAAAAAAAAAAAAAAAAAAAAAAAAAAAAGTGCTGTTGGCATTTATTAGTTATTATCTTATATGTGTTGAGAATTGACTTAACCCATGATTTTTGACTGTCTGGAGTTGGGGAAACCATAGCATTACCCCCTATTAGAAGGGAGCTCCCTGTCAAAGAATGACTGTGGTTGCCCCTTCGTGGGATAAAGCTTTACTGTAATAGCATGTTGTCTCTGAAAATCAATTTTATCTTTTTATAAAAAGAAATATAAGATTCAAAAGAAAGAATTATCCCGTGCTTGTGTATTTGGTTTATGCATTGGTGCCCACCAGTTTAGGCAGGGAAGTGTAATGGGAATAACCAAGACAGATATTTTCAGAATCAGTGTGAAAGGCAATGCAGATGAACTCATGCAACAGACAGGAAAATGATTATGAAACATACATACACCAGAGAAGTCCTAAAAAGTTGTAGTGATTGGCCCAGGAATATATTATTTTTTGGTTTTTGATAATTACCTCATATCATCTTGAGATGATAGACACATCAAAGACTTTGTAGCCAATATTTAAGTGCTTTATTTTAATGCTTATTTCCCTTGTGTTTTTGCATAGTACTTTTGAACAGAACATTTCCTTCTATTGTAGATAAGACTGTTCTATTGTCACCTTGCCAGCTGATGTAAAAGCATTTCTAATAAATGCTCAAAATTAGAAGCCAAAGAGCAGTTGCTTGTTAGGTGTGGTACAGCAGGAAAAAATGCCTTCTGGACCTCAAGAGAAGTTTATTTTACGTAATTCTTATACACAATACTTGAGTGGGAATCATGCCATCTTATCCAGAAGAATATAAATAATATAGACATAGAAATAAAAAGAAGCACTGAGAAAATTTGCTAAAGAGAAAGTGGATGAAAATTACATGACTCTGCTGCCATGACTTGCTATGGAAAAAATCAAGTCCTAATATTTTTTAAGAAGTAAGTGCAAGTTGTCATGTTCAAAAGCCTCACTGCAGGGCCATCTCCTATATACTTGCTCTACCAGGACTAATGGTTGCCAAGTGGAGATGGTCAGCTTGTTCTAGGGAAGAAAAAGTATGAAAGATACCATTTATTCAAACTTGTCTCTACTTTGCCTTTGATCCAGATTGGAAGCGAAAAGCCAGAAAAGCTTTTACTGTTTTGGAATAGAGGCAGATTTTACAAAAATGTCACTCATTATATCCCAAAGTTTTCAAGATAAGATTTTTTTAGTCATGCAAGAAATCAATCACTATAAGGTTCTTTCTTTTGTGGAAAAATAAAATTAGGAAAAAGAATAGTACATTAATAGAAGTTTTTAATTTAAAAAGGTCTTGACATCAGTTGCTGAAGAGACAGTATTGAGCTTTTAAATATCTCATCTATTCCCAAAAGTGTGAACATATGAAGTGAATGACCATACCTAATTTATTTACACCCAAACGTCCAAGAAGCACTGGTGAAGACAATATAAAATTAATAGCAATATATAGCTCTTTCTTTCACATCCTTTTCATAGTAAGTCTTCTCTGCACAGGTGGCAATTTTGGTATAGCCTGTAATCATATCAAACACAGACCAAAACTTTTAAATAGAGAAACTTCACCTTTCATAATCACTTCTGTTTCAGAAATATAACATTCTTGTGACCAAAGAAAGCTAATTGCCATTTTAAAATCAAGGGTTCAAACTCTGAGTCAAGACAATTGCATCTATTCTCGTTGTCTTTGCTCTCAGATGAATGTATTTTTACAATAGTTTCCTTTGCTTCACAAGAAGGTGCTGAAGAGCAAATCAATATTTGTAGCGTAAGAGATGTGCTTCTGAAGTTTTTAAAAATTTACATGTGTACATTTACTGAAAATGTCAGCCAAATGCTGAAGACATTACTCAAATTTCAGTCAGATGTTTAAACTTTATGCTTGGTTTAATAATTAATAAATAATAAATAATTAATAATTCAGGAAAATAACTTCACAGTGCTTTGTTTTGAAGTTCTGGGGTCTTATAAGGATAATATTTGTTGTAATCTGCACTTACTGCACAACACCGAGTGTCTACATAAAGGTAATGAACCTAAATGGGCAGGATTCACCTCACTAATTTTAGTCATCTAAAATGTGAGTCCAGACAAAGTTAGTCTTGTACTTGCCTTTGCATTGTATATAGAAGTTTGGGCACCTGCTGAGAGATTCTTCTAGCCTTGGAGAGAGATGAAGGCAGAAGGCATCAGCTGTCCTCTGTTGCTATAGCTGTTGCTATATTTTCTTAGCCTTCTGATGTTTATAGTTCTGTAGTGGAGTCTTCTCACACTTGTAACATAAACAAGAGTTGTTTTTCACATTCCTCTCTGATGAGAGACAATTGATTGACTTCTAGCCTGGCCAGTGGGATGGAAAGGTGGTAATCTTGTTCTCCGATCCCTGGTCATTGTCCAGAATCTATATAAACAAGATAACCAAAATAAAGTAGCCTTCTTTTGTTCTGTAGGACTTGAGTATGAATATCTTTTCTCTTCAGGTCCTCTAGCAACAGTCCTCCAGAAATGACCAGTGACTATGGAGACAAATTATGAGTCTGATTCTCGAAATAAATGAAGGGTAAGTAGAAACCCAGGTCACCTGCTTAACTTGGGGTGGGCTTTAAACCTTTCATATTCATAAAGGACAAGATCACCCTAACACCCTGGAGCTAATTGAATAATACAGGGGCTGCACAGCCATGTGACTGAATTTCTTTCCTTTTAAAGGGGCATATATCCATACACATGCATATATATATGTGTGAGAATACATGCCTGCTTCTAAATAGCAAGATAGATATAGCATTTTAAAATAATATTTAACCATACATTGTTTTGTTGTGGGTTTGTTTGTTTGTTTGTTTGTTTTCCCAGTTAAAAGTAATATAAAAGAACTTTAATTTGGACCTTAATTGCAAAGATAGTCTGTACTTCTCTCATTTTTCACCCCTCTGAGCATTCTTTATTATGGCACTTTCCTAGAATTGTGGAGCTGTAACCAATGGATCTCTGCAGTTTATCAGGTACAAGAATGACATAATGAGTCTTTAAGCAAGTTTGTGTAACAGCTGCTACTTATGCCATAGTGTGAACTATACCCTTGGGTGAAACCTGTTGTCTTGGCATTAAGTTACAACATCACTGACACGCTTTCAGATCTCTCAAATATCTAACCAGCTAGAGCAAAGAGGCTGTTGTCCTATACCTATCATGGCTTCTTATGATCTGCATTGTCTGTAATTATCTTAAACATTTGCTGAATGAGGACTAATGTTACAACCGTGACAGAGAAGTACATTTGAGTGTAAGTAAGTCTTCTGTTAAAAAATTAGGTGAAACATTTGAACAAAAGGGAAACAATAATAATCATCAGAAATTTTCACATCAAAATTAATGGGAAACCTACAGACAAAATTCCCATGTAGCTTTGGATACTGGCATTCTGAGATAACGATTCCACTGAATTAAATAGAATTGCTTCTATTTCAAAAACTTTTGGTTTTAATGAATGTACTATTTATTTTCATATTTACAGAGTCTTTTTCTCCTCCTTACATTTATGAACCATTTTTTTTAGAAACAAACAGTACAACCAGGTCCATATTGATGATTAGTGATTCTCTGGGTTGCACACTGATTATGGTGGGACTACATACCCAAATGAAAACAAGCCCCTGTATAGGCATAGTTCATTAAACACTAGGAATGTGTTGCAAAGCTCCAGGCTGGCTTTCCAACAAGCATTCACAGGGTTAATTATTTTAAAAAGCATGATTGCTCTAACTAGCTAATTTAGTAATGGCACTTTTTTTGTGTAAATTACAAATTCCTCCAAAAACTAAATACAGAAGTTTGCATCATTTGCAATGACTGATATCTTAAACAAAACATTTGGTTTTGAAATGTCATTGCTTTTCAGTCAGTATTACTTACATGAGATTTTCAAGTCAACTTCCCACAGTCTCATTTTTGCAGGTGCTGAGGCATAAAATGGCTCTTCCAGAAGCCATCAGGTGTTCTGAATGCATGATACCACCAAAGATCTGACAAAAAAGTAACAAAATGAGATTTTATATGTTTTAGTTCTATTGTTTGATCCAAGCATCAAGGTCTAAGGTTCCAATGTCAGAAAGTGATTTCAGATAAAATATTTTTCTGGTCATTAGTGATTAAAGATAACACATTACAATAGTAGTTTTTGCCCAGTATCTTCCATCAGCAGAATCTGAGGCATGCACAGATGTCCATCCCACAATAATCTGAGGGTTTTTCAAAGGCATTTTCTTAGCTTTGGTGACAATAAGTTACCCAAAGTCCCCCAAAGTATAATAATTTTCTATGATATTTATATCTGAAGAAAAATTATCACCAAATCCTCTTTCCTATATGCAAATAGATGATCATTGTCCACTACTAAAATGCCATCAAGTCTTTATAGCTTTTTAAGGATACATAACATTTCCATGGAAATAATTGCTAAACACTGGAATCACATGGCTGAAACTATTGTGAAAGCAAGTGTATAGAATGGAACTATTTAAATAGGGGGAGAGGGTTATAACACTATAGTGTTTAATTTTTATGTTTTCTTTTTATTTTATAAAATGAGAGTTTGTCTTTTACATGTGGTGGAATTCCTGAATAACAAGAATGCTTTTGTAAATGAGTTTACCAAATACACAGAAAAAAACCTACAGTAAATTAATGCTGAAATAATTTTCATTAGGAATCATTGTTTTAACAAAATTATACAGATAAGGATGAACCAGCTGAGAGACATTTTAAAAGAATAGTAGATGTGTTTGTTTTCTTTCTAAATTGAACTAAATTTCCCATAATTTATCACCTTTATTGTCCTCATAATTTGCCCTGTTGTCCTGGATTATCTTTTGTTCCTTACAGACAACATTTTCTTTTATTGCTTCTATTGTCCATACCCTTAGAGAGGAGGATGGAGGGTAATGTGAATCACTAGTCTACCTAGAGAACAGAGCAAAGATTGAGAGCTCTTTTCCTCTCTTGAGGAGAATGATAATTTCTCTGATTATTCAGGCCTCTTTCCTTCATTGTTGACTTATTTCACATGAAGTCATATTGCAGAGCAATATAATAGCAAATATTTTGATATCTAATTTATTTTGTATTTCTTCTATAGTATAACTAATGTTGGAATTTTTTCTAAATAAAAAGTTCTTAAGTCTGTGTTGTGTCATATCAGTTTTTATATGATTGTACATGCAATTCACCTCATCAGGGTTTAATCATCTAAAAGTTAGTTGTGACATCAAATCTAGGATGGTCACCTAGGCACCATTTAATTGAGAGGCAGGCATCTTGAGAGGGCCATTCATCGCACTGGCCCAAGACACTTGTATTAAGATGGTATGGAGGTACTTTAAATGGGGCCTGCTTAATTAGTTTAGATTAAATGCATGCATATTTCATGGGTAAAATCTGGGGAGATAAATACAATCTCATGCCAAAGGCTTGGTTGTTTCCGTCGTGAGAATAGATGCAGTGTAGTATATATTAAGAACTCAAAGACTGTATAAGAAACTTGTCAGCTTATTCAGTTACTGCATCCAAGCTATTTCCACTGTTATTTTTTAAAATAATATTCAGGGATAAATATATTATTAAACTAAGTACCCAATGACATTAAAAAAAGAATTTGCTTATCTTTAAAGAATGTATGTTAAGCATTTCAAGGTGAGTTCAAACGTTAATGCTTTTCTTTATCAAGTAGTGTTCCTAATTAGCAAACTGTTAGTGGTTGGAAACTGTAGACTGCATGCTCCACTACCGCAGAAGCAAAAGGAACAATTTAAGAGGAATGGTTTGAAATGAATGAGAATGTCAAGATATGGATTTCATACAGAATATTGCTGTCTTTGAAACATGGATATAAGCCCTCTCATCTCAGTTCTTACAGTGGTTTCTGCAATTTGTCAGCCACCTTTCCTTTCAGCTCTGACAACTACAGCCCAACTCAGTAAACGATTGATACCAAAGAGAGTGGAGGAAGTAAGGCAGTTTGTGCTTGTTTGGACATATTAAAAAGATACACAACCTTACACTAGGGCCTAATATACTTTAGTCACTGTCTAACTTTTAGCCATCTCCCTTGGAACAGCTCTGCTACCTTGCATGACATTCAATATTTGGCATATCTTCAGTGATACAGTGCATAGGTTTTCATCCACAGTAACCAGAGGCAGTAGGAAAAGGTGTTTGAAAGTGCATATAGAAGTAGTACTGTAAACTGCTTAAGCTCTCCTGACATATGCCACATAAAATGTAGGTCAGGAGGAAAAAAAAAAAAAAGCCATACATTTTTTCATGTAATCCCCTATATGCATTCTTTATGAAATGCTCTCAGTGAGATAAGGGATTAAACATATCTCTATAGTTCTGTTTGCAAAGCAGCTTGCACAGAGTGGGCACAATGGTAACACACTAAATGAACAATTCATGACTGAGTTCTGCCTCTCTGTCCAGTGACTGGATAAACCATCCAAACAAACAGAACACACTGTCCTTCTTTTTTCCCTATGTGGTCTTGGAAATTACCACTGTATACATCAACAAAACACAGTATACTAATATGCTCTGCAGGGAAAAAACAAACAAACAAACAAACAAACAAACAAAAAAGTAAAGTAATTTCTGAGCAGAAGGGAGAAGAAAAAGATCATATTTTCCAGAACCTGAAATAGCATATGGCCTGATTTATTTGAATTCAGGGAGCAGCAGTACCAATTTTTTTCCTGCAAATGGTGCTTATCCACGGGAAAAGAAAAAAAGAAAAAAAAAAAAAAAAAAAAAGGTTGTAGTTGTGAGCTGTCACTGGAATTTCTGCAAAAAAGATCTGAATTGAGATCTTGTATAGAATTATACTGTTGTTTTTATCTTATTCTTTCTAAGGGTATAGTTTGAGAAAGTTATTTCAATACACCCAGCAGAAGGGCTATGCATGTAGTCTTTCAGGCTGCGGATACTACAGCAGTGGTGTATGAAGAAGGAAGCATTGTAATGACTTCTTTTTTGCCAGGTTCAGTCTTCTGATCTAAATTAACAAAAACAAAACAAAACAAAACAAAAACAAAAACAAAACCAAAAACCCTGAACTAATTTACGACCAGAGTATTGTGGGTATATTTTAAACAAATAACTCACCTGATTAATAGACAACAGAGAAAAAGGACAATAAGCTGAAACATGACTCATGATGATGAAGTAGGTTTTAGGGTGTGCCAGTTTACTGTGTCTGTCTAGAGCTAGTGGTGGGTGAGATAGGGTAGAGAAAGAGGGAGAAAGAGATTTGTATCTTTCTGCCTCCAGACATTTAAAATTAATGATCTTCAGTAAGCTGCATGAGTTTATACACAGATACCTGAAGGTTGTGTCACTTCTATAAAGTTCTGTATCTGTGCAGTAATCCTTTATGTGTAGCAGATTGCAGCTAAACTAGTCATAAGCAGCAGCAGAAAATGTGCAAATGAATACATAACACCCACTTAAAGCTTATGTTAATTCAGCTGCTGCTTTGAAGGAGAATTAGCAATGGGTAGTATGTGCTCTGTCTCGCTAAACAGCTAGTGTTGTGCTACAGTTGTTTGAAAGCCTAAAAAAGGAAGAAACACCTGATATGCATATTGTGCAGCAGGCATAATGCAATGTTAGTAATAGAAGAAACATTATGAAGCATAATTTAATTAACTTCTGGAGAAAAAAAAAAACAAAACAAACCTTATGCAGAAAAAAAGGAATCAGGATTTTCTACTTGAGAAATGCATCATTTCACAAACTCCATTGGCACTGTCATCTGAACAGATGTGTGTTGCAGCTCTGTTTCCTTGGCCTTCCCTGAAGTTCATTTATTCCAAACAGGTAAGCAAACGCTGCTAAAAGTAATAGGCCCTTGAGTGGGCCAAATGAATTATCAGGAAGTGGAAAGGGTCTGTCCCTTTCCCAGCTCACAGTTTGGCCAAGGATGATATGCACAACAGTGCACAGTCTATATTGAATGCGGTTCCTGGTGATGTTGATATTCAAAAACTGTTGCCTTTCCTTAGCCAAGAAGCTGAAATCTACAGGAAGAAATGAGAAATGACCTGATAACTGGGTTAGTAATTTTGGTTGCTGGATTTCCATGCTGTTCCACAATAGACACAACTCACAGGTACAATCCATGCAGTTTTCTGAATTCAAGAAAATACACAGAGCAAAACAGGTCATTTCAGACAGAAGGTGAGCCTAGAGTCCTGCCTTCTAGGCGAAGATGTTACATTGAGCTCAAGTAGCTGTGTGACCTTAGATGAACTTCCAGTAATTCTCATCATCACCTCTCCTGTTTCAAGCCACAGGAAAACTTGTTTCACTTTAATCAAGACTGTAGTACTTCTCTATAGAATGAGAGAACCCTTTTATTCTAGCACAAGTATCAGAATTAAACTGGAATGGATTTAAGATAAGGGCCTGCTTCATAGCTCAAATTGCTAGCTGTCAGATGGATATTCTTGTCGCTGCCTTGTGCTGGCGCATGATTGCGTATGATTATATACAACAGTATATTGATAACTCAGTATTCTGATTAGGAATCTGGCAACAGGCGCACGCTTTCCACAGATCAGCCACAAGGGATAGCTACAATCTACCACATATATATGAGAACAGAAAAAAAGTCTGAACTTTATCAAAGGTTTTAAAGGCAGTATACTGAATACTTTTGATGATTACATAGCATTTTTATGCTGAACCACTTTACAAAGAAATATAAGGATATATCTTATAAAAGCACTTAAAGACCTGACCTCATTTCTAGGGAGAGTAGTTACCCCACAGCTACATCACCAAAAAGGTTGCACTATCTGCTTCTTTTTTTTACTGCTGACATTCAAAATTTTAATTTTCCAAGATTCCACAAATTAATCAAACAGTGTAGATGTATGAATTTTGCAAATGTATCTTCTTCAAGTTATACTTCCAGTTTTTAATAGCAGAATTTCTACCAGTTGCCCTTAAAAGTTAATATAATAATCAAAGCTGTGTATCTGCATTCCTACCATGAAGAGACGCAGAAACCTTCAACAACTACTCAGCCTATCATAAGATGTGAGCCTAAGGTACGTAGGATGAATGACCCTCTGACAGTGCCTTCATTGACTAAAGAGGAGAATACATCAAGGTCAGCCCCCGTTTGACCTCAATTATCTACTTATGTGGAGGTGAAAAGCCACTCAAACCATGCCTATGCGAACTAAATATCCACTGAACTAAAAATCCAACTAAATGTTCCCTCAGGGTCTGGGAGTTCTCAGGACACTTCTACTGGACCTGTCATCATACACAAAGAAAATTGCTGGAAGAGGTGCTTATGCCATCTTTACTGTTGCCATTAGAGCGCTCAGAAAGGTTTTGAAAGTCTCCAACTCACATTCTTCATCTCCCTCAGAGGTCTTGGACTCCCTTGCAGCAAGTATGGTATTGAAGCCACTTCCTGCAATCATGGCCTTGATTTTAACATGTTTTGAAACAGAGGATCTGGTCTGTCTCTCCAGCAAAAACAGATCTATTCATATGCAGTCATTTAAATGTTGAGGTAAACACAGAGATTAAAACCATCTTTTAGCTTAATCACTTGTCAGAATATTAAGAGAAGTGCATTAAACTTCTTAATCTAAATTGTGTTTTTTTATTAAAAGGTAAATAGCTTCAGCTAAAGTGGCCAAGAAGATTCTCCTTCATCCCACTCCCAGACTATGCTGAAGTACAGTGATTAGGGTTGTCTTAGGGAATCTAAAAAATTGCTGCTCAAGTCTCCTTGGGCAGGAGAAAAATACTCTGTGGAAAAGGGTTAGACTTAATAATTAGCCTAAGGAAACTTCTATCCAATCACTTAACCATTTCCTTTCTCTTTTACAGAAAAACAGACAATTAACATATGTGAAATCAGCAGTCCTCTTTAGAACTATTGGCTGGAGTCACATTTGTGACAGCAGTTAGAAATGAAGGCACTCCTAGTTTACAGTTTGGGATTTAAAACAAACAAACAACAGAACAAAACAGAAACCAAACCCAAACCCAACCAAACCAAACAAAATACAAAACAAGCCAAACCAAACCAAAACAACAACAACAACAAAATCCAAAAGCAGACAACTCCCCAAAACAGACAAAACTCAGACAAACTAACAAAACCACAAGAACTCCTGACACTTACAAAACAAGCCTCCATGCAGGCTTTAAGGAAGAAATACAAAAAAAACACCCTTAATTCATGTTTGGAAATGAACTTACACTGAAACCTTCATGAGCAAAATTAATTTGGCACCTCTGATTCCCACTGGGGACTAGAGCTGGAAATGACTGCGGTCTAACAGAAAGTCTTTTCTTCTGGTATTTCCAGCTGAGATGCCAAGTGGAAGTGCTGTAATCTGATAAGAAATCCTGCTTTCATAGATGTTTGTCCAAACACAACCCAGATGGTAAAATTTTGGTTATCTGGCTATCTTTGCAGACTGACACTCAAGTGAGTTAGCAGAACAGTTTTCATTGTTTATACTGAAGCTCATATATGTTGTTTTAATACAAAATTTATCTCTTTCCACAGAAACCAAGGCAATGACAGTATAATGAAAGTCCTACAAGTTAATACAATAGTGAAAGACAATACCTAACTAACAGACACTTTAAATACTGATATGAGATACAAGGCTTTCCAAACAAAAGAAGTGCATTTTAAAAGTCTATCTTGCCTCCTTGAGGTCTTAAATTACAGTGAGAAAAAATTTTACTCTGAAGATCTGATGTAAAATCCCAGAAAACACTCTGAAACCATGGAGAAGTCTGCCATTGAATTGGCTCATCTTTGGAACAGACCAAAAACCTGTGTTCATTCATACTGCCATCCACTCTGTTCATCTATTAAGATGTACTTTAACTGAAATTGTTATAAGAAATGAGATCTCAGATGGTTTCTTAGTGGAAGATTCAGACCTCATCCTGCCCTAGCAATATAATAGTCTGTAAAAACAGACAAGCCGTGCTACCTGTTTTCTGAATGCATTACTAAAACATTTATGATGGTATGTGCTATGTTCAGAAAAACTAACAAAGAGATTATAAAGTGAATTAAAAATAAAAACATTCTCTGATCTGGTAAAACAGCTATGTACAATGCAGTGATAGTGAGGGACTAAACTATTGCAGTTAACTGCTTCTTTTTGCATCCACCTGTGAAGTAGCTTCATTCCTCAGTGCTGGTGAATGAAGTAATATTATCTTCTCTAATAGCAGAAGTTATTAAAGTGAAACCTTCAAATGAGTATGTCTGATAAAACACAATCATGCCTCAGTTTCTGTACTAACAATTATATGGCATTTTCTAGCGAACTCTTGCTTTTAATATCTGCAACAGCTAAGTAATTAATGTAATTATCTGAATGATTTATGGGATGCACCTGTCCCAAATATTCTGGATGAATCTATACATTCACATACATATACACAACCTCATTTTATTGATTAAATCAAGATGACACAATTTAAAATAAATACCTTCCAACCTTCAAAACCTAGACAAGTTTCCTCTTAATAAAATCCTAAGTTATCATAATTTAGTAATATTTGTATATAATATAATATAATATAATATAATATAATATATTACATTAAGTTATTATATCAATGATATTCAATGAAAATCAGCACACTATACAAAAAAATAAACATAACCCTGGGGTAAAAGTTCATCCATCCAGAACTCCAGATGTGAGGACCATGAGCACATATTCTGCTTGTGGTCCTATCTGTTTACTTGTAAGTGACTGTGTCCTTCAGATACAATGAACTAAAAAGCCAATAATTAGTGTATGTCCAGAATGGAAGTGGTAGTGGAAGTGAAGATAGCTATTAAGCAGCAATGCACAAGAGACCTGGAGTAGAAAACAAAGTGTATTTTGCTCCTGATGAGGTTTGCATTGCTTTTAAAACTGAGAGTATATAATTGCTTACTCTGGATAGACAAAACATTGGAAAATCTTCATTTGCACATGTGCTTGTAAGCAAGAAAACAGAACAATTTCCTGGCTGCTGTTGTTGCCAATGCATCAAGATGCACCTAAAGATCCTAAAAGTTTCTCTCAGTCCACAAGCTTGGCTAAAAGGAAGTAAATTGCTTCTTCAGGCTCAGACAGTACCTCTCTCAGACAGTCTGCCAGCATCTCTCAGATGTGCTTCAGGTAATTGCCCCTCACCCAAGCAATGATCTCAACCCAGCATGAAGAAAAATAAGGAACTGTGTTATCTGGACAGTATGAAGCACAGTGCAGCTATGTGACATCATCAATTGCAGTCAATGAGCTCACAGTGGTCCCTTTAATGACTATCTATTACCTGTATGATTTTAAATAAGATGTATGAAGTAAAAGTCTGCCATGCAACAAACTGCTTGTGTTCTTTGGTAAAAGAATCATTCTGAGGTTCTCCTTTCTCAGAGGAAAATAGTAGCTCTTTGGGCATATCTGTGATGGCTTTTGCCAGGAACTGTAAATGTCACATAAATGATGATCCATGTAAAAAGTCACTTGTGACAGTTTTGAAATAATTTGTTTGGAGTCAAAATGTGTTTGCTAGTGTCTTATGTAGCCAGAAGGTATTGATGCAAAGATCAGAAAAGGCAAATACACTGTTGCTGACATTTTTGAAAGGGACATAGGCAAAACACATCTCTCTCAGAATCAGTTTCCAAAACCATTTTCTGATTTCCATCTCTCTGTGTAAGACTTTCAGAAGACTAAGGATGGCTTAGGAGAAATTTTTGTCACCTCACTTACATATACTGTCTACCTGAATTCTCAAAATATCTACTTTAAATCAAATCTGGTTTGGTCATTTCTGCAAAGCTCATGGTTTCTCCTAAGTGCCATTCCAAACAAGGAGTCAGTGGCTCCTGGGAAAGAGAGGACAAGCAGTGCCTGTTTTATTTTTGCTTTTGCAGTACTATAAACCCACAGTAGCTTTGATGGATTTAGAGCAGATATAACCGGTGTATGAAAAAAAATTCTAGATATAACTAGGTTTATAGGTAACTAGAAATACTTAAGTAGGAACACCTATTAAGTTGTTCCAGAGGAGAATACTTTTGAACCAGAGAACGCCTTTGGATCATCTCTGCTATGAAGTGATAAGCTGTGTAAGTTCAAAGTACAATGGAAAGCCCTGACATTATCCATGCCTGTTAATAAACACTGCTGGTATAAGCGCTATGGGAAATACCATTGTGATTGTGGACACAGACCTATTATGACTGAAAGACCCTGTATATCTGTTGTTATTCTGTTAGAGGTTTTTACTGAATCTTTCTGTGTCACAGTCTTTCAACATACACTGATGTCCAGTAACTTTTTATATCTTATTATTCAGTGAAGAAAGACCTAGCAGATTTTTCTTAAAAAGTCACTGTAATAGTCTATAATCATGAGTTAAACTCTAGCCTGCATAAGCCTGAAAATTTTCTAGAACTGTCTATCACATTCCTTCTAGACAGCAAACCAAGAGTACCAAAACTGAGATAGATAAGGTTTCTGTCTTCTCTGGAAAATATATAAAGTGACAGAAATTCCTCTCTACAATTTCTTCTGTTCATTCAAAAGAAGAGCCAAAACTTAGGATCTGTCTTCAGAACTCCCTGTCTTCAATTTTATGCTGTGAATGTTAAAAAGAGCTACAACAGACCAGAGAGAGCCTAGGAACAACATCTGCTTGTTATGTCTCCTCAAAGATAATTTAATTCCTAAAAGAAGGAAGTGGGTCGCAGTCCATAACTCTATGTCCATGAAGTAAATATGAATAAGGTTTGTGCTTAACATTAGTATAACTCTAGTTTACACACACACACAGACAAATACTAGATTCTTGACTGGAACAGTTTAAGGGTAATTCCAGTCACATTCAGAGAATTATACTGATTTACGCTTGCTCAGAGTTTGGACAGGCATGTAACTACTAATAGTCTGAGGACTAAGGAAAATGGTAAAATAGCAAACCAATAGGAATGGGACTTACTGTGCCCTTACTGTGTGTTTCACTGGAAAATGAAATTCGTCTATAGAGAAGGATATTCTTAAAAGTACACCCTGTCTGAATTTAATAAAATATGGAAGAAAAAGAAATTACAAGGGCTGCACTATTTCAATGTTTACTGAAATAAAACATCATAATATGTCATTGCTGGTGTACCCATGCTTGTGAGTATTCTCTAGCTGACCAGGTTAAAGATTTAGCTTTACATTAACACCCACTTTCATGAGTTTTCCAGTTCTGGGCATTGAGTTTGCATTGAATACCTTGCACAGAGTATTTTCTATATTTGCCTGATTGCAATGATTCATATTCATGATTCTTGCATGCAAGGGCTTTTTGAGTCTTCATCAGTTCCAGATGGCTATTTTTCACTTGATGTCAATAATTCTTTATTCAGCTGTTTATCAGAATTCTTTTCACTGCATCTAATGGGTGATGTCACCCAGAAAGAGTTGTAATTGCAGGTGGAAAATGAAAAAGAGATCAAAAGGCTTTCAAGAAACAAAAATTTTCTATTTATACAAGTTCTAAGAAACAAAGAATGCAATAAGAAACAAGCTGACAACAAAATAAAATTCAAATGGGAGCAAAATTGTGGCTAAACACACTAATCTTCAAAATTTAACCTGGATTGTCAGCATTTCTTTGAAAAATAATCATGTTTCTGAAATTGCAAATTATATAGCTATTAGTCAGCTATATATGAATGAATAGTTCCCTTTTCCAAATTAGATTTATGGAATATTTTGCCTTCTGTCAGGTTATAATATATTTGCATCAAATAGTCTAATTTAGAATGCTTGAGTTATAAATAGATAGGAAATGTGGTGTAAATTAACATTGATACCAAAGACTAATGTGTTTTCCTTATAAACTGTAAAGTGCTTCCATGTCAAAGGAAAGCGAAACTGCTCTGCACTTGAGGTTTTCTGAGGTGAGAATGCATTGGTATGTTTGAGCAGTCACAGCACTCTTGGATTGAGAGATGTGCTATCCAAATTCCTTTCCATGTTAACTATTACTGACCTTCAGCCATGGAAAGCAGCTAGTAGGGTGACTTAATTTGGCACCTGTTCTGGGGATTTCTGAATAGCTGAAGCCAAAAGCAGTCCATATTTACATGCCTCAGCCTGTTCTCAGCACATACTGTATTTTACGGTGGATTTCCTTAGGAGATTGTAAGGGCAATGCCATGTGGGAATTCCTAAGTGTTACCTTTCACTCCTTCAGATACCAAATGTGAGGCTGTTTCTTACTAGCATCTTTTTTTTTTCTGGTAAGAGTGGCATCCATAGCATAGGAATACATATTTCTAGAACTAGTGAACTAGAAAGGAAAGCAAACTATTAATCAAGTGAATCAGGTAAAACTAGACTTGCAATGCTATTGGGTATGGACATTTGGGTATGGTATTTTCTTCTTATTTCTTGAGAATAATCACAGGAAGAGTGCAGGCGCATTGGCTCACATATGAAAAGTCACCTCTCAGATAAAGGAACAACAACAATGGTTGGAACCACAGGGTTTCAAAACAATCCTAGACAGTGGACAAAAGCAAAGAAATAAACTGGAGTCTAATCTCATCTGTCATTCTAGTCTATGCTGAAATAAATACCCCACTTCCAGTAACAAAGGTAGAGCACCATTCAGTTTCTGATTCTGGAACTATACTATATTATATGTTTAATTTTATTACTTTAGATTTTTTAGAAATAATGCTTATGCATACTTATAGAAGTTATAGTTTTCCAGAATTAATAAAATAAAAAAATAACTACAAAGACCTGAACAATGTAGTTAAATTACAAGAATATTTTAAAAATTCCAGAGCTTCAGGTAAAATTCCCCCACAAAAAAATTTTTATCAAGGTGCATCACATTCTTACATGAATTTACTCTTTTTAAGTGTAACAGTACACAGAGGAGGAAAATATCTTTATTTCTTTTCACTTTCACAGGTATATGAAGGCTATGAAAATATGTATTAAAGAAAAGATGGGCATGATTTTCAAAGGAATGGGGACAGTTCTGAAGCTTGTTTCCTCCCCTACCATAGCATTTTTATGCCAGTGCGAAATATTCTTGAGCCAGCTGGTTGTTTTGTTCAAACTGGCTTTCATTGCCTAATCTAGTGAATTCATTATAGCTCCCTGCCTGAGGGCTCAATTTTCAGCTGCACTGATCATGACCCATGTCAGCTGTGGGAAAAGGAAGGCAAAGGCTCTGCAGGCCCTCACACCTTCCTGCTCTCTCAGAAAGCTGTGGGGTAACCGTGCTGCTGCACCAGCCCAGACAACCATGACTAGTGACATTGCCTTACATGGGTCTTGGAAATTAGTCTCCTAGCAGGAGATTGCTTGTCGAAACGTGAGTTCGGTGTCAGGGACCTGCAGAGTAGGAGACGCTGGCATAAAATAATGCTGGTTCTGTGTCAGAAGAGGACTTCCCCATACCAGGCCTTCCTTGATTAATCCACCCTGGGAAATTTTTCAGGCCTGATCTTGCCATGTAAAGAGAACTTTCTGGAGTCAGAATCTAGAATTGAGTGTGTTGTTTCTGAGGTAACCAGACTCTAATATCATTGCAATAAGTAGTATAATTTTGTTTCTTGGTTACATACTAGAGACGTGATATTACAGAGAAGTTCTGTGTCAAATGCATTCTATTTGCTCATGTGCTACCAAAGGACAAACAGTACTCTGTTTTTAAGGCATTTTGGCCTAGATTAGTGGTTGCAGAGAGGGAGCTGTGTCCATTTTGTCCTCACTAGCAAGTGGGTGTTTACCTCCCACACTCACATCACTGCCACATTTGGCAGCGGTGTCACTTTGGCAGCAATAATTTATCTAAGAGGTCCCAGCACTGTAAAGTAGTCCCACTACTCCCTAAAAATTTTCTGAGTTGAGTAGTTTAGCTCTTTACATCCAGTCCACTGACCTATGGTCACTTCTTTCATGCACACACAAACACATGTGAATGCCCATCTCCAAACTACTGCAAGGAATCTAAAACATACAAACCAACAAGACAGAATGGTCCTAGCCAAGGAGGAAGAACAAGCAAGATGAAAACATCATAAAGACCCCATGCTGGCAGAGCATACTGACTCATACTTTCCAGTTATAAATGTCATCCATTAGGCTAAAAAAATAATAAGAAGAATCAGTCTGCATTCTGAGTTGTGGGGGGTTTTATTGCTTGTTTTAATAGCTCTGCTCTTCATCAGCTCCAGTGTTCGGCAGCTGATCCCTCTTTCCTTTGGTAAGGACATGTGATAGTTTTGCTGAATAGCTGCAAACATGCTCTCTGCTGGGTACTAATGGCTGGCACATTAGGCTGCTTGGTGAGCTGTGGCAGCCAAACAGAAATGCTTTCAACAGAATAATGATTTCAGTAAAGAAGTGAAGAGTTGGGATTTTTTTTCTTCTGCCTTTTTTTTTTTTTTTTTTTTTTTTTTTTTTTTTTTTTTTTTTTTTTTTTTTTCCCCTCCACTCTGCTTGGTGCCAGCGCTCTTATAATAGTATTCTCAGAGTTTTCTTCTTAACCATTTTAGAGCCCAGATGTAGGAAGGCAGCCAACACAGCTGGTGGAGTCTAAGAGTTTCACAGATGGGGAAGGATTATATGGCCTTCATTTTAATCTTAACTGTTAGTTTACACTTTATTCTTAACTGTTATTGATGTTATTGCTATTGGAGTGTCAAGAAAAAATGCCCAGGCTTGCTGAGTTGGAAGACCTATGAGATGAAGACCTTCCTCTCCCTCCTGTTGTCATTGTCTTGCCACTGTACTTTGTTACCTCTGCTGATTCTATCACCAGGAATCCAGATTTAATTAGTTGTTCCATTCTGAGCCCACACTGATAATCTGTGCTCAGCTATTACAAGTGATGTAGAATGATGCTGTGAACTCATTCTCACAGCAGGCTAGATATAAAATCAGCTTTCTTCTTATACCTTATTCTTAGGAATATATGCTGAATTTCTAGCATATTTCTAAGGAGAAGGGTGTATATGGAGTACCAGTACCAAGCTTCCTGGCAGCAAGATAAAATGTACACAACAATTTGAAAAGAAGTGATATGACAACCAATAGAGCTTCCTTATAGTCATCCAGTAAGTACTGGGCTGGCCCCTCAGAGACTCGGGAACTTTCTTCTCCTAAGGATGCAAATCAGATTGCTGGAAACATTCAAATTTTGCTTCTGAGAATTTTTTTTCCTATTAAAGCTTTGCTATCACCTGAGCAGCCTCATGGGATCTTTTCTCATGCAACATGTGGCAACTCCTACCAGCCTTGAGTTACTTATAATCTCGGTTATGGTATGGTTTCTGAAGGGTGGTTTTTGAGAGCAGCCCGATCTGGGGTATTGCAGTTACAGACCATAGAACTCCATGTTCCTAGTACATCTGTGAAAGCATTTGGGGAATGGCAGTACGGATGGAAGTAACACTGATTCATTCTCTCTTCATATGGAAACAGAAGGAACAGTTGGCCTCTCCAAACTGGAATGATACAGAGATCTGAATATGCAAAAATAGCACAGCAATTTCTAAACGTCTCAGAATGTGTTGAAAAATGGTGCCTTGAGGTCCACTATGAAACACTTGAAAGGTACAGAGTGCAACTCATGGTTACACTAAGCCTCTTGACTTTTAACCTAACATAGGTTATGCTGAAAATCAAGAGGAGTCAGGTATTTAATATGTGCTTATAATTTTAGACCTCCTCTAGCACTAAGCATATCCCCTACCATAAACAAATCTCTGATTGCAGCACACACAAATGAATGATGGAGATTTCTGGAGGTATTAAACAATTAATTTCTTCACCAATTTAGGTTTTTGAGAAACCATTTCTGGTGGATGTCTGGCTATTAATTTACAGCCTTCCATTGTTCACCATTTTCTTCTCCCTCCTCATCACAGAATCAGAATAATTTGGTTTGTGCCTGTATCTGCCTGATGGGACTATCAGGTCCAGTGTCTTAGCTAATGCTGGTAATAAAAGTGGTCTTGCATGAAGATCCAGGTCTGTGAGTGGGAGCTTCTGATTCATACACACTCCTTTCTACAAGCACAGTTGCAGGAATGGTAGCCTCCAGTAAGCAAACAGCTGAGAAGGTGCTGTTTGTACAGAGAATATGAATACAAGTCTCTACGCTCTCCACTAACTCATGCATGTGGCCATGTTCGAGCTTATGCCTACCTCCATTTCCTTCCCTTGTGTCAGCAAGTCACTGCTTCTGTTGCTTCCGAAGTTCACTGTCATTATATATACAAGCAACGCATGACTAGAGAGCTTTAAATGAGATCAAGATTTTTGCATGTAGGCTTTTGTTGCCATTTACCTCCTTTTCTAGGCAAGAGGGGCATCCTAATGCCTGAGACTAGTTTCACGTGTACCTGCTGAAATCCGTACCCAGCTTCCACTAGGACCTTGCAAGACCTCAATGTTTCTCTCTCCTTGGAGGGTTTCTCAAAGGCTTTAACCTGAGCAGAGAGGTTTTTGTTGTATTCCAAAAGTGAGTTTTATGTTACCAGCCACTGGAAGTGTCTCACCTAAGTACTGTTTAGGATTTGTATATTAATTACTGAGGGATAAGCCCATTCTCCACATCACAGGACAGGTGTATAAAACAACAGATGAATTTCCATGCAACACTGAAGTGAGGGTCCTCATGACTGTATGAAATGCTAAGCTAAAACTTACATGACTAAATCTCTGTAAAGTAAACCCTTTTTTGTAATTCTTCTGCCATAACTGAGTCCACCACAGAGAAATCATGTTGAAATCTCTATGTTCCTTCTTTCCAGATGATTTTCTACCAAGATCCTCACTAGCCCAATTATCCATAAAACTACCCTTAAGAAAGAAGATCTTGAAACAGATAACAGATGCACTTAAGATTTACATCTTGTGATGAATGAATACAAAATCCCAGCTTCATTATAGCCTGCCCACACAGTCACATTTTTTATGTCTCATATGTAATGATCAGAATCAAAAAAGATAAACTCCAGCCAAAATTCTAACACAATATAAAAATAAAATAAATAATTTTTTTAAAAAAAACTGAAATTATTACAATGTTTGAAGCACTTGGGAGAAGCACAGTAAGTACTTGTTAATATCCATCTTTAGTATGTTCTCAGTAAGAGCTCTGGTATCTCCTACTCTTTATTACCCTCTCATATACCTGCCCTGATTGTGACACATCATCCTCAACAATCTATTCTTTCTGTTTACAATATCTTTAACTAGAACTTCACCCATGAAATTTAGCTTCCTGTTTATTCTTAATTCTGTGTACAAACTGTATGATAGGTAATATTAGTACTGTTCTATCTGTTTAAATATGCTCATGATTTACAGCAAGTAACTTTTGGCAAGTTGCCTTTAAATATTTGTAATTGTTCTATAAATCCTCCTGTTAAGTGATACATTCAGAGCAGGTAGCTCAGTGTGCAGGTTCAGTGCGAGCTGCAGGTTGGGCTCTGGGTGGCTGGAGCCTGAGGCAAGGGGCTGTGAGCTGCTGACCCCTTGCTTAAGAAAGGGCCTGGGTCCTGTGAGACAGGGGACTGGATACTCAGAGGCACTCAGGAGCTGAGGACTGAAGAAGAGGAAGAGCGAGACTTTTGCATGCTTGGACTGGGGATATAAAAGCCCAGGGGTTCTTCTGTTGGAGGTCCCTCCTTGGAAGCAGCAGCTGAAGTTCTTTCTGTTGCACTGCACTGTGAATAAATTGCTTCAAGGAACCAGAACTCTGACCCTTCTATAGAAAACTGAGGGGTGAACTGGTCAGGACACCTGGTCTGACTGGAACAGGGTGTGTGAGGAGCCAGGCAGGACAAAGGTGGGTTCACTGGAGCTGTCCCCTGTGAAGGGACTTTGGTCCCAGCAGTGAAAATCTCTGGCATTAGGAGCATGAATCGTCAGAGAGGGGAGCTTGTTTAACAGTTAGGTGTCCTTTGTATCTGATCCTTCTTTCTCTCAAAATGGCGCTTTCTGTACCTACCTAATCTTTGAAATGCATGCTGTGTGCATTTCACTTTCCTCAGAGTTCGTAAGTAAACAAATGTAGGACAGATAACTTCAGACAGTAACATACCCTTTCTGCCTGAACTCCAAACTGGCTGAATACTGTGTAGTGCAAACTGTTTCGTCCTGCTAAGATTTAAGTGTTCACTGCATTCTAGGCTCTGGGAATGGAGTGAAGGTGCAACTATATGGACCCATTCACATGATCACATTATTTGCATGGCCAAAATCGGAACTGAAGTGCAGTTTATGCAGAAGGTATATGATATCTGCCTACCCAAAGTACTTCTCAAGATTTACAGGAATGTTTTCCCTGTCCTCTGACTCATTATACCAGTGCTGAAATCATCTGAAGTGAAAGCTTCTTTTGTGAGGACGTTCAAGGCTTTAAAGGCTGGAGCTGAGCATTCTGCTAGTCTAATTGCAGTGTTTAATTTTCTTGCAGAGGTAACATACCACCAATGCAAGTGATTCCCAGCCAGGTGATGGAAAAGAAAATTCTATGCAGTTTTGTTTGGTCTTGAAAGGAACTGTAAGAAAAGACTGATAAGTACCTCTTATTACTTTTTTGGTCAGATAAACCGGCAAAAATTCTTCAACAGCATTGTTGGATTACAATAGTGTTAAAAATTTTATCTGTGTAAAACTAATGCATTATCATAAAGATATTATCTTCTTTTTCTTCTCTTTTTTCAGTTTACTATTTCTTGCAATTTCTGTGTCTTGACATTAAAATTTGTGACCAGATATCACATTTTGATGGTAATTATAAACGAATAAGGTATTTTGGCTTCTCTCTTTTCTAGAGATAACATTGCACAACAAAGAGAGATTCTTAATTTAGAAGGTTAAAGAGACCTATTTCCCTTTCACTAGTTAAAAGCAACACTTTAATCATAACATGGAAATGAAGAAGTGATGGTCAGTCTTGGAGCACTGAGGTAAAGCTATCAGCTGCACTCTAAGAGGCCAGTTTTTGCTGCACTAGAGCATTTACCAGAACATCTTGGCAGAAGGTTCTCATGCAACATTATGCTACATTAATTTAAGGGATAAAAGGCAGGGAAAATTATTACAAGTCCTGCATACAAGAATATAATAAGAGACACAGGATTCCAGAGCACAACAAAGAGAAAAATGGTCAGAAGATGAAGCACTTGGCTGCAATAGCTGTTTACTTAATTAGCAATATCCCTAATCTAATAAAATCATCATACTATGAATCATCTTGCACAAATTCATTCACTAGAGGTGTCAAATATTCAAGCAGTGGACATTTGTGCATTTTTCTTGTACCTCTTTTTTTTGACCTGGTCAATCATCCTTAGGATGACAAGCTCTCAGTCACATCCTTGTCTCACATGAGTCAGAACACAGGAACTTCTTAGCTCCCAGTCAGCTGCATTGTTTTCATCAAATAAAAAACATCAGTGGAAAAAATTCATCACTGCACAAAAAGCAAATAACTTGAAGCATTTAAACAATTGTGTGTTAGTGGTGGCGTACTTCAAAAATAAGTGCTGAACATTGCTGATAAAAAAGCAGGAGTATATAATTATTTATGACAGGTGTTCATCATATTTTTCTTCTCCTAAATGGTTGGTGCTAGTTGACAGCCAAAGGAATACTATGAAAATAAAGGAAGGAAAGCACAGGATGTTTTTTATATGGTCACTGCCCTTCATCTTCACTCACACATGAGCAACCATTCTAAATGTCTCCTGTAAGGACCAGTATATGAAGGTGTTTGGAATTCTTAATCTGAAATCCATGGGAAGAATGATGAACCATGAATAGAAATGAGCAGGAAAATCTTTATTCCCATTCTAGGAATATGCTCAATTTGAGAAACAGTTTTCCATTCCATATTGCGATGAAATGGAGACCTTTCAGACCTTTCTACTTTTTCATTAAAGAAAAAGCGCAAGTAGAAAATTTGCCTTCCCTACTCCTGCTGCTCACCTTCATGTTCTCTAAAAGAGCCAGGCAAATAGGGTGCAGCATACAAGAAGAAACTGGATCTGAAACCCATCTTTGCTAGACTGATGCATTCACGTGCCTGTTCTGAGTACTTGACAAGCCTGTCACGCATTATGAAAGAGTGTCCAACTTACAGACTAATTCTGAGGTCAGCTACAATTAATTCTTCATACTTAAAATAGCCCACCCTAGAGCTCAGATGCATTTCCAGTCATCACTCTTCTCATGCTGACGTATTCCCACTAAATATCTCAGTCAGAGCACACTGACTCAGCTTCTGGACTCACCCTCAGCCTCCTTCAGCTGCAGGGTTCAGCAGAGCTTGTTGTTTGTTTGAGCTCTCACTATCAGGAGACTGCCACTATCAGGACCCCAGTTCACTCCCAACATAAACGACAGACAAAAATGGGAAAGAAAATGTAGAAAAAAAGGGAGGCATACATATCCCACAGAAACATGAATTTTACCTCTCTTCTTGGATTTTTTCCAGATAATTGAAATATGGCCATCTTCTGATGTATGCCTAGGATATACATCCTTAGGACAACAATGTCATTACTAGCCCACATCCCTGAGTAGTAACTCAGAGAGTTGTGTTTATTTGCCTTTTTTATCTCTAAATATCAGCATCACTTTTTGTTTGCTTATTACTACCCTTGTTGAATTTCACTGGACTTGCATATCTAAAATTCAGTATCCCCATAAGTATTTGCAACATTCTGGCCTTGGTTTGTCATATCTTTTTACTGCTGGAATACCAGAAAATATGTAGAAATTAGAGTTTGTAATGGTGTGGTACTCCTTTTATTCTACAATTGAAAGAAAATCTTCCCATCTCTAAAATAAATAGCAGAATTAATTCTTTTCCCCAGTGAGGAATTTGCTGCTCTACCTAAACTAAGCAGTCCGATTTCTTCTGAGATGAAGGGCTGTTTGTGAACGATGGTGTTGAAATCTGGTCAGTAACAATGAGTGATATCAATAATAATAAAAAGATACTCTAGAAGCATTTGAAAGATGATCACCCCATATAATCATTAACAATCTGTTACTTGCTGTGTCTTTTTGGGCAGAAAGTCATTAACATCAGCACTAACAGCTGCTGCCACCCTGAATGTCAGGGAAAAGAAAAAAGGTTGGAATCAAATTCCATTCCAAGGTTTTAGTTTCTCAGACTGAACCCAGGGATGTAAACACCTCTGACCTCGGTATGAAGGATTTTCTGGATCTTCAAGTTACATCTGGACAACACCCCTGCCCCCATAAGAATTTGAACACAATAACAAAAGCTTAAATGACATAGCATCAGCTGCATTTGAACATATCTGTGTATTGCTGGGAGAAATTAAGCCGTTGTAATGCCATGAACATTGTAAATCATCATTTTATCCCTACTGCTTTTCAAATCAACTTTCTGGAACATTTTAACCCAGACAGTAGAGACAACTGCATGAATCTGAATTCATAAACTATTTTGCTATGATGGGATAAATGTGTATGTAACTGAAGTAAACTGGAGTCTATGAAATGGGACAAAAGAAAGTTGTTACCATTCTTCCACACCTTGTCGATGGAAAAGAAACAGGACAAATACACTGAATGAAGTTCTGGACTTAAAATAGTTCAGCTGCCCAGCACTAAATTCTCACCAAATGGGATTTATAGATATGCCTCAGTGCCTATTTCCTACTGACTTAGAGAAGTCCTATAGAATGCCTTTACAAATGTGTTCTGTGAGATAAGATTTTGTATTTTACTGCAAGACAGAACCTGCTCTGTGAAAAGTGTGTTTTAGCCCATGCTGCCTGATGCTAGATTTCCTCTAAAGTGTATTTGGAGGAGGCTGGGAGTGGATCAAATGTGTTGCAAATGTCCTTCTTGTCAGTACAATGAATATTGCCTAGGGAAGAATAAGGGCAAAAATAACTAACCTGATATCATTCTATGACAAGGTGACCTGCTTAGTGGATAACTATTCTACCCACATGGTAGTAAAACCTTTGACACTGCTTCCCTCAATATTCTTATGGAAACGCTTCATGGCTTGGCCACATGCACTCTTAGCTGGATTAAAAAATGCCTGGGTGGCTGGACCAAAAAGATGGTGGTGAATGAAGCCACATCCGCTTTGTGGCCAGTCACAAATCGTGTTCCCAGGACTCAGTATTAGGGTCAGCCCTGTTTAATAATTTTATCAATGGTCTGGATGAGAGGATCAAGGGCATCCTTGGTAAGTTTGCAGATGACACTAAACTGGGCAGGAATGCTTATCTGCTGAAAGGGAGGAAGGTCCTGCAGGGGAATCTGGATCAATGGGTCAAGGACAATCATACGAGGTTCAAAAAGGCAAAGTGCTGGGTCCTGCTCTTCTGTCACATCAACTGCATGCAGCACAACAGGGTGGGGGGAAGAGTGGCTGGGAAGCTGGTCAGTAGAAAAGGGTCTTCCACTCTCGGTCAACAGCCATCTGAACATGAGCCTGGAAGGTTCCTAAGTGACCAAAAAGGCCAATTGCATCCTGATCCTAAGGTTCCCAATTTAAATGAATATATGATTCTATGAAATGTTGAGTAGACATATTCTATTTAGTCCAGTTAGTGGTTTATACCTCATGCAAAAGTTCCCAGGGAGCCAAAAAATAGCTCTGAGCATGAACATGCAGATCTTGGCAGTCTCTGGCATGTGAATGGTAGGACCTGACTTTTCTGACTGATGAATCCCCCTGTGGCTGCAATGACAATGTAAGGCAGGGTGACCCAGGGCTAGATCTGTCACCAAGAAAAAGCTTGAAATGCTTTCTCCTCATATAAATTAAAATGCAAATATATATAGTCATAACAACAATCTGGAATAGAGTCACTGGCTGGCAAAATCCTTAGAAGTCCCTTGATACTTGTAGCAGATGTCCACAGTGAACAGGAACAGCTCTTATTGATGTTATCAGATTTTCTGGGCCATGGCTGTATCTGGTCAAACCAGAAAGTGAAATGAGTATGCACAAAGGATCATTATCCTATTGTGCCTTCGAAGTTTTGTGCCTTCACAAATCGCAGAGGACTGTGCCCAGCGAAGTCATCAGTGGTGATGGTTTTAATATATCTGGGGTTTCTCACAATGGGACAAAAAGTAGAAGAGGTTTCAGAGTACATGACCCTTCAAGTAGTCTCCTGAGTAACATAATCCCAAAGTTCCTCAGGTTTTACATCAAATTCCCAGACCTTTAAAAATCATGTTGTTATGCTCTTAGCACAATGACACCATTAAGATAGTTAATATAGGCTAAAAATAAAAACTGACTGTCTTCATCTACATTGAGGATATCTCTGTCAAATCCTCAGCTGGTTTCTGTTCCAGGAAAGTTGTAGAGGAACAGACACCACTCTGTGCTGTCACTGAATTTACCAGTCCCTTTCCATATTGCCCTTTACTTCCCAGAGTAGGGACCAAGAATGATAATCAACTCAGATTGAATTAAACTGATCACCACTTCTCCAGGCGACTCTGTGGTGACTCTGAGTGCATAAGTACCTGTTCTGTCATCTCTTCCCTCCCTCCACAGTAGATGAGCAAGGCAAGTTACTGACAGGCATTCTGCACAGCAGTGATAGAAGGTAGTGAGGGCTCTACTTGGCTCTCTCTGACCCTAGCTGGCCAGCTGGCTATGCAAAAAATACTCAGAATTTCCTAAAAAGGCATCTCAACCAGCATTGTTTGCATATGGGGGCACTTAGGAAGAACCTCTCCCAGATTCTTCCCTGAGACAATAGGTCTCTGCACCGTTCCCCCTCTGTGTTTTTCCCTAACTTCCATAATAGTCTAATGTGATTAATAACTCTTGCTTCTACAGCCAAATAGAAAGGGAAGTAGCATTACACTGTTTCCAAACAATACAAAATAATTGTGTTAAGACTGTAGACTGTAGACTGTAGACTGTAGAGTAGTATTTTTTTTAAGAACATCAGCTTTTTTTTTCTTCTTTTTAAAATTAGGTTTATTAAAGTAGAATCTGGAGTTTATTTGTTTGATTTTTTTATTATTATTTCTACAAGGTACAGCAGCTGCTTAAAAGAACATTTCACCATAAGGAACAAGCTGATTCACTGCATTTATCCTGAGTACACGTTGTCTTCTCCCACACAGTCTTCATAAATTAGGAAGAAAACTTAAGAAGTATCACAATATATGGTTTTGATTGTCCCTGGCTTACAGTAGTTGAACTAAACCTCAAATATCCAGTCTTCTTCTATGAAAAAAATGTTTAATAAGACATAAAAGATGAATTAAAAGTTACACTCTGAAATGCCTCAAGGTAACTGAGGTGACTTAGCATGATTTAAACAGGAGGTTTAGTGATTTCCATATCAGAGACCCAACCTTCCCTTTGTAAGGTCTGGGAACATTGAGTATCTCCAGGTCTTGGGACAAGTTCCTCAACTCTTACATAAAGGAACAGGAAGGTGGGACCCTTACACTGTTTCTGCCATGTTCAAATGGACTAAGCTCTGACCTGCTTTAATTCACTACACCAAACTTCATTCAAACAGGAGTTTAAATGTTGGAAATGGAAAGCAAAGTCACCCACAAAACCATCCAGACTCCCATATGCAACCTATGAGAACAAGAAAGACCAGCAGAAGGCTAAGCATTAACACCAATAGTAAGGTTTGTTTTTCACTCCCCAACCATTTCTTTTTTCATGCAATTTATATTTAGTGCTGGAAAACAGTTAGTAATACTTGCCTGAAACAAGATTTGGTTCCATGTTTCAGATTACAAGTGAAATGTCAGAAGTAATTCACTCAGGAAGTGGCAGGATCCCTCCAGGATGGCTCAGTCCTCTGTTAGAATAATAAGTAAATAAACCCAGAAGCTTTTTTGTTGTTTTTGTTTGGTTTTGTTAACTATAGGCAACATGAGAAGGTTATCAGAAAGTTGCCACTATAGAACAAAGAGCATCCTTCCCTAGTTAGCAAACTGCAATATATCACACTGTCATTCTCTTAACAATAATTTTGAATCATTTGTTGAGATTCTTAGACATTGAAGACTATCTCTCCCCTACAGAAAAATAAAGGTTGCTGAAAAGAGTTCATAGCAAAAAGTAGCTCTATTAGTCACGTATGGGAAGGTGATCTGCACTTAAGCGATCTATAGCATTCAATTCCAGTAAGGTTTTCTTACTGAGGAACAGCTGAAATGTCATAAACTATTGCAATTGTAATGGCACACATGTCAGAGCAAGGAATACCAGAGACCTTTAAATATTTTTAAACTGTCATGGCAGTTTAAACTCTCATGAGCTGAGAATGGAATAGCAAGGATAAATTATCTCCTGTTTAGCTTTGCTTCTGCCATGAGCTGGGGACATATGGGCAGTACAGTTTCCAGGCAGTAAAGAAACAGATTTGAGATTACTGTGTGCAGTCCCAAGAGACAGAAAGGAACATGAATCAATATTTGCTACCTCTCCTCTCCTTTCCTTCCAGATTGTCAGTTCTTCCAGTCCAGCTCCACACTTTTTAATTAAATCTCTTCCTCTTCATACTTGATCCAGGTAAACTTTCCTCCTGTAACCTACGTAAGGAGGATTGGCAGCGAGAGAAGTGTTGGAAAGACAGTCTTTTTGTTTGCAGTTTTAGTGCCAGGGAAGCAACTGAAAGGAAAATTATTTAAAGGATGAGTGTGTTCTTGTTGGTGTGTGAGAGCGGTTCAGTGAGCTTGGGAGCTTCTGGAGAACAGTCAGTATCGGCAATAACCAGAGGTCACAGACATCAAACCCTTACAAGTCTGCTGAAATCAACTGTTGACCATGTGCTCCCTGATGAGGTAATGCATTCCAAGTAAAGTTAAGTATAGTTTATCTCTTTCTATTTCATAGAATCACAGAATATCCCAGGTTGGATGGGCTTTGAAAGATCATGTGGTCCAATCTTGCATGGGAAAGAGAGTCAAGACGAGGCTTTATAGCACCCTGTCCAACTGTGTATTGAAAGCCTCCAACACTGAGGGCTCTACCATATCCATGGAGAGATTGCTCCAGGGATCAGTTGTTCTCACAGAAAAAAAAAAAATCTAATATGGACATGAAACGTGTCCCTGTGCAATTTGCAATGGCTGCTCTCTGTCGTCTCCATGTGTCTCCTCTTTGTAGTTGCCTTTTAACTACTGTAATGAAGTCCACTCTAAGCCTTTTCTTCTACTGGCAAAAAAGAAAACATTCCTTCAGTCTTTCCTCACAGGGCAGGTTCTTCAGCCTGTTGGCCAACTCTGTGACTCTCCTTTGTACTCTATCCAGTCTGTCCACATCTTTTTCAAAATGTAGGGACCACCCACTCTGCATTCCAGTTATGCTGACAAGTTCTGAGAGTGGGATGATTCAATCTCTGTTCCTTCTAGAAATGCCCCCACAGATGCAGCCCAGGATCTGATTTACCTATCTTGCCACAGCAGTGCACTGCTGACTCCTGTTCATCCTGCACCAGGTCCCTTTCAGCAAGGCTGGTCATGCACCACATAAATCCAGGCCTTTACTGGACTCTTTCAATTTTTCATTCCAGCTTCAGAACTTCGCACTTGTCTTTGTTAAATTTGGCACAGTTCTTGCCAGCTCAATCTTCCGGCCTATCTAGGACACTCTGTGAGATGGCTCTTCCTTCTGGTCCACCTTACCAGGCAGCTTAGTGTCATCAGCAAACTAGGTAAGGGTGCTTTCATTCTCGTTGTCCAGACCATTCTGGAAGATGCTGAACAGTGTCGGGCTCCATATTGATCCCTGGGGAATCCTACTTGCGACAGGCTGGTAGAAGCCTTTGATCACCACCTTATAAGTGCACCCTATGAGCAAATTTCCTACTCATTTCACAGACTACCCATCCAATTTGTATCTTGCCAGTTTGTCCAGGAGAAGGCATCAGGAAAATGTTGAATTGTTTTACTGAAGTCAAGTCTTTATTGTACCTCTGCCTTAGTCAGCATTCAAACCTTATGACATCCCAGAAACAATGCAGCCCTAAACTTTTTTTTCCCCATCTTTCTGTTCTGCACAGCAAAACTGCAACTGTAAAGACCAGTGCTTTCTCATCTATCTTTAGCTTAAAGGTAAAGCATTAAGTCTACTTTAGTGTCTTTTATTTATTAGCAAAACTTTAAGTGAGTAGTGACTGTCTCAAACTTAAAGTGGAAAACTACCTTTGACCTGAAGGCAAGTGTTTTTCACCTCTATTTCTCAGGGCTGTTGGGAGAAATCATTTAGAAAATAAGCCTCCTTGTTCTGTGATATATCTTACTGCAGAAATCTCTATTGCTTTTCATTCTGATTTTTAACCTGAAGTTGATGGGTTTTGCCTTAGGTGTACAATCAATGCCCAGCCTTTCTAATCTTAGAATAAATGAGGCTGGAAGGGATGTCTAGTGGGCATCTAGTCCAAACCCTGCTTCAATTAGGCCAGTTACACCAGGCTGGTAAAAGATTTACTGAGTTTTTAATATCTCCCTGGTTGGAGATTCTCTGCCCTACTTCTTCAAATATTTTACCATGCTCACAGTAAGAAAGTTTTCCCTTGCTTGTAATTCATGGTCAAATACATGTAAGCTGCCGCAGCTGAACAGAGAATCTTGATTTTCACTTATATTTCAGTTTCTTCCTCTGCTACATTGTTTGCTTGGAAAAAACATCAAACAAAAAGATCTTATAGCTCACTACCATCCAGTCCATTGAACCAGCCATTTCAATTCTTGTGTGGACTCTTCCCAATCCAATATAATGAGACGCTGCAACTGCCTTTGGCAGTATTTCTGTCTTGTGAAATAGCTGCTAGCTACTTTTTGTCATGATGGAAAGAACTATTTTGGTTTTTTTGTTTTAATATTCAAGAATCCATATATTCACATAGATTCTAGCATCACAATGCAATCTGGTGGAATTAGTCCAGGTTAACCTGTTCAGATAATACATCTGTAACTGTAAAAGAATAATCTGAATACATATATAGCTTTGCAGAGCAAAAAAGAACAAGGTTTATGCTAAGGATCAGTATCATCATGCAGACAGTCCACACAGAGTTGAGGTATTTAGGTTTCTTACTCTGTAGTCATCTTGGTACCTCAAACCCCAAGATATGTTCCAATATCCTTAGTAATTTTCTTTTGCTGGAAGTGGAATTTAATCTGAGACCACCATTGTAAACAAACTTTCAAAAGGAGAGTGGGGTCTCATCTCTTTTTATCCTGATATTTGGAAGCCCTGGTTACACTCAAGACACAATCTCATAAGCCAGGAAAGATATTATTTTCCAGAACTACAAGAGAGGAAGTTTTGCTTTGCTTCATTTGTGACATGTCACAGCTGAGGCACTGTCCTGGCTTCACTTCTTCCTCTTCTGCTTCCTTCAAATCAGCCTATGATCTCTCTTAACCCTTCTTAAGCCTTTTATAAAACTTTTATCAGATTAAACAAGACTCTCTGGAACATGAAGTCAAAAATATTTCCATCCCTTTTTTCTGTCCTGTATGCACATGTACTTTCTACCTCACATAGATTTGGCATCTACTGCTTTGACAAAAGGAAGTGTTTAAATTTTTAAAAGATATGTCTGGTACATCATTTTATGTCTTAAAAATGAGATAAACTAGAGGAAGATGAACTTTTAAAACAGGTAGATCTCTAAAACCTCCCAGTAAAATACTCTGCATTTTTACTGCATTTGTTTTTCAGATCAACTTCAGTTTTCAACTGAATCAACTTCAGCAACTATAGATGGACTGTATTTAAAGTAAATTGGAATACAGTCCTATACTTTTGAACATATTTTAATGCTGAAATTTAAAACTGAAGAATCAGCCCATTATCAACTTTGTTTATTTGTAGACTCTTCTATGGATCCCCCCACCATATGAATTCTGACCACCTCTCAGAAGCCAAATAGACTTGAGGTTATGAAATGGTTACAGAGTTTATCAACTATTAAAACAGTTTTGTATTACCGTGACTCGCAAAGCAGTCACACGGAGAGAGAGGTTTCACATGGCAGAGAGGTTCCTCCGTGCCAGCTCAAAGCTGAGTCTGGGGTGGAGAGCCTCCTTGTTTATTTCTTACTTTATATACATTTTTGGGTCTGGCCGAACATTGGCTTCTTGGAGTTCTCACCCCTCAGCCGAATGGTCAAACCAGCTGTCAGTTACAATTGTTTTCAGGTTAGAAATATGCAAACAAAGGACAGAGAATGAAAAACAAAGGAATTGTTTATGTTACATATGTGGGAAAAAGGTAGAAAACTGCTCTTAATATTGTGCAGTAGCTAAAGATCTGACTCCATTTTATGAAAATTCAAAAAGCTATAAAAAACTCAGAAAAACCAGGGTAACAGTTTTGTGGATGAGTTAAGATTTAAAGCTGCATTTTTGTCACTTCCTTTTGTAATATATTTCTGGTAACAGATCAGAGTGCTTTTCCAGCATAGCCACAGAAGAATCATTGCAAATTAGGTATGTCAGAAATGGACTCTGGTGTTCAGTAGTGCTGAATATTCTCAGCTTCCATTAGTTGCAGCTGACAGTGAGGATGATATCTGCCTGAACATCAGGTTTTAAGATTATACTTCCTCTGAACTCATGCAGATAACTGCAAGTTGGATAATCAGTGAACATCCATCTCATACAAAGCCTGTGAGTCTCACCCTATTGTACCTCTGTGTCTACGTGACTGTAAAGTGGGTCTGGGGTGACCACCTTGGTTGCTGGCATCTTCACTGGAGTAGTCTAAAGTTAGATGACATTAATTTCATTTTCTGTCCAAATTTAGCACTGAATGAGGAGAATCTATAGCACACTTTCAGAGCTGCACGTTGCAGAGAGATGGTGGAAGAGCTAGAATATGATTTTCCTGATTTTTCATCCAATGAGATGTAACATATTGTCCACAACTCCACCTCATTTATAACATGAAATCTTCAATTTGAATTCATCTCTGGTCCATTGCTAATTCCTGTTACCTTTTTATAAGCACATAATATCTGCATTGTCCTATGAGGCAAATAGCAAGTCTTTTCAAGGTCAAACTGATGAAACCCACAGCCGTTAGTTATAAGAAACAAAACAAAACAAAAACAAACAAACAAACAAAGGGGGGGGAAAAGGGCTGAATTTAGCAAATAGGATTTATTTGGGTATCAACTATCACTTCAAAATAGCAGGAGGCATGGTTGCTGAGAGAAAGAGATACAAATATAGTTTAGAAGCCTTATATAGTTTTATAAATAACTAGACAAGCTTATATATAGATGGATATTAAAGAGGTTTGTCACTCTAAGGACCTATCTCTGCTTCTCCCCAAGTAGAGAGGAACATTTGTAAGACAGCACACTAGTAGGAGGTAGTCATAAAATTTTTTGTGTCCTGTATCTGAAGCACTTTTTTTGCTCATTAGAGTCTTGGGTATTAGTGATTGATGTGGGTTTTCCAAATGGGGCACACTAGCCCTCCAAATTTCCACTGTCACAATGTGACAAGGATCAAGGAGCACTTCCTATACAGTACTTGTAGTCTGTCTGTTCATGGTCTCTGTTTAGCAGGGCTGCACAGTCTGATAGGTATTCCTATTTCATAAACAAACCTGAAATTTTGTGTTTCCAAAAATAAAATTTATTTTATCTTTCTAGGTTAATGTTTTAAATGTAGGTTTCAGGTACAGAAGCTACACCAAGGACAACAACTTGCATATAACAACAAGCTTGTAATTGCATAGTTGACATCAATAGCTGTATAAGGGAGTAGTGTCCACCAAAACAAGCAGATGGAAAGATTACTTCAAAAATGTTTAAGCAAAATATCTTCTCGTGTATTATGTGCCATCCTACTTTTTCTGAATTTAAGTAAAACTTATATAGTTTTATACAGTGTAACAAACAATATAACATGATGTTGGGGTTTAAGTCTCTGTGGAATTTTTTCCCCCCTCCCAAGTTGCTAGGAGACTAAGTGCTGAGTGCTTAACGTGGACAAAAGAACTGATAACTTAGTTTTGGGGGAGGGAAAAAAGCTCCCGGAGAGAGCGGAGGGTGGGGGGATCTCGCAGCTTTTTCTTTTCTTCTTCCGGGGGGGGAGCACGGATCGGGCCACGGCTGCTAGAGTCCACGGTTAACGAAGGAGTCTGGTCCTGGGAATTCTACCATCTGTTGGAGTATCCAGGAATTCGGAGTTTCTTCGCTGTCCTGCTGGATTTTAGGTGAGCCTGGGTCCCACTGCTGCAGCTTCTCCAGCACTGCTACCTCTGCCTGCCGAGGACACCCCGTGCCTGCGGAGGACAATCCACCGCGCCCGGCTTCCAGCCATCAGCGCCGGAGCTTCCACCGTGTGCCCTCGGGGTTCTTGGTTCTGTTCTACTATTGTTATAATTGCTGTTGTTTTTTGTCTGTCCTGTTATATTTACTAGTAAAGGACTGTTATTCCTTTTCCCCATAGCTCTGACTGAAAAGTTTTATTTTTTAATCTTCCAAATTATAATAACACGGAGGGAAGGATTCAAATTCCTCATTTCCTAGAGAAGCCTGCCTCTCCTTAGCAGACACCTGTCTTTTCAAAACCAAGACAGAATTTGGTGCCCAACGTGGGGCTCGAGAGAAAAAGGAATAACAGTTCTTAAGTGCCTACATTGCTGTGTACTGGATATCATGTGGTCTGGCTTAACCTGGTTTGGGTGGCATGTGGGTGTGGCCGTATTTCTCCCATTTGCAGGCCCTTTTCTAAACATGGGCCCTGTAACGAAGGTTACTGTGGCTGTCATCAATCTTGCTATATGGGTTAACGAAGTGAGGAAATCGTGGATTTTTAATTTCCTCTGGAAGGCAGGCACATGGATTCAGGGCTATCATACACTAACTGTGTGTTTCTGGAGTTACTTTAACAACGGTACCTACTGTGAAGAAATGACACCAGGAGAAATTTTTTCACAACCCTTCACCCAGCTCTTTGGGCCTACCCCACCAGTCTTTGAAGGGTTCAAATCTCTGAATGTTAATGACATCATACAGTGGCTGGTGTTGCTGGTATGCCTGTTCTGTTTAGCATTTAGAGATAAGGGGAGACTGACCTGGATAACTACCCTGATACCTACCCTAGAGAATAAGGATGCTGCCCCACAGCCTGAGCCCATCCCACAGCCTGACACTGCCCCGCAGCCTGACCCTGCCCCACAGCCTGAGCCCGTCCCACAGCCTGACCCTGCCCCACAACCTGACCCTGCCCCACAGCCTGAGCCCGTCCCACAGCCTGACCCTGCCCCACAACCTGACACTGTCCCACAGCCTGCCTCAGGAATAAACCACCCAGATTGGGTGAAGGAGATCCGTGAGCTGGGCCAGATGCTGAGGGAGTACCTTGGGAAACCCTCCCCCTGCCCCAACAAAGGAGAGTCTGATGGTGCAGCAGCAGAACCCACAGACGTTACAACCGTCCAGGTTCCAGCTGAACCACAGGGGCAGCCACAGCCAGCAGCAGTGGCCCCTGTGGAAACAAAGAAGTATAAGGTGAAATCAGAGCACCCAGGCAACAAGGATAAGAAAGGAGGGCCCTCACAACCCGGGGAGGAGTCAGAGGTTGAGATCATCACTGAGTCCCTGACATATGAAAGTCTCCGTAATCTGCAAAAAGATCTTGCACGGCGTGGACGTGAGGCTTATACAGCCTGGTTACTTCGGGTCTGGGACCTTATAGGTACAGGTGTGCAGCTAGATAGTAGTGAGGCAAGGAATTTGGGACCCTTGACCCAGGACTCAGGTGTGAATCAGGTATTCGTAAGGGAGCCAGGGCCCCTTTCCCTTTGGGAGCGGCTTTTAATGAGTGTACGGGAGAGGTTTGTCCACAGAGACAGAATGCAGGAGCACCATCATAGAATGCGCTGGAAGACCCTTGAGGAAGGGATCCAACAGTTGAGAGAAGTGGCGGTATTGGAGGTACTCTTTGGGAGGGGTGGACAGCATGATAATGACCCCGACAAAGTCAAGTGCACAGGGCAAATGCTGTGGAATCTGGCAACTCTAGGACCATCTCAATACGCCACATACATTGCAACAATTCATCCTGATACCAACCGAGAGACAGTGGGTTCTGTAGCCAACAAGCTTAGAAATTATGAGAGTATCATCGGTGGCCCAATGCAGGCTCAGGTCTCTGCCGTGGCTAAGGAACTCAGGGAGAGGATGGAGGAGGTGACAGAGGAGATAAGGGAGGTGAGGGAGGAGATGAGGAGGAACAGTTCCCATGTGGCACCTGTGCGAGTTACGGGCCCCAGAGTCAGAGCTCAACAGCCCCCAGCTAGAGAGAGAGGGTACACCCCACGAGCTGACCTGTGGTACTTTCTGCGTGACCATGGGGAAGACATGGGAAGGTGGGATGGAAAACCCACTTCTGCCCTGGCAGCACGGGTGCGTGAGCTCAAGGAGAGAAACACTAACCGAGGGGGTTCCACTAAGATGAAGGTAGCCTCGACATCGCACGACCAGGCTGCCAGGTATTATAGAAGTGAGGATGATATGTCAGATCCCCGTGAAGGAACCTCTACCATGTATGCTCAGGAGGGGAATAATGACCGGTGCTAGAGGGGCCCTGCCTCTAGCCAGGGAGAGGCACGGGAAAACCGGGTCTATTGGACGGTGTGGATCCGATGGCCTGGCACATCAGAGCCACAGAAATATGAAGCTTTAGTTGATACTGGTTCTCAGTGTACCCTGATACCATCGGAATATGTGGGGACAGAACCTATTTCCATTGCTGGGGTGACGGGGGGATCACAAGAATTGACTCTGTTGGAAGCCGAGGTGAGCCTGACCGGGAAGGAGTGGCAGAAACATCCAATTGTGACTGGCTCAGGGGCCCCGTGTATTTTGGGCATAGACTTCCTCCGGAATAGTTATTACAAAGACTCTAAGGGATTCAGGTGGGCTTTTAGAATAGCAGCTGTAGAGGCAGAGGGCATTAAGAAATTGAATAGCTTGCCTGGACTGTCGGAGAACCCATCTGCAGTAGGACTTCTAAAGGTAGAAGAGCAACGAGTTCCAGTTGCCACCTCGACGGTGCACCGCCGACAGTATCGGACAAATCGAGATGCCGTGATCCCCATCCACAAGATGATCCGTGAGCTGGAGAGCCAAGGGGTGGTCAGCAAAACCCACTCACCCTTCAACAGCCCCATCTGGCCTGTGCGCAAGCCTGACGGAGAATGGAGATTGACTGTGGACTACCGTGCCTTGAACGAAGTGACTCCACCATTGAGCGCTGCTGTGCCGGACATGCTGGAACTCCAGTACGAGCTAGAGTCCAAGGCAGCAAAATGGTACGCCACAATTGACATTGCTAATGCCTTTTTCTCCATTCCTCTGGCTGCAGAATGCAGGCCTCAGTTTGCTTTCACCTGGAGGGGCGTGCAGTACACCTGGAACCGACTGCCCCAGGGGTGGAAACACAGCCCCACCATCTGCCATGGACTGATCCAGGCTGCACTGGAAAAGAGTGAGGCTCCGGAGCACCTACAGTATATCGATGACATCATTGTGTGGGGGAACACGGCAATGGAAGTGTTTGAGAAAAGAGAGAAGATCATCCACATTCTCCTGAAGGCTGGTTTTGCCATCAAGCAGAGCAAGGTCAAGGGACCTGCCCGAGAGATCCAGTTCCTGGGAGTAAAGTGGCAAGATAGACGGCGGCAGATTCCCACTGAGGTCATCAATAAGATCACTGCAATGTCCCCACCAACCAGCAAAAAGGAGACACAAGCTTTCCTAGGCGCTATAGGATTCTGGAGGATGCACATTCCTGAGTACAGCCAGATTGTGAGCCCTCTCTACCTGGTCACCCGCAAGAAGAACGATTTCCACTGGGGCCCTGAACAACAACAAGCCTTTGCCCAGATCAAGCAGGAGATCGCTCATGCAGTAGCCCTTGGCCCAGTGAGGACGAGACCAGAGGTGAAGAACGTGCTCTACTCAGCAGCCGGGAACAATGGCCTGTCCTGGAGCCTTTGGCAGAAGGTGCCTGGGGAGACTCGGGGCCGACCACTGGGATTCTGGAGCCGAAGCTACAGAGGGTCCGAAGCCAACTACACTCCAACAGAAAAGGAAATCTTAGCCGCCTATGAAGGAGTTCAAGCTGCCTCAGAGGTGATTAGCACAGAAGCACAACTCCTCCTGGCACCCCGACTACCGGTGCTGGGGTGGATGTTTAAAGGAAAAGTTCCCTCCACCCATCATGCCACCGATGCCACATGGAGCAAATGGATTGCCCTCATCACTCAGCGCGCCCGCATTGGAAACCCAAATCGCCCTGGGATTTTGGAGATAATTACAAACTGGCCGGAAGGTGAAAACTTTGGTCTCATGGATGAAGAGGAGCAAGAACAAGTGACACGTGCTGAAGAAGCTCCACCATACAACCAACTGCCAGCAGAAGAAACACGCTATGCTCTTTTCACTGACGGTTCCTGCCGCGTCGTAGGGATGAACCGGAAGTGGAAAGCAGCCGTATGGAGCCCCACACGACAGGTTGCACAAGCCACTAAAGGAGAAGGTGGGTCAAGCCAACTTGCTGAACTCAAAGCTGTTCAACTGGCCCTGGACATTGCTGAAAGAGAGAAGTGGCCAAAGCTCTACCTCTACACTGATTCGTGGATAGTGGCCAATGCTCTGTGGGGTTAGCTGGACAAGTGGAAAAAGGCCAATTGGCAGCGTAGGGGAAAACCAATCTGGGCTGCAGATGAGTGGAAGGACATTGCCGCTCGGGTAGAGAAGCTACCTGTCAAAGTCCGCCATGTAGATGCCCATGTCCCCAAGAGTCGGGCTAATGAGGAGCACCAAAACAACGAGCAGGTAGATCAGGCTGCAAAGATAGAGGTGTCAAAGATAGACTTAGATTGGCAACACAAGGGAGAGTTGTTTCTAGCTCGATGGGCCCATGATGCCTCAGGTCACCAGGGCAGAAATGCCACCTATAAGTGGGCACAAGACCGAGGGGTGGATCTAACCATGGACAGTATTTCTCAGGTTATCCATGACTGTGAGACATGTGCTGCCATTAAGCAGGCCAAGCGGGTGAAGCCCCTGTGGTATGGCGGGCGATGGTCCAAGTATAAGTACGGAGAAGCCTGGCAGATTGACTACATCACCCTTCCCCAAACCCGCCAAGGCAAGCGCTACGTGCTGACCATGGTGGAAGCCACCACTGGATGGCTGGAGACCTACCCTGTGCCCCATGCTACTGCCCGGAACACCATCCTGGGCCTTGAAAAGCAAATCCTGTGGAGACATGGTACCCCTGAGAGGATTGAGTCTGACAACGGGACTCATTTCAAGAACAGCCTTATAAACACCTGGGCTAGAGAACATGGCATTGAGTGGGTGTACCATATCCCCTATCATGCGCCAGCAGCCGGGAAGGTTGAACGATGCAATGGCCTGCTTAAAACCACTTTGAAGGCACTGGGTGCGGGGACTTTTAAGAACTGGGAGAATAATTTAGCAAAGGCCACCTGGTTAGTGAACACTCGAGGTTCTACCAACCGAGCAGGCCCCGCCCAATCTGAGCCCCTGGGAACAAGAGATGGAGATAAAGTTCCCGTAGTACACATGAGAGGAATGCTGGGAAAAACTGTTTGGATTAATTCTGCCTCCAGCAAAGACAATCCCGCTCCTGGGGTTGTTTTTGCTCAGGGACCTGGCTGCACATGGTGGGTGATGCAAAAGGATGGAGGGACCCGCTGCATACCTCAAGGGGACCTTGTTTTTCAGTGAACACTGTGACTGTGTCTGTATTTATATTCACATGTATATATATATGTATATTATTTAAAGATTTAAGTTCAATATAATATGTTGGTGTGGGAAAAAAATTCGGGGTGGATAATGTTGGGGTTTAAGTCTCTGTGGAATTTTTTCCCCCCTCCCAAGTTGCTAGGAGACTAAGTGCTGAGTGCTTAACGTGGACAAAAGAACTGATAACTTAGTTTTGGGGGAGGGAAAAAAGCTCCCGGAGAGAGCGGAGGGTGGGGGGATCTCGCAGCTTTTTCTTTTCTTCTTCCGGGGGGGGAGCACGGATCGGGCCACGGCTGCTAGAGTCCACGGTTAACGAAGGAGTCTGGTCCTGGGAATTCTACCATCTGTTGGAGTATCCAGGAATTCGGAGTTTCTTCGCTGTCCTGCTGGATTTTAGGTGAGCCTGGGTCCCACCGCTGCAGCTTCTCCAGCACTGCTACCTCTGCCTGCCGAGGACACCCCGTGCCTGCGGAGGACAGTCCACCACGCCCGGCTTCCAGCCATCAGCGCCGGAGCTTCCACCGTGTGCCCTCGGGGTTCTTGGTTCTGTTCTACTATTGTTATAATTGCTGTTGTTTTTTGTCTGTCCTGTTATATTTACTAGTAAAGGACTGTTATTCCTTTTCCCCATAGCTCTGACTGAAAAGTTTTATTTTTTAATCTTCCAAATTATAATAACACGGAGGGAAGGATTCAAATTCCTCATTTCCTAGAGAAGCCTGCCTCTCCTTAGCAGACACCTGTCTTTTCAAAACCAAGACACATGACAACCTTTAAGGTTAGGCCTCAGAGAAATTCACCTTAATAAAAATTTTTAAAACTCCAATATTTAAAACATACCTGTTTTGCTAGAAATGTATTCAAATCACCTAACAACATTGCTAATACCTGTGGTTTTTCTCCATGGTGTTCCTTTATGATAACCATAACTACTGTTGTTGAATCTTTCAAACCATACTTGCAAACATAGACACCAATCATTCACTTTCATTCCTTTCATGCTCAGTTTATCAAAAAAGTTCTTGGGATTTTTGTTTACTCGCTACTCTTGAGTAATGGTTTCTATTTGTAATGCATTAAGAATAAACACACACCACCATATTTAAAACTGAATAAAAATAATTTGGCCATAAGATAAACTCATAAAAGTGTGTAACCCCACTAAAGCGAGTCAAAAATTACACCCCTCAATTACCTCATTTGAGACACCCTTCAGAAAACAACAGAAACAATGGGCTACAAAGTGGAGGACTGACTAAACAATGTAAATAGAGACTCTGAAATGCAACCAGGTTTTTTTATTTTAGGGAGAAAAAGCACAACCAGGACGCCAAATAAAATATTCACTGAAAAGCAAAGAATAAATAATATAATTTTTTAAAGCATCTCAGAAACAAAGAGTGCTAAACAAGCAGATAATCAAATGTGAATATTAACTCTTCTCTATACTTTTAATGTTCATAAGGTACTTTCTATTAAGAAGAATATCACCAAACACTCTTCAAGAAGTTTGTCATTTGACAAAGGCTGAAACTAAGAAGGATTGTACTACTTCTAGAAATTTTTATAAATTGTTCAAAATAATAAACAAAATGTGGAAAAAGAGGAAGTGAATGTCTTGTTTCCATGTTTGTAAATGGATCTGCTTATAGCATAAGCAACAAAAATAATAGCTAACTTGTCTTAGTGAAAACTGAACGTCTATTTTGAGGAATAAATATTTAGCCACTATTGATGCTTCTGGCAAAAATGTTTTCCTTTTTTGCTTTTACTCAGAGTAGATCTAACTACCTTTTATCTCATGTGTACAGCTGATACCTTAAAGTAAGTGAGACCACCACCAGCCTAAGGCCCTAAAAAAATTGTTGAATAGGGCTCCACATGATTCTAGAAAGTAAATCCCAGATTAAAGCAAAACACATAAAATCAGCCTTCCTGGTTTTGCCTAGCTGTGAGAATAACGATGAGGAGAATATTTTGTAATTTTAACTTAGTGGGGATATCATTGTGCATTTCCACAAATCATGCAAAGCAGACATGGGCAACTGGAACACCACTTGTAACATGTGAATTACACTTTTTCTTCAGATTAATTTTTCAAACCATAAATTAAGTGGGAGTGGAGTATAAGCAGAGTGTGGTTTCCCAAACCCCACAGGCAACACCAGAAGTCCTGGTGTCCTGGGTATGTATCCATTGTAAATGCAATACTCTTAAACTGTGATTTCAGCTCTTTTCTAGGCCCCTTAGAGAAACTGGACAGTAATCTAAAGGCTGATATCACAAATTTAATTTTCTATTCTCATAAACTATTCAATCATATAGTGCTTTCCATTAAACTTAGGAAAGGAAAAAAGGGAAAAGTCACTGTCCTGGCCCTATGACAGCCACAGCTGTGAATCTTTCCCTTTGCATTTATTTAGGAAATAGAAAAATCAGGAGAGAATATCCTGACATTTTTAAATCTTAAAATATACTTTCATTTCACTTCCAAAGAGATATGAAATATTTCCATGTGCAGCATATGTATTTTAAAAGTTAGGCCACAGTCTGAAAGTCAAAGGAATATTATTATGTGGGAAGCCTACAGAGTTTGCCTAGCAAATCTCCATATCCAAAATGGTACTCATCCCATTTTTACTTCAAGAAAAAGGACAGATTATAAAAATAACATATTACAGCATGGTACCATCCACAGGATATGTTAAGAGGAAGTTCAAGAGATATGTTAATTAGGTGGAAGATGATCCCTTGTAGTAATTTATATATTACTCTTTCTACAGTTTATTTATATAGCATAGGATTATATTAAGTATTTTATAAAACCCACTACATTTTTAGAGGATGATATAACTTCTTTCATTATACATCAGTGAAAAAAATATTCATATTTCTGTTGTGAATAACCACTGAAAAAGTTCAAGCTTATGGCTGATCTAAGAGCATTGCTTTCATTATGATTACTTAAATTTTTTTTGAGTAATCTGTTTTTCAAAAAGCCTGGAGAAACATTCTACATCTCATGTCTAGAAAACCATGTTTCTGAATAGATTCAAAAAATTCCTAGGTCTCAAATGAAGTCCAACGTTTCTTTTTCTGTGCAATGATTTTTCTTTTCTCTTTACCATGTGGAGAGAACACTGAAGTGGTTGTTCTAGGTCACTCTGTGAAGGGTATAATCTGAGTTACATAAAGTTTGCTCTTTTTTCTTGTAGGACAAGGGCCTAAGCTTTGGAAGCATAGAGGCATGTGTGAGGGGAACCTGCCACTTCTTGCACATAGTGATAACAGGAATAAAAGGGAATTACTTTTGTTAAATGATGATGTTTGTGAAGATATTATTTTCTATATTTAGCTGTTCTCCAGCAAGACAAGGCACAACCTCTTGAGATGCTTCACTCCTTTCACTCATTACAATGCTGTTGTACTGCATGGAAGAGGAACTACCCTAAGTTACAACTGTATCACCTGATGCAAGTATAGGTGACAGAGGAAATGTTAGGCTCAATGAGATATTAAAAGACAAAAAGCAAAGTAAATAACTGAGAGTTTAGTGGCACTGAGCCCCATAGTGCAGCCATCCCAATTATCTCAGGCTCTACAGCTTAGAATTAATTTTCCTGTATTTGAAACATATACACATTGCAGTATTAGAGTATAGGTGAGTGTTTTTCAGAATTCTGGGCCAAGGAAAAGTAAATTCATTCTTTTAAAATTGAAATACCATATGTTCACAGCCAAGATAATGTAGGCCACTCCAAAGTTTTTATCCTTTGTCAAGGCGAGAATGGGAAATTGTAATGGATTTTCATTCAGATCAGAGCTGATTTTATAACCTATCCCATTAAATGGCATTAAATTCACATGACCTGATTTTACATAACAGAGTTATCATAACACAACTGACTGAACACAGACCTGCATTTTGCTGTAGCAGATGATATTTAGACCATCATTATTAACTGTTCTGTGCAGATTTTTTTCCTGCTTCAATGAAATTAAATATATTCTTCTTTCCTTTTAAACCACTTTAAAATAACCTGATTGCTTATTTCTATAGCTATACAACAAAATGATCCTTTAATTAAAATCATGCTGAGACTGTCACCTAAGGAACACTGTTACAATCCTCCTACTTTCAGATGGGTTTTTTAGTAAATAATGTCTTTGAATTCATCTGTCAGTACCACCTAATAACTGCCTAACGGGTTAGCCAGTTAGAACAAGATAGGACAAATGCAGAGGTCTGAGATATCATGTTCCTGCATAATTTGTTAAGACTGGTGACTAGAAAGGAGAGAGGGACCCAAATCAGCCAGTGAGACTTGCCCTGCTAAAGCCCCTGTCAGCTTTCCATCACTAGATTAGTCAGCCTGTTCATGGTGGTTCTAAACTTGCCATTGCTAGTTGTGCTCGGGCCTAATGTGATTCATGAAAAACCTGACTTTTTCCATCTTGCTGCTCTAACTGAATCTTCTAACATGTTCATTCATATCAGGGTTTCATTTAGGGAAGAATACATTTTACTACTTTTGTCAAAGAAACTTTTGTCTAATGTTTTCAATTTTTTTTCAAAAGTTTCTTTTTAGATTTTGAATTGTTCAGAGCTCCCCAGACTTTGCTCCAACTGATGGCAGTGGCAGAATATCTTTTGATGCCCATGGGAGCTGCACGGGACCAGCCTTGTATCCTTTCCACATGCTTACAGTTTTTTATGTTCCTCTGGCCAAGAATGTAGCATTACTCTGCACATCTTAATTCTGTTAGCATAGAAAGGAAATATTTGTGACTATTTAAAATAAAGAATAAAATGGATTTTCCCCACTTCACTTTTTTGAGGCAATGCCAAGGCTAATATTTCATTCTGAATGCCTAAACAGTTATGTGCAGGATCCATAGAGTGAGTTGGACAGTGCATGACGTTAATTTCTTATCACTGAAGCATAACATTATTAATATGTGCTGAACATGATGGCTGACAGAGAATACTGGCCATAGCCAGAGACAAAATGTTTTAGCAAATACCCTTACTAAGTATGGAAGAATACTGAAATGAAATACAGTCTGTGTTGTGCTGTGAAGTTGGTAGGAAAGGGACATTCTGGTGCAAAGACTCGATCTACGGTTTTCCTCATGTTATATGCCTAAACACATATTAGTTTGAAGGTTTACTTAATTTGTATGTTAATATCAATTGCCAATAGCCACTTGGACCAAATAAAGTCCTTTTGTTTCTCATAGTTGGTTTTGTATTAGCATCCAAGCTGACTTGGAAATGTCTGCCTAAAGTCTTGGAAAGAACAAATCAGACCAAGAGATTGTATTCGTGTGCTACTTCTCCCAGTTGTTTAAAAAGCCCTACCAGACAACACATTTTAAAACAAAACAAAGCAAAACAAGACAAAACAAACAAACAAACAAACAAAAACACCAACAGAAGGACATTGTAGAAGGTAAAAGCCGGTCAGGTCATTTGATACTGCATATTATCAGTTCTTTCTTTTCTGGCCAAGCATGAATATTCTTGTGAATTTGGAGTTTAGACAGGCAGAGTTGTTGTGTGACAAAATTACAGTTACTCGTGAATAATTTGAATTTCAATGTGTATGTGAAGAAAATGGCTCAACACAAAGCTTTTTGTATTAACGCTATCTGTGACTCGGTATCATCACGCATAATATGGGTTCATTGTGTGAAAGCAGTAGTGCATGAACAGCCATGGAAATGGTGTATGAAAAGCCACTTGATGCCATACACTGTTCCTGGAAATGGTAATGATGTAAGGTTTGAGGAACAGTGATGCACTTACAAAACCTGCTGGTTTTAGAATCAGATGTCTTTTCCATACTCAATATAGTTGTATGTGAAATTTTGATGCATGGAAATGATGTTATTAGCACGAGTTTTTTACTTGGGTGGGTGAGTCATGCAGCTTTTCTAAAAGAGAGCAATGAAATGCTGATAACGCTAGTGTGTGTTCTGTATGTGTGATACGTATTTCTTTGAGGTATGGTAGAGTGCCCTTAAGAATTATGTTGTATAATTTTTTTCTTACCTGTGTCTGCCCATCAGTTTTGTTTAAATGAGTACTGGAGTCCAGTATAATCACGTATAAAACTCATTGATTTGAAAAGCTGCACATTTTACCCTGCAAATTCCCAAGCATTGCAAAGTGGAGATAAAAACACATTTGAAAACTGAAATAGATTTTATTAACAAAAAGAATAATTTTCATATAAACAAATATTGTCTTCTTCTCCCATAGGCTTTCACACATGAATTTTAAGAACTTTGCAAGTCTAAATAAATATATTCATGAAAGTTTGACTGCAGATTATATAAAGATTCTTCCATTTTGACATAAATCAAGTTAATCCTCTTTGAATCTTCACTGAAATGATGATGCTAGGCTAAATAAATCTCTTTGAATTCTCATTAACTGTTAGTACGGCTGATTCTTTGATTCATTAGCATGCTTGGTGGCATACACTCAAAAAGAAGAAGAAAAAAGAATTCTACAATTTAATGCAAAATAGAACAAAGTTGTAGATTTCAGTCTTTGTCAAGTACATTTTGTAAGGTACATGGAGCTATGATCAAACTTAAGCATTGCATGAGATTCTTCTGAATTGCCATTCAAATATTTTCCTAACTTTGACAAAATGTAAATTAATTATGCAGCTGCACATTGTCTTATCTGAGTTTGACAGATGAAAATCTATAGAGAAAAAAAGTGGTGATATATCCACAGTATAACTCAGACAAATAGATATCAGTAACTAAGTTTTCTGCTTTGCAATAGAAGAACATAATTCAGCTTTAATGATTCTTAGGGAAAAAAAAAAAAAAAAAAAAAAAAAAGGAAAAATCATATCTTTAATCCCATGAACATCTAAGTGAGATAATTTTACATTGCAACTTTCAAGCCTGGGGAATTCTCATCCAACTCCCTGCCAGTTATATAGAAATTCTCAAACTACTATCTACTAAAGAAAACACATAATAAGCATAAAATGCTACTATATGTAATAATCAATTATCCACTGAGAAACTATATAATTTAGATGTATTGTCACAGTGCTTAGCAGAACTCAGAAGAAAGAAATGCACAAGATCACAAGGAAAATGGAGTAATCAGCAGCCATTTTCCACATTACATAGCAGCAGAAGCAGAGCTGCACAAAGCTTTCCGCATTGTGTTTCCATGATCTAATATTGCACCACAGAATGAGTTCAGTTCCTTGACTTGTGGCAAAGGTGGGTGGGATTTCCAAGAGGTCTTTATTTACATAAAGTCCCTGCACAGCTGGACCGAGCATCTGTGATTGAATGTGATGGGGTGCACCATACCAGGCATAGCCACAGGCATCAAACTGCCTGAACAGTCTTTTAGGAGAACAGGATACTGCATTATTTAATCTATCATTAATAAGTTCCACTTAAAGCATAATGCCTCCTGTCATGTTTCTTGACTTTCATGAGCTAATCCAAGTTGCTTCTTCTTATTATATAACTGTACTTCAATACAATCCTAAAGACTGCTTCAGGATGTCTCTTACAGCTTCCCATTATTTATGTATTGTCACAGAAAACCCACTTCAAAGGCATGTCTAGATGTAGGGAAAACTTAAGATTTATTGGGTCCTCCCAGCTCAAATAGACAACAACTATTCATTGTTGGGATTTCTTCATTGTAAAGACAAAACCCTAAAATCCACATGGCAAATAATCTTGTGTTATTCCTATAAATAGTACCTTGGAGAACAGCTCTGGCTTTACACAATTTACATTTTGTGATAAACAAAAATCTCTTTGTTCTTCCTGTTCCCAGAGTGATGCCCAGAATGATCTCTACCAGAGATGGATTTCAGCTCCCTTTCCTCGTGGGTGCCCATGTTCTTACCCGGCTTGCTCTGTCCATTCAGATCAGTGCTTATACTTCAAACACTTTTCATGCAAGCTGCAATGTTAATTGAGACAAAAAGCCCAGGATAATGGAATAAAAGCTTTATTTCACAGACTTTTCCAATCTAAACACACTCTGAAAGTTATGTTTTGAGAATTTGACTTTCTTTTCCTCTTTCCTTCTTATCCTTACCTCAGGGAGCATTGAAGAACAGCAGCCATGCTGAAGAGAAGTGAGAGCAGTGTACCAAGCCCTGTGGAAACAGAAAGGAAGCAGTAGATCATTTCAACGAGTGCATTATGTCTTGGAGTTGTTCCTTGACACCACCCCCGCCATCCCAGCCTCCTCTGCCCCTCCCACACTCACACATCTAAAAAGCAGATGGAAAATATACTGCCAGAAGACATTGAAATACAGTGTTAGAAAATTACTCTCTAAAGGCTGGAGAAAGTGATGGAGAACTCTGGCAAGCAAATTAAATTATTCATAGTCAGTGGCATTTTGGAATGAAAGCAGGAAGGGAACAGGAGATTAAAAGAAGTTATAGGGATTGTACAAGAACCATCTGGGATATTGGAAAAAGATGCACTTCATCTTGCTACACTTCAGAGAAAGACTATGAGGCTAATTCTGAGTTCAGGAGACATTACCAGTCTTCCCAGTTTGTTTTTAGAGCTGAGCATACTGCTGCGCTGCCACAATATCATGGAAATGACAGAGTCCATGCTACCAAATCTTCCCCTCAAACTTTACTGTAATGGCACTGAGCAATGACACTCGGATCCTGAAGTTACTGTAATTTCCTTGTCTACTGTGTCACTTGCTACACATACTAGTCTCATTTGGATTTAAAGGTGTGACACAGAGAAGATATGATGGAGTCATTCTCAGTGTTTCAATGATTAAACTTTTCTTTAAATTTTATTTCCCAACTACATGTTCTCTTATATCTCTTTCTGAAAGACTACAGAACATGTTCTCACAAGAGCTAAGGTACCCTACATTCAAATTAAAAAGATGCCTTTTTTGATATGTCTCACTAAGAAAATACGTATTGCATATTACAGAGTAACAACAATTAGAAAGTAACCCAGTTCGACCCCCTAACTCTTGCATGGAGATACAAGGAAGGAGAGGAAAAAAGAACCACATGTGAGAGAGAGGAGACACTGCAATCAGTGTTTTTATTAACATGTTAAGATGCTGTTGTGATGCACCCAGGTCAACTTGGAAAAGATATTTTTTCCTTTCTGTTACTTCTGAATTTAGGCATATGATGTTGACAAATATCTAATTCATTTTCCATTAATAGGTCTATCCCACTCTGTCTTTGTACCAAAGGTAATAGAAACCAGATGGAATTGCCCACCTGAATATGTGAATGTAAATGCATGAATACACACACACACATACATGAATTTAACCCCAATAACAATAATCTTATCAACTTCCAGAACTTCATCAAGATAATCTTGTATTCAGATTTGATTTCATATATCAAGCTCTTCAGAAATGTTTGCAAGCACTTTGTCCTCTGTCACCCAAAACAATACAGTCTGCTACAGGTTCTTCACTTGTCCAATCCATGAAAAAGAAGAAGCTAACATATATTGTGGAAATATTCCAAGCATTGTAATTTTCTTATCCTCACAATCTTATACTGCTGGAAGCCAGCTTTTTTGTTGGAATTTGCAAATAAAACAGCACCTGCCACAGCAATCTAATGAACAGAAGGAATTCTTACACAATCAATCCTTTTGACTTTTATTTTAGCAATCAGTGAATTGTTTCAGTATACTGTGGCATACTAGTCTAATGATGTTTTCAGCGTGCAGATTATTTAGACCAGAGATCATGGTTTTGGTTATAAATCACATAATGAACTTGGAAAAATTGTAAATAAAAAAATAAATAAATAACATGAAGCACCAGAAAGAATCAGTAGGGAAAAGATAAATGTTTGTCAGTAGGGATATTAGGCATGTGTGCCCATGTGTAGCTAACACCAAGCAGACTGCTTGTTTAAACTTTTTTTTTTTTTTTCTTTTTTTTTTTTTTTTATTTTTTGCCGAAGGGGGATTGAATTTCTCTCATAGATGGGTTGTAATGAATGTATTTAGCATAGCTGTGTTTGCTAATTGGGGTAGTTCCAAAATAATGTTCCATTAAAACAAATATGAGCAGTATTTTCATTGTGAATTCAAACAAATATTTGCAAAAAGAAATCTGAGCAGAATCTTTTAATAATAATAATAATAAAGCACCTAGTTATTTCACAAGAATAATGATTTCTTAATATAAAAAAATCGCTTTTCTTAACCCCCAAACTGTAGTTTCTTAAGGTGGAGGGAAAAAAAAAAAAAAAAATCACATTTCACACTCAAAAATCACAAAGGACTACAAGGATTTCCAGAATGAGTAAGTTTGTGAAGTGAATACATCTAGAAAGTAATATTAGGACCTAAGCTTCCCAATAATATCTTTGGATGAGTACCTGGGGAATCAAAATTAGCCATTGCTTAATTTACTACCAAAATATTAAATGTATTCCTGTCCATTTTACTAAAACAGCTTTAGTACTCACAAATATAAAAAGACGTGTAGCTTGCAAACCCCTTTTACCGATGGAATTAAAAAAAATATTGTTTGACTGGCAGAATATATTTATAAACCCTATTAATTCTTAATCTCTGTGCATGTCTAGTGTCCTTAACTGGCATTCTATGCTCAGGACCTGCAAAGCAGTCTGCCTATGGCATCTTTGTGTCAGGGCCATTCACCTACCATTTATTCAGGCAGAGAACATTGCAGTCAATTTCCAACAAGCTAATTTTATTGTCTTGTCCCCAAAATGTAATTTTCAGCTAAATAACACAAGTTGATTACTATGTTTGCAGTAGCATTACTTTGAGGGCGGTAAACAGAAACTCTGGAGTAGACTGCCTAGCTGGAATTCTTCCACGGAACTTAAAAATGTCATTTAAACGGGCAAAGTTGGGCTTTTGCTTTCTGCTTGCCAAATCTAGATCTTTGCCAAATTTTCTCCAGGTGGAATAAGAAGAGGATATTCTGCCAATCTGTGAAAGGGAGACAGGCCTCTGAGGATGAACCCTGGTCAAGACAAATCAAATTGGTGAGGATTGAAGAAAAGAACTTTCTTGGGAAAAAAAAAAAAACAAACAGTATGTCCACAGCAGGTGTTTGTATTAGATGCTAAGATAGTGTCTCTGTGTGAACATCTCTCCCTCCAAGTGGTCTCACATCCACAAAGTGTGGGAACAGTTTCAGAAGGCAGAGTGGGTTTGTGTCCTGCGTGCAGCATAGCCATCAGAGCAGCACTACGCTTGATTGTACTGCCAAGAGAACAACCCCAGAGCCAACCTAACAACCTTCATTTTGATTATAGCAGGTGTGCTAAAAGGGAAAAAAATGTGAGAACTTTGGGGCTCATCTGGATACCACTGTGCCTTGTAGGAGTAGAGGGTGAGAGATAAGGTTTTCCAGGTCTTTATAAGGATGATTGATTCCTCTCCCATCCAAATGTTCCCTCTGCTAAAAAAACTGTGAGGTGAGAAAGAACTAGACCACGGCAGGGTGTGATTCTGGATGCAGAGGCATGTTGCTTCTGCCTCTTTTGGTAAAGATTTTGTTTGGGCATTTGAATGATATTGACACTTAGTGCCTGCAGCAAGATTTGGGCTGTTCCAGATTGGACACACAGGGTGAAGCTTGTAGGGATTTTTTGTAATTAAAATTAACGGGGCTCATCAGCTTCCTGATGAGGGAGTACAAATCTTCTGTTTCTAGAGTCAGAGGAAAGTAATAATATGGAGACAATGCTGAAGAAGGCAAGGATCCTAAATCCCAGAACATGATTGCAAGAATGGATTTTGAACTATCACTCTCATGTGTAGTTCAGAGATTCATATGGCACAAAACTCAGCTTTCCCAGGTTAATGCATATATATATAGAGAGAGAGAGAGAGTTTAAGTGGTTTATTTGCTAAAAATATAGACAAACCTTTAAATACTTCCTCCTAAATATAATGAAAAATAAAAACCCACTGGGTTTGGTTAGGTATTCTGGCCTAAGCCCAGTAGTGCTTGTCTATGAATAAAACAAATGACAAAATAATCAAGGCTGGAGATGACCTCTGGAGAGCTCTAGTTCAAGATCTTACACAAAGCAGGGTCAGTTCTGAGATCACAACATGTTCCTGAGGTCTTCATTCAGCTGGATCTTGAAACCTCCAGTGTGAGTGAGGAGCTTCTCTCAGACACTGTCCACCTGGAGAAATAGCTTCTCCTTGTATCCAGCCTGAAACTCTTCTGTGTCAATTTATGCCTCTTCCCCTGCCTTGCAAGCCTGTGAAGGGTCCAGCTCCACCTTCCCAATGACCTGCTTATAGATATACACGGGAGACACTCTTCCCCAGGTTAATCAAGCCCAAATCCTTCAGCCTCCCCTCTGTATTTTTTTCCAGTAAGCAAATATTTCTGAGACTTCTGTGCTCTAATAAACAGAGTCAGGATTGACCAGCATGCTCAGAAATCATTAAAGGGAACCAACAAAGAAAACTTCAGATGAGCAGGGTGGGACAAATACTTTTAGAAATCTAGCTTGAAGATAAAAAGAGGGAATAAAAAGGACCGTCTCTGGTTAACATTGCAGGGCTATTTAAAAGAGATGGATCAGATCAGATCTGAAGGTTCTAAAAATTCTGGGCAGTGCTTAAGAAGCACCATGAAGAGAGAAATAAAGCAAAACAGCATGTCAAAACACAGCTATGGGAATATAATCTGCTCAACCCTGAAGCAGTCATTTTGATAAAAGCCCAACTAAAAATGTTTTCATGGAAGCTAACTTCAGCGTAGTGTGGATAATCACCTCTGCAGTCACCAAAGAGAAAAGGAATCCCATAATGGTCCTGCATGCTTCACTGCTCCCGCCCAGGCTATAGAGGCAGTCTGGTGACATGACCCTGGGCAGGCTAAGTCAGCCTTCATGAATGCCCGACAAAAAGTCTATCTGCACAGTTATGTTAGGTAAAGCTGCATCCACCGACAACAGATTTTCCTGGCAGCCCAGAGGGCTGAACCATTGGCAGCAGCAGATTTTGCTTTAGCAGAGCTACTTCTTTTCACAAGCACGGAGTTCGGGTGCCTGTGACTGCCCCAGTTCTTTTCCCCGTCTCAAACATATGTGAAGTGGATTGCGGGTAGGAGAAGCTGTGTTGCAGGTATCTCCTCCCACACACAGCTATTTGGAGCAGACCATGGAGAGACCATAGGCACCATTCTGAGTTGGGGAGGAAACCAAAAGAAAAGCAGATTGCCCAGACATGTTATACCATACACATCCAGCAAATGAGGCAGTGTCCAGGTATCATTTGAGAAATCCCTGGCTCCTTGTCAGATGTGCTCTTTTTTCATGGTAGTGCAGCTTCATATACAAGCTCTGGCAGTACATGCAAAGCAACTTGATATCAAATAAAAATGGACTAAATGGACTTGCAGCAGCACCAGCAGCAGGTTTCTCATCAGTGTCAATGTACAAACTATACTTTAATGAGTTCAGACATGCCTTGGCTTTTCTACAGCAGTATTGAGTGAACTTCTCTTTTAATCAAATAAATTCAATATACAGAGAGAATTAGTTTCATGTAAAGCCTTGAACATTCACCAAAAAAATCCTCCTACCTTAGCCCTCACAATCATTCTGATAAACTGGCTGTCCCTTTCTTATTAAACAGCGAAGTGTCCAAAGAGTTCACAGTTATTCTTTATTTAGTGGCAAAAGATTTCATGTATCACTTCAATTATGATGATACAGTACAGTTAGCCTTATTCACAGGCTTTGATATTTAGTTGCTTTTTCATGGCTGTCTTTGGCAGACCTGAGTGCACTTCCAGGGTGTAGTGAGGGGCATAGAGGTAAGTAGATATATACCAATAGAGAAAGAAATTAGGCAAAGTATTTCAATTTTTTTTAGAGTGGAAAGGAATATTATCCATCACAAATGCAAATACACATATATACCTCTGAGTGTGGTTTGTGCACCATAGATTTGATTCAGTCACGCCTCCTGTTCCTGACATACTTTCCTTCCTGATGGGTCACTTATAACTGTTTAATGCCTAAAACACTCTTTTGCAAGTTGTTTCTTTTCTTTTAAATGCAGCTTGGGGCATATTTGGATTTTTTTACGGCATTGAAACAGCATCCATCAGCTGAATCAGTCCATACTTGTGGAGGTCTTTGCCAGTTCACTTATACACTTGTACACTGTGCTCTTCCAAAGTTGCTTAGTTGTGTGACGTCAGCTCCCTGGAGGCTAACAATGTCATTATCATTACCAGACAAAGACAGTTAGGTAATTTTGTCTGATGGGAATGCAGATATTGACCTGAACTAATGTATTTTTATTTCCCAGAGAGAGATACTTATTGTAGCAATGTGACATAGTAGGGTTTGCTAATATTAATCTAAAGGCTGTGTTCTTTTTTAGAAAAGAAAAGCTTTTACATTCAATTTCATCACTTGACATGTCTCTAGTCTACTTGCTAGACTTGAGATTCTTTGGCTGTTTAAAGACAAGTATGAGGTCTTAGTCTGTACGTCCCTGTGAAATATTTTTGGCAACTTCTAATTTGCACATCTCTTGACCCTGCAGAGCAAATTACCAAGCCTGTTCAAAAGGCTTGGTTTCTTCAGGACAGCCTAAGAAAAAATAACTTTAGGGAAAGGAGACTTGTAACAGTGATCACATCTGATGTATCTTGTGGCAACACACTTGTGCTGGCTTGAAGGCAAAACCAGCAAGAGACTCCAAGTCAGAAAAAACAATTTAATAGGAGAGGGGAAAAAAGGCAAAATAAAATAAAATAAAACAAATGCAATAGTACAAAAGATCACTGACAGAGTCAGAAGACAACCTGACACCGTGGTGGTAGCAGTCCAGATGAAGTGGTCTTGCTGAAGCAGTGATCCCGCAGAAAGGTCTGATAGCTCTTGTCCTCTGGGAATCCAGTGGGTAAGGCTGCCTGTGCTGTCCCAAATCCCAGATTATATCCAGGTGGGAATGCTTGGCTCCTCCCTTTGGGCAGAGCATCTCACAATGGGCTGATATCATTTTATCAGTCTTGCAATGGGTCCTTGATTGTCCATTAAACAGAGATAACTCCTGGAGGGAGTTACCTATGAGTCATGCAGCAGGGCATTGATGGGCCATTAACAGAAGGTAGTCCGGAGGGAGGGGGCAAGAGAAACACTGCCCAACCTAGTTTCAACAGCTCATGTAGATGGATAGAATACACACTTTGGGCATATTTTACATTGCAACCGAGGACAACACTATACATATCTTACTCGGTTTTTCATTGCTGGCTGCTGGCCGTGCACTTGCAATAAAAAGTCTTTGCCTTAAAGAGATTACTATTTGCACATTTTATTGCAATTTCCTTGAAAAGCAGATATATATTCTGCATATAATAAGCTTTGCATAAAGAGACTAGAAACAGGCTCATTTAATAGTCCTTCTGGGACATTTTGTGCTTATTATAATAAATACATGTATATGCCAGAAGAACATCTCCTCCTTATGAATGTATGATAAAATTGCTGCCAGTAGAAAACTGGTTAATAAATACTAGAGTGTAACCATTTAATGATGCAGTCAGGGATTTTGTGCAATATCCTAAAATATAGACTTTGGTACATAAATACAAATTACTATCTGCACATTGCAATGATTCTAATTTGTGTTGAAGTCCAAATCATATAACACTCCCTCCACTTGTCAAGAAAGCAAAACTAGACAGCCCTGAAAAGGCAATCAGGTTTCCCTGAGACATGTAACTTTGACAGTGCTATCATCCTCTACTAGATATGGTGGAAAAATAACCACAGCAACTGCTTCAGACAAGTAGGCACTGCTGTAACTGGAAAACACGAGTTCCCAAACACAGATAAGCTTGTTACTATTCCATGACAGCCTTCCATAGCAAAACATTTTAGTTGTAATGCCATTTTCTCCATTTGCAGTGTGAAGCCTTAAAAAAAGCCAAGGGTTTAAGAAAGAAACCCAAACTATTTTATTTCTGTTTCAGCCACTACTAATCTGTGTAAGTGTATAGAAGACATAGTCTGACAGTAAGCATTACAAGCAGGAGATAATTAAAAATAAACTATCTGTAAATAGAATATTGCCTCAAGTCATTGAGTTCTATTTCTTTTATTGAAATGCTGTGTAATGAAAGCTACATACAAAGTACATTTTCAAAAGAAGGGTTACTGGGTTTACTTTTCTATGTCCAGAAAACTTCAGAAGTAGAGCTGTAAATCAATGGGTGACTTAATATTTACAGGGAACTTGGTATATCCCCTTGAGGCTAGACCACGAATGTCTTTTCATACCAAGAATAGCAATAAAAACAATGAAGCCATAGACATTTTGCCTGAGCCTCCCTTTCTGCCCAAAAGCAAGTTTTATTTAAGCAAAAAAGGGCTAAGAACAACCTTGCTGAACGACATCAGTTCCCAATGCTTGTGCTACCTCAGATTTAGAGCTCAAACCTGAGGATTTTTCTTTACAAGTTGCTTCCTCCATCTTAACAAAAAGGATGTTTTACATGGCAAAGGGGACTAACATATTTATTCAACAGAAAAAGTAAAGCTTGTTACAGTTTCTGACAGATAGGTCGCAATAGGTTGACATCTCCAAACAAATGCTTGCTACAGTTTCTGACAGATAGGTCGCAATAGGTTGACATCTCCAAACAAATGCACCTTCATATCATGTGGGGTGTTATGTTTAATAATCAAAGCTAGAATAAAACCATTACTCTGGGTGTGGAATTTTTTAAAAAATATTATAGTCACGATATTTACACGATAACTTCATAGCGTAAAGTTCCACTTTCCTGAACAACTGTATCTTTCAATGCTATTGTAAATTTTAAATACAGCATTTCATGCTACTTTATTCTACAGTTTTTGTCTTACTTTTTCCCAGCTGTAACAACACTGTACTTCTTGTAACCAACAATGATGCCAACAGCAATGAATCTTCATTATATTAATTGCCCTTGTACAGGTGTAACTTTACATTTGAAACAAGGAAAATTTTACCTTTTTTTTTTTTTTTCTTTGCCGTTAATACAGAAACCATTATTAATGATTACAGAGCTGAACTTCTGTAGCATCTTACAATTGACTTTCTATTACACTGACAAAATAAGAAGATAACGTCACCAGCATTTACAGAGTTGGCAGCAAAATACTTGGCTCTTCATCCCACTTGGGTTTCATTTGACAGAATTTGCTAAAATGGTTTTATTTAGGGCAAAAGCTGGTAGACTGATTTAGTATAACTAAAACCAATTCACACTCTTTTCTGTAACGTTTAATATAGTTAAAAATAATTATATTCCTCCTTTTCTTTTGCTCCAGGATGTCAGGAAACCCCATAAGCTAACATTTTTACCTTTTAATATTTATACCTAAAGAACAAATTAATACATGTCGTGGTCAAATGTCCTATTAACCAAGAGGACAAAATTGGCATTGAGAAAATGAAGACTCCTTCACTGCTGTGAAATTGATAGACTATTTTATTTTTTTTTTTTTTTTTTTTTTTTTTTCCCCCTTGGGTTAGAATAAAAAACACAAAGTGTCAGCATGTTATTATTTCTTTGGAGGTAGTATTTCAATAATTGTCAATATAAGATAAAAAAAAAAATCCATACATTTATATGTATATTCACTCAATAAACCCTGCTGATTTTTGACCAAAAATGCTATTCACACAGAATTAGAATCTCACTAAATATGGTGTGTGAATATGGTTAAATGTCTATAAACCATGCAATAAAATGTGAGGCTAGTGTTAACTTACATTTTTGAAATCTATGCCTCCCTGAAGATGGAAATTGTCAACTAGATCAGTAGTCAGGCAGTTATAAAAGCTCTTATACTGCTCTGCTGGAGTGGCAGACCCTTCCTTGGGGAGATGGTCCAAGCTACCTCCATCTGTTAACTCTCAGCGCCATTTGGATCTGTGAAACCCAGCTGAAAACTGTATTTTGGGGTGTATACATTTAGATTTAGGTAGCCCTATGATAGAAGGATTCAAGAAGCAATAGTGCAGCACTGTTATAGAGGAAGTGGGGGTATAGCTACATGGCCTTTTGCAGGCTGAATCTTCCTACACCCGGCTGACTGGGTACCACCAAAAGCCACACGTCCAAATCCAGTTGCTGCTGGAGTCAAGGAAACACATACTTTTGAGTGGTCCTAGTGCAGGGACAAGACGTTCTTAAGCACCTCAAGGCTTCAATGTGTACTTTCTGAAAGAATATAAACAGCACCGCTGGAACAGCAAGTCAGTGCCAATTCAGCTTTGGGGCACTTAATTTCCTCTTATATTACCAACACAGTGTTTTTCAACCATGCCTGTTATTCACATCGACTCCTTTTTTTCACTACTTGTGTCTGCCAGCCATTCAATTCTCCGGCTCTGAATTAGCCTACTTTTCCTCAATGACTACCTATGTGCAGCTCCCAGTTGCTTTTCTTAAGCTCCTTTTCATTTGCTAATGAACAGGTACCACCAATGTGGCACTTAAAACAGAAAGAGGAGGGGAAGAGGAAGGAAGACTAAAACAGCAATTAAATTAAGTCAGTGGAAACCTTTATTGACAGTGAAAGAATTTAGGGGAGCAAGGATAGGGAATCATAAGAAAAAAAACCTGTGGTCTGTGATGCAGGATTAGGACATGTCTATGCTATCTTCTTGCTCAGCTAGAGAGTTTCAGAATGATGCCAAAATTTTTTATCCTCTTGGGACACCTTATCATTCACTATGTTACAAGAGTTTTCAGTTGTTCAAATAAATAGTACAGTGGTAGAATCCAACTAGGAGATTACTGTGGGTATTTAAGAAGGATGATCTAACAGAAACAGCCCCGGTTTGATTCCCTCCCCTCTGTCCTTCATCTGCTTGTACACTTGAAAACACCCTTTTAAATGTTATCCCCCAAACATTGTCTTCTTAGCATTAGTTCCTCCACAAAGCTTTTGGTGCATGAACTAACTCAAACCTTCAAAAAATCATCAGAAGCCATGTCTTGACCTCAGCCCAGGCATTGCAGACCCATCCAGAAGACTTGGTCTGAAAGACAGCCAGAAGACACTTTCCAACAAGTCTCTCTAGCACCAGAGTAAAAAAAATCTGGGAGAGCAACTGAGAAAGTTATGGTCTTTTATTGCCGTAGAAAGATTTGGCAGCTGTAATCCAAAATCCTAAAATCAGTGAGTCTGAATCTTTTTTAAATATGTGAACAAGAAATTTCTTTCAAAATTCTTGGCCTGCCCCTTGTTTTTCATTGTTACTTTACATTACAGAATGTGTTTGCTGTTCCCAGCTTCCAAAAGAACACATTTCAATTTCCATTCATATTTTTAGTTTTGGGTTATTTCCTTATCTCCCTAGCTGTTCTACTTTCTTTATTTCTGTACAGTGTGATTGCACATATATTTATATAATTCATTTTTATTTGCTTTGCTTTTCTCTTTTATTTTTTGTATTCTTCATTTTGCTGCTTCATTGAACTTTTCATCTTTGAGTCTTCTAATTTCTTTCCACTGCCATTTATTTTTAGTTTTATTATTTCTATTCATTATTGTTAATTTTTTTATTCCTCTTTATTGTGGGTCTTTATGTATATGTTTGTTTTCTGCATTCTTGCTTTTACTGTCTCTTCCTGTCTTGCAACAGGAATTGTTTGTTCATAGCATACTTCCATCAAAATACTGTACAAAGTTGCCTGCAACATTTTGTCTGATCAAAGTGTCAAAAAAGATTTAAAAAACACTCTAGGCTGCATTAGGTGCGTAACTAAGATCCACAGCTTTTATACATGAAGATTGATTTTTTTTTTAAGCCGGTGTTCCTTTCCCTGGTTATGGTATCAGCTGTGTGGGGAAGAGGGATGTGGAAAGACTTGCTCCATTTCATTTTATATGTTTTAGGACAGTGGGTTGGGTTTTTTTGTGGTTTTTGGTTTGGTTTGGTTTGGTTGTTTGTTTGTTTGTTTGTTTCCCAATAAGCTGATACAAGGGAGACAGAGTTTTCCACAACTGTAAAAAACAGATGAATGGTTTAGCATGTTTGAGGAACCAGAAACACTGATTCTGGAATTGCAGATCTGTTTTAAAATACTGATATTGAGTTGCAGAGGAATCTAAAGAGGAGAGATCAAGTAACCTCACTGTTTTTGATGTTGAAATCGCATATTATTTGCCCTTGCACTCGTAATGCAAGTTGGATTGCTATTCTTCTAGGATAGAAGTTTATTCTTGTGTACAAGAACAGTCAATATTCAACCTGAGTAAATCAGCCACAGTATCAGTGTAGCCCTTTGACCAGTTTTAATTTTCACACATGAGGTTTTCATTTGCTGAGTCTAGTAGATACATTATTGTGTTGTCTTTGGTAGATTGTGATGCTGTCAACTGAAGTTATAGAGGAGTTATAAAAGAGTTTCTGCTTCCTAGGAAACATAACTTTTCAATACTGGATCATAACTTACCAGAAAAAAAGCAGAGAATTTCAAATTTTCTTGAAAGCATCATTTATCCTTTTTCCTTGGTTTATGATTAATCACAATATTTTGTCTCACATTTGATTTTTTTCTACAGTTGTATGCTCTATAAACTGGTTTGACTATAACATTGAGCCCATTTTGAGGAGGAGACTGGATTAAGTTCCTTTCAACAAGAACTTTTCTGTGATTCTTTGATTTTATGCATTTTTAAAATCCAAAAGCTATTTAACAATGGAAAAACAAAATATTACAGACATGGAAAGAATATTTTCAAGGTATGAATTTTTTTCTGAAGCTTCAGTGAAATAAGCAAACTCATCTAACCAGTTTTGATTTCACTAAATTCTTATTTTCCGATAGGAAGATATCATTAGAGCAAACACATGTACTATTAACCGTAGTATTCCAGTTTCATCCCAGCATAATAAGTAATCTGAGAAGTTGGAACAGTTACTTCTCACAGTTCAGGGATTGTTAATCTTGCTAAAATTTGTGCTGTCATATTATTCATAGCTCTTAGCAGTGTTGCCTGTCCGTAGCACATCTGCCAGGTAAAGGTATGTGTGTACAACAAACAATGCTCAGATATACATACTAATTTCAGGATTTATTCTGCATTACCAACTTCACTAGAAGCAAAATCAACAATTTCCATTAGTACTTCATAAACAATGTCAGCTGCATATTATGTATTCATAGCTTGATCTAAGTGCAGCTTCCATGGGATTTACCCCACTAGAACAGGATCTAGCTAAGAGGTAGCAATATCATAAACCATAGTGTAAAAGCCCCAATGAACCAGATTTACAGAAATTTATTGTTTTGCACTTTAAAAACTAGAACAATATAATCAGTGATGAGGAAGTTTGAAAAAAAAATAAAAGCTTATTCTAATCCAAAGATCAGCCAAGTGTGTCAATAAATTATTTTGTAAATACCTCACTCTGACTTTCTTGTGAAATTGCTGCATCTCTGAATGGAGATTTAGTATTTCTAAAGACTGTCTTCTTAATATCAAGATTAATTTAGTTCCTGTTTGGGTGAAAGTTAAGTTCAGTGTTGATCTTATTCAAAATGCCTAACACATATTCTGATAAATTAAAATGATTGTGCATGAAACAAATCTCTGCTGCAAGGAAAAAGTGTTAATAAAAAAAAGAGAGATGCTGCTCAGCATTTGCAGAATCTCTAGGCTTACGATTTATCTGAGTGGCATAGAGGATGAGCTGAAGATTAGCAAATTCATGACAGATTCAAAAGAAAGCTGAACATATTTCAGTGTATGATCCTCGTTGTTGATGAGGAGACCTCAGGTCAAAATGATCTATGACAAACAGACCTCAGGTCAAAATGATCTATGACAAATACTTGTTCCATTGACAATTCTGAAATGGAAAACCAAGAAAGAAATTAGATCATCTCTGAAGAGACTCAACTAAATTGTCCCACATAATAAAAAAAAAAGGACAAACTAATATTGAAGATTAAGTGATAAACCCACATTGTCTTTCAATTTCTAGTGCATATAAGCTTTGCAATTGGTTTAATGGAAGGATATTCTGGAGGGTGTGGAATTATGCCAGAATAGGGTCTCTGACATTATGTGAAATTTCCCTGCACTATTTTTATCCTAATTTTATTTTATACCTAAATCATCAGTGTTCTGTTGCAATATTACATTGATGGTTAAGTTCATAAAACATGTCAAACCAGATTCCCACAACATAAGTGAAGCCTTGAGGCTCCATAGAGGACAAACTGAACTATCAGAGTGCTGTTAGTAAAGGCAGAAGTAAAGAAAAATCTTTTATTTCTTTAATCAGGGTTTAGAGGGCAGAAGAACTCCAAAGTTAAACTTGTAATTCTTCAAAGAATCAGATAAGTGCTGCCCTAGGAACTGAAACTTCCAATCAAATTAGAAGGCAGCATCCTTCTGTCACCTAAATTTCAAGACATAACAGCTTTGTTAGATGCCCCTAATGAAGAGTTCTTCTAGGCTACTGTGTCTTCAGCATATGCCCATTGTATGTAGATTGGTGCCTAGCACACACTCCACACCTGCTGAAGATTCCACTCCAGCAGAGGTATTCAATGGACTTCCAAAGTAAGGAAGGAAACCATTTCCTTACCGCTGAGGCAGCGGAAGTAGTTTTCTTGTGGCAGAACAGGTAGGAAACATTGCATTAAATACTACTTGGGGGAAGTCCAACCCACACATTCAAGAGACTAGCATGAATGATCCTGATAGAATGGACAACTGCCATGGACAACATACTACCTTTCCCGCACTGCATTGCAAGAAACTTGAGTGACACTATTAAGATAAAATAATATCCAGCAAGGATTATTAGGGGTAATGGTTTTGATAATTCTGGGCAGTAATCCTCAATTTCTCACCCTCTTATTAGCCAATAGGTTAAAAACTCTAAAGAATTTTCCACAGCTGGGACCAAAAATCTACTTTTCAAATTGAATACCTTATTTTAACACCTGAAACCATTTCCTTACACACTCCTCTCTGGTTCATGTTATCTGGTATGTATTCACACTGACTGGCTGATTTTACTGTAACTTAAAGTCTGGTCTTGTCTGAGCACCATGTAGGCTGATGCTCAAGGTAATGTCTAGGGAAAAGGAAGATTAAGCCAAAGATTTCTCTAATTTCAGGGGGAAAGAACAAGGAAAAAAAAGGAAAAAAAAAAAAAAAAAAAAAAGAAAAAAACCCCACCTTATCTCTAGTTTCAGAATTGATCAAAACATCCTGAAGGCCTGAATCTGAAGCTTAAATCACAAAAAATTTCAGTATTTCAGATATTTCTCTTAAAACTTTGATGGGTTAACTCTAGCCATTGACAAGTTATATGTTGCAAAGCAAAGAGAAGGGTCGAAGTCTCCCATGAAGTCTGTAGAAACCTCAGATTGCTCTACTACAATTTAGGGAATGGCCCAACTTTTATGGGAATGACAGGTCTGACACATGAAACTTAAGAGCTATCACAACTGATTTTTAGATAATTTGTCATTTAGTGGATATGTCTCTTTTAGGATTCTGCCCAAGGGCTTAAAATTTGATGTCAGCAACTTTTAGGTACTTTGTAAATCCCACTAGGTACATCTATCAGCACCAAAGATGCCTTTGTAACTTTGACCATGGGTCTGTATCAGAGGATGAAAACTGTGCTAATGTCCAGATCCAGTGAAATAGATTAAAACCCAATATTGTTCTTCTTAAGTCCCAGTTAAACTCACTAAGGGAGATTCACCCATGTTTACTTTTTTATTGGGTTGAAAATACGAATTATCTTTTGTCCAGAAAAAATTCATTAGACTCTCCATAGAAATAAACATAGCATCTGGAATACTGTCTTTCTGCTGTGGTTTCACACCACCCCACAACAAGCACTGGTGTGGAAAAGGAAGGATACCTGGAACCTCCTTTACAGAAATTTCTGATTGGCTGTTCCACCTGTCCACCTGTCCATCAGCAATTACCATAATTTAAAGGAGCCTTCAGGGGTTTAAGACTCTCCTGTTTTCCCACTGAGCTCAACAGCTTGCTGTGAGGAGACCTAAGGCACTACAAGGGCAAATGGCACAAAATCACTGCAGCAACTTGCACAATGGGGTATCCTCCCAGGAACTGATAGCTTCTTCATGCCATAAGGTGGCATAAAGAGGAAGAGAGATACATACCCTAGGAGCTGTAAACACTTATACATGCGTGTAAAGAGATCTGCTTGTGGATGTTTGTGTCAATAAAGCAGATCTCTGAAAAATCCACAGAGCATGAACTTCAAGGCAATGTATGCAGGACCAGATGAATATTTAAATTATAGTAACCAAGAATATCCAACGTCTCTTTTTACATTGTAAAATTTCTGCAACTGAAAAGGGAGATTTATCCCAAATCAGTGAAAATACAGAACTCCGCATTTCTTACCTTGTTTTATCCATGCTAGTTCTGAAACCCTGTGTGTTTCACCATCTGGACTATAAAACATCTTTGAGTTTTGGGTGTTTTGTTTGAGGGGGGTTTATGGGAGTAAGGGAGAAAGTTGTGAGTTGGAGCTTTTGCTTTAATTACAAGTTCACCTCAGCCTTCTGCACTGTCCTCTGCTGGTTTGCTGTTTCAGTAATTTATCTCCTTTGTCATCTTGCAGGTTCACCAGTGCAGGATTGATGTCATAAAATTTAAGGGTACTAGTTCACTTGCTCAGTTGGAGCATAGATTTTACAGGAAGAGTAAAGCCAGTATAGATATCTGTCACAGTGCCTAATGCATGGTCTTTCTCACACTCGCCTGGGCTAGCTCAGGCACCACAGCATGAAAAGGTATGGCTAGCTGGCAGCGCCAGCTAATCCAATCCTGTGGGGTCTCGGCTCTCCGCCCGCCACCTCGGCGGCAAGCACAGATGGTGCAGGGCAACTACGGCGGAGATAGAAAGGTGGACTCTGCTGAGCGAGTCACAAGAGTTTATTGGAGCTCCAGGACAGGACCTCCTGACCTCCAGGTACCTGTCCAGGCAGAGCCCCCCCCAGGCTGCTTTCCAGCACCTTTTATTTGGGGGTGGAACTAGAGGAAGAGGCAGGGGGTGAGCAAATCAGGGATAACCAGGGAGGGGTCACACTGGTGAATGATAGTCTCATAAACCAAATATAACTGATGGGGAGGGACCCCCTCTGGATCTGACCTATCACTCAATGCCCTTGGAAGAACTTTCTAGCTCCAGGGGAAGGCCCCGAGATGACAGGCACACCCCAGAGGAGGGCGGGGGAGTGGGGGATTGACATATAACAGTTGGAGGTGGGAAAAACAGGGAAAGACCACTGGGGGGAACAAACAGGGGTACATAGGAAGAACCATTCAATAAATTAACAGCACATACAATAAAACCAAAACAAATCCTACACCACTACAGATATCTAAGAGCTGAATAATAAAATGTCCCTTCCTCTGTGTATTTAATTAGCAGCTTTCCTCACAATTACAAAGATCAGTACCAGGAAGAGAGGAGCTTTTAGGTCTCAGCAGGTTAACTCCACACCAGAGGATTAGACAGGACCCAAAACTGTGATGCTCAGTGTTCCCAATTCCAGGACAGAACTGGCATCCAATACTCATCTATTCTGCTCTGCAGTGAGGTGAGACATTTGTGGAACTGAAAGCTCTGAGTAATTAAAAAAACAAACAAGCAAATAAAAACAAAACTAACAGAAAACATAGAATCATTTTGGATACATTTTCACAGATTGCTGTGTTAAAAAAGGCAAATATGAATATGTAATAAATTATAAATTCTTTCCTCCTCCTTATTATCATTGGCAACTATATTGCTTTGTCATACAACTGCTGCAAAGGCTAATCCTCCACACTTGGAAAATCTTCTTATTCCAACTGCCATGGCCCTGCTGAAGCCAGGGCTTATGTCCCTAAAAATAGGAGCAGGATTACTTAGGTTGCAGTTCACTGAAGTAGTTTAAAGGTTTTCAGATGTGGAGTGAGGAGAGAAAAAATTGTTATTCCAAATTATCAGAGCTCAAAATTACCATTTTAATCAACTTTAATTAAAAACTTCATACAGTCCCTGTACAAAGGCTTCCAGTGTGAATGAATTCCTATCCCATTATGAAAAGGAACCACCAGTCGGCACTTACTTTAACTCCTTACCTCAGACTTTTCATATCTGCCTCAGAACCTCCAGGCTTTAGTTTATTGATTTCAACCTTACAGTGCTGAGTAGGGGCTTTAAGAAGGATTTAGGCACTTGCACCCACAATTGCAATTCCAGCAATCCCTACTTACATATGGCCTAACCCTGGGTCTTTTGCTAAAAATAAGGCCGTGGTGATGTTGAGGGCAGCCAAAGTCAAAGGCTCACCTTCCTTCTGAGCAGGCAGCCAGGAAACTGAGTCTCAGCTGTATGGTAGAGGCAAATAATAAAGAAAAAACTAGAGGCTGAAGTGAGTCTGAAAGTTCAGTAGAAGATATCTGAACATGAAAACAGAGCAAAGAATCCAAGCATCTGGAAATGTTCAAGTTAAAAGATGTTACTAGGTATTCTCTATTTTGAGAGGTGAAGGGGGAAGAGAATAAAATTTGTATGGGACTAAACCATCAGCAGGCTTTAGGCCAGGTCTCTCTCATGCCTAGGCCAGTTTAGATTTAGAAACTGGGCCTTCCTCTACTTAGCATTCTTCCTCTTCTTAATATTCATTATTTAACATGAGGTCTATTCTGGGAGGCTTGGCTGGAGTGTTTCTAAAACAATCTAACAGGAAACAATTCCTTCCAAGAAATAGTAGGAACCACTCTTTCTTGCACAAGATGCAAGAGAACAAATGCCCCATATGTTTGTGGGGGTTTTTTTAATTGCCTCACTCTAGGAGGTTTTCACCCAGGCAGAACAACCTGTAGTTCAATTCAGTCTTCTGATCCAGGCAAGATGGATCTTAGAATAATGTCTCAATTGTGGGAGCACAGCCTGGTGCACAGGGCAAGTTATAATCTTTAACCCCTCTCTCCACCTTCTCTCTCTCCTTGCTCTCCATTCAAGCTGTGTCACTCTGTAAAGGGGATTGCTGAACCAAAAGAGAAGACAATAGGACGAAGAAGTGGTCTAGTCCAATGTTAGGACATCAGCTTAGGATAAAAATCCTAGAGTTTTGGTGTCTCTGTTGGTGGGACAGTTTTTCTTTGGTATAAAACATAAAAACTGTTCTTTGACAGAGAATACTGTAGCCCAGGACATCTCCTTTTTAAACTAAGAACCCTGAACCTGGATGCTCAAATAATGCTCTACCTCTTTGTCTCCTTTATTCTCCTCAGTAAATTTGATTTGTTTTCACTCACCTGTATGTTTCAGCTAAGGATGTGAAAGATGTCTCTTCCCATTCACACCTCAGTGTTCAGGAAACTCACCTTTGAGATGGGAAATATGATTTTGAATCAAAGAAGATGCAATAAAAATTTCTCATTCCTCAGAGAGTGTCCTGAAAATCAAAATTTTAAATGAAAATTTCATTCTGAGAAATTTTCTTGGCTTTGTATGGGGATGAGTACACAACTTTTAGCCCCTTGGGAGAGAGTCAGAAAACCCATGCATGAAATCTCATGCTCCCTCCACTGTTTAGTGTACTTAGGACTTAAAAAACATGAGAGAGAAATGCTTTCTCCTCTTCAAATGCTTTCTCCTCAGGTCCCAGCAGCCCTGAGAGGATGTCCTGGCATGACCAGTGCTCTCTGCTCAGCTAGCCAAGCGTACTCACTTCTCTATTTTCTTTCTTACTTTTATTTTTCTGTCCCTCTCAGAATTTCTTACTTACATAATTGCACACAATTATTGTACAGTAAAGCAGCTCGTCTGCTCAGAGCAGGCTGCACTCCCTTCACTGAAAGATAAATCTCAGCTTTCTCTGAGGGAAGGTTACAGGTCCTGGACATCAAGAAGACAGAACGCTCCTTGCTTCTCTACCCTGTGTGGGAGCCACTGACTTCTCAGTTTCATTTGTCACCTTGGTGCTTCCCTGCTGCACAGCCCAAGGTGTCCCTCAGTTGCAGTGAAAATTTTCATGCCAAGGCTTACAACCCCCTGCACATACTGAACATGAAGGTGAGGTACCAAATCCCCTGCTTCCATCTTCTTTCAGGAGATGCTACAGGATAAGCACTCTAGTCACTAAATTACAGGGGGTTTGCTTCTATTCTGTCACATTCCCTTTCCTTAACCTTCAGCATAGGTAACAGTAGCTGAAAAATATTCCAGTGTGCAATAAAATTACTTTTTTTTTTTACTTGTATGTGTTTGGTCATTGGTTCAGGGTTTCTGCTCAGATACAATTATAAGTAGGACTTCTGGGTCTCCTTTCTGTTTACCTTGGTTAAACACCAGTGTAGACTTTATCCAAAAGAGGCCTTTGGGGACAAGCAGTAGTGGATGGGATACCTCTGCTGAGTGAATAGTTGCAAGTAGTTCATTAGTAGTTGCAATAGTTGCAAGGCTCATTCAGGGGATTGCCTTCCCACTGGCGCAGAAGAGTGAAGGCACTGTGCTCTAAGCATAAAATTCAGTTTTATTGTTCTTCACAGACCTTGTCCACCATGTCAATCAGCCAAAAGAAAGAACAGAGCTCCTCCAGCTAAACCTGAGTTCCCCCGGCTGGACAGATGGTGTCCCCTCCACAGCCAATGTTTCCACCTTCTCTACTGCACTCCATCTTTCTGCCATGTTTGCGTAATCTGATTCCCACCGTAACTGACAGGGCACTAGGGAAGGTCTCAGTCACTGAAGAGACTGGCTGGAAAATGTAACCCATGGATTGGCAGCAAGGCAGGAATGTTCAACTGGGAACCCAGTAGACCTAAAGATATAAATAGACCTTGGTCCAGGAGGTCAGATATGCTTCAGGAACCCTATCCTTGAGCAGTGAACAAATGCAGAACTTGGTTTCCACAGCTATCTGTGCCTGGCAACTGTCAGGAGCACAGCCCGTAGAACAAACTCAAATATATTTTGCCAGAGATTTAGCTAACCTGTCCATGGAAGTGCTATAATGCATTAGCATAAATAAAAACTGCTAAGTATTACAGCAAATAATCTCTCTCCTATAATTTTAATCAATTCCAGCAACTTCCTTCCTTCAGGTAAAGATCTAAAAATATATATTCATTGTGTTAATTTCCTCTGATAAATAATGCTAAAGAACTGAGGGCACTTTCTAATAAATCAGTGTCATAGCAAAAAAGTAATGATCAGCCAAGTTTCTTAAAAAGAAAACTTATTATTTGGAGTTTATCTCATTTATTTCCAAATAAAATATTTTACAAGTTAGACAATGGATAATAAAACACTTCTATTAGAGTTTAGGGAGATATGCCCCCAACATAGCTGAAAGCTCCACCAGATTTAAAAAAAAATAATAATAATTAAAAAAAATCTTTTTTTTTTATCCACAAACTTAGTGTATATTGTGGATTTTGTGTGTGAAAAATGTTTAATATCTATTTATTTAACTCAAACTCCATCCTATTCTAGCTGCTTCATATGACTCTCTTCCTATCTACACCAAACAGATTGTTTTGGTTTGACTACATGCAGCATTTGTTATACATTATGTGACTACAGGAAACATCTCAGGTTTTATTTCATTTCCCTATTCTCCATGTGGTGTTTCTCTTACGTTGGTCACTTAATGTTGCTCCCGGTTTTGTCAACCAAGCTAAGTCTTCTGGGACCTGTTGTTGTTAGGGTGATCTGTGACCTTGTAGAACAACAAATTATGGATTCACGTGGGAGGGCCAAGTGCTCACAATTTAATCTGATGAAATTTTTCACTTCAATAATTACCTTCTAAAATGCAGAAGCAGGTTTTCATTTTCATCCAAAAAACTTCTCAGGCAGGGAACTCAGTTCCTTCAATATTCTGAAGTGTCTAGAGATTGTACTTAAGATATTTGATACAGAAAATCTCCCCTCTATATCTACTAAGGCATCATTAAAATGTTTTTTCTCTCTCCCTAGTAGCCTTCTACTTCAAATGCTCAGGTTTTCCTCATTGACAAACTGCATTGCTGATAATATTCTGACACATGTACTAGAAAGGCACACATTGCATAAGCAGTAGCTCCATTTCAGATGCATACAAGAGGCTGTACAACCACCTGTACAGATATATGTACAACATCTCCTTGTGGTTCCTAAATGGTTTACCAGCGGAGGTCATGAGCCAGCCATTGGATCCCTTCAAGTGATCTCTTGCAGCTTTTACATCTGATTGTAAAGTTACTGTCTGCTTAAAACTAAAATCATTATTTGCCTACAGAAGGACATTTGGCAGTGATAGACTCAGTTCTGATATGTACCTATCTTGGTTTTGAAAGACAGTTGTCTGCCAGGGAAAGCTAGAGCTTCCCTTGGAATGGAGAAAGTAAACCCACTTCCCTCCAAATTATTATAATTTTGCAATTAGGGGCTCTCAGGCAAAGATATGGGAATAGGAGTAACAGTTCTTTACTAGGAATATAAAAAAAGAGGAAAATACAAATGTAGTAGTACGAAAAAACAGGCAAGCAAGCAAACAAAAATCCTGAAAACTCCCGACCAGAGTCAGGGATACAACCCTGTTGGTCAGGGTGTTGGAGACAGTCCAGATAAATCTTCCTAGAGTAACAGGTGTAGTTCTGTGGAGTAGAGATGGTCCTGTAGAAAGTCCAGGTGTGGCAAGATGGGTCCGGTCTTCCTGCAGGATCCAGTGTAAAAACCAGATCCCTTGTGTTCTTCAGTCCCAGTTTTTATCTAGCTGGGAACAGTTGGCTCCTCCCCCACTGGTTGGAGCATCTCCCAATGGGATGATGGAATGTGTCATGTCATTGGTGGGCCCTAATGGCCCATTATCAGAAGATGTCCCCCTGGAGGATGGAGGGGTGGTGAAAGAGATAAGAAACAGTGCCCCACCTGGGTTTAATGGCTGGACCATTATCAGAAGGCATCTGACCCTCTCCCCCTTGGAGCTGCAAGAGATAAGGAAAAAACATCTCCCAAAAAAAAAGCTTTCAACAGGTGAAATAGAATACACGTTTTTTTTTGGTTACATAACACAAGACAGTACCATAGGTTTCCTGGGTGATTTTCAAGCAATGTCTATACTCTTGCTCTGCATTTTTTCCACAATTTTAAAATCAAAACAAACAACAACAACAACAAAAGCCATACCCCACATAAACTAGGAATATCATTCCTATCTTTTGTGGACAGGGATTTGAACTCTGTGGGAAATACATAGCTTCTGAGCATACCAGGTGTGTATTTGCCTACAAAAGGCCAAAACTCTTTTAGAGTCTCCAGACACTGTTGTAGCACAGACAGTAATTTCTACTGCATATAAAGGATTTTGAACTTCTAAACTGTTACAGAATTCTCAGCTTTCACAGGCTGAGAGAGGAGGGGTGAAAAACAAATGTTCTAACAAAATTTCCAGACGTTTTCTGATAATTGTTATTTTTCATTTCTATGACTTTAGCACTATGGTAAATACCATGTGTCTTTTTTCTCTTCAAACTGCTGACATGACTGGCAAAAATTATGTTTCTGCACACTTAAAATTTCTTTCATCCCACCCCAAAAGGACAGCTAAAAATTTTTTTCTTTCACTATTTTCTAATCTCTGTGAGCTATCTCAGGCCACATGCTGGGATAAAGAATTAATTCTTTGATTCTCAGATGATAAAATGTCTTACACTCTTTTGCTGTTCATCATATTTTCCATATGGTTTTATTCAACATCTACCTATTAACCTATCCTTGCCTATTTTCCTTTTCCACATACCCTGCAATTCTGCTGAAAGTGACCATCTGGACAACAGGGTCAATTTACAGCCTGATTCAGAACCAGAAATCATGTTATATGCTCTTTTTTAGGAAACATGATCAAATTTTGGGACAGAAAGTGGTGTTAGGGGCTATCTAATTTATCACTCTGTCCAAAAGTAAGATTAATTTGTTTTATGATGCTTGAAATAGATGTTTGTCTAGCAAGTTCTGAGATCTCCAACAATGAAGCTGCAAGAATCTTGCCAAGAAATCTATCCTGCTCTTTGAAGAGATACTAATGAAATATGTAAAGCAAAGCCTAACCTGATGATTTATAAGAGAATGATTAGATTGTCAGATTGTTCTACATAATTTCCAGTCCTCTCTGAAACCATGAAAATGTGCTTGTGTTCCACAAGGGGCAGGTGTACAGATCCATAACACAAAAAAACTGAAGACGCAGAGGCCATGCTTTTACATTCAAAAGACATCTAGGAGAAATACTAACCATATAGTTTTCCTAAAAGAATTATCTAGTTCTGTTCTGTTATGTGTGGTCATTGGTCAGAGACAGACAAATGACACAGCTCACCTAGGGTCATCGACAAACAGCCTGTTTCATTGTCCAGAATTTCTTTTATAGGGGGTTTGAATTTCCTGGGCTTGGATAGCTGATTGGTTGGGATCTCTGCACTGCCCAGATCTCTGGCCAGTGATCTGTCTGCATCCAGGGCTGAACAGGGTTGGCTGAGGTCTCTGTTTGAGTTCAAATCTATCCTATCATCATCTTATCCAGGGGCTTGTGTACTTCTGAACTAGGCAAGCCAAACTGGATTTATGTTATGGCCATATTTATCTTGTCCAACTACATATCAGCTGTGCTGTGACACTATTCCACTAGTTAAAATACTAAAGCACTCATCAAAATGAGGAGATCTAGATCATCCTTTGGACTTGCCATAGCTGGGCAAAGAAAAAAAGGTAGAAAAGGATCCTTTTCTATCTTTTCACTGTTCCAAAATATCAATTTATCTATCTGACCTGAAGATCACTTACAGCAAGAAATTTTTTTTTTTTACATTAAATATAAGTATGAAAATTCTTGGCTGGATCTCGTACAGTTTTCATGCTGTTCATGGAGGACAGATTACATTATAAAAATGAAACAGCAGTGAAAAAAAATGCTTATCACTCTATAAATTTAGAATAAACATCAGTAAACTAGAAGTATTGTAAAAGGAATATTCATCTTACATGTACAGAACAAAACAACTTCTGTTATTTTCTTTTGCATGAAACAGCTACAAACCTGAAAGAAGAAGAAATCAAACAAAGGAAGAAATCACTAAGTAGAGCTGTCATATGGTATTCTTACTATTCTGGTAAAGGTTTAACTACAATGAAGTGTCTGCTGGTCAGTTTTGTGAACATCTTTTCAGAATGGAAGGACAGATTGAGAAAATTCTCATAATCTCACACATTAAAACAGACCAGGAAACATAAATTTTTCTCTGAGGGTCAATCAACTCTTCATCTACTTCTCCAACACTCAGTAAAGCCATGTATTGGTATGTGTTTATGTGAGCATCTCAACATGTCCTCACAGTCACAGTACTATGCAAGAGAAGCTTACCATGCTTTGGAGAGCAACACAATTTGGCATTTCAAGAATTGTGGTTTGCATGATGATATCTGGGCTAACAAATATATGACATTAAGACCACAAAAATAACTGTGAATGAGAGGAATGACAAGATTTGTCTTTACAAACAAGTCCTGGGTCTGCTGGTAGATGAAACTAGCACTGAGAGATAAGAGAAACAATGGGAAGGATTCTATTGATTGATGAATGGAAAAGAAGAAATTTGCCTTTACAAACAAAATGTAGGTTTGTTTGTAAATGAAATTGGATATCAGAAGATAAAAGTAACAATTGGGAAAACCCATAAATCCCATAAGAATTAAAAATTAGGGGGGTTATACATTAAAGGGGAATCTTAGGTCTTAGGCATTCCGGGAAGTCTGTACCTCTCAAGTACCTCAGCCAATGAGGAAAGAGAGAGGGAAATTCAGCTGGGAAATTAGGATAAAAAAGAGGCTGCATTCTCCAAAAATTTGAGAAACACCAGGGGAAATGCCTTATGGCCTCTCCCTTTATTTGAATAGAGTAAAAGGACTCCTCTGTCTCCTTTTTGGACATAAACCTCTGGCGTTCGTGGATTAATTTTCCTAACATGAATGACTTAAAAAATATAAACAATTCAGGAAAAAACTTTATGCAGAAAATCTTTTTCTGCTCACATAAAATTCAACACATCCAGTTCCTTTGTTTCTCCTCCTTTTCCCTGTTTCAGAAGATCTCAGATTTTTTTTTTTCCTTCTCTAATGACATGCATTTAATTTAAAATGTAATAAGACCTCTTCAAATCCAAAATCATAAAACTGAAGATAACATTTACCCACCTAGACACATTCTAATAGTAAAAGCTATTTGACTTCTTACTTCTTTAGGTGAGATTGACTTTACACAGTACTCTGAAGAGTATAAATTTGTCCTGAAAATATTGATTTCAGTGTCCTGGAAATAGTGATTCATCTAGAAGACTGTTTTTGAATTTGAAAAAGTTATTTAGAATACTTTTGTGTGCAGAAATTCAGTGGAAAGCAATAAAGAAAACACATTGATTTAACTTAGAAAGCTGTAAAGTAAGACTGATATAGTGTGGAGTAGATGGGAAAGAAAAATGCAGTGCTCTTTTTTGACAGAAATATAAATTAACTAAGACTTTTGACAGCAGTACATGCTAATAGTAGGGCAGTTGGAAATAGCAGCTCTGTGTAATAACATTACTTTGTATGTGATATCCCAAGTACAAGGAAGAATAAACTCACTGAAGAAAAAACTGGTCATTTATTTCCAGTGTATTTAATAGTTTAGATCCTTTCCTCTTGCATTATGTTACGGTTGAGTGGCTGTCATTTAGTTTTCATCAGCTCTTTAAACTTCCCCAACCAAATGCCTTCCTATTAAAATTCTAAAACTCAGATGATAAATCTTGAACATTTTCAAGTTATACTCATGGTAAGATAAAAACTTGAAAGTTTTGGACATTGCAGAAATAAAAATAATTGAAATCTAGTGCTTTTGGAATACACTATGTAAATTGAGTCTTTTCTTTTTTCCTAGATGCTGAAAGTATCTGACTGATTCTTAAACCACATTGTACCTCCTCTTGTGCCCATCCAGAGGTCAAACTTGGTTACTTTGACAGGTGTATATTTTTAGAAAACATTTCCCCGGCCAAAACTTTTGCCTATTCTTCTCCTTTCTCCTGAGAACTGTTAGAATTCATTTTGCTTTTCATTGACTGAACTCACAAACCTTAACAAAGGCTGGGGAAAATCAGAACTTTTAAATTAACTTAGAAAGGTCTTGTCCATGATTTGTCTGTTAATGCAGACCATCTCCAGATCACATTTAACTCTTTCTAACCTTATCTGGTGCCTACAGTGTTTTATGAGGTGACTAAACCCTTAGAGAAGTCCTCATCTTTGTAAACTATTCTATTTCTAATAACCAGGAATATGACTCCAGGGCTCACCCCTGCTTGAATGGCTGATAAATACATAGTTCTGTGACACAATGCAGCAGGGAGAGATGGATCCTCCTTCAGGGGTTGAACTGTGCAGCTAGTTAGGTAGATTTCAGAAGATCTTGTTCTTAAAAACAGTTCCAGTTCATAGCCATGCCATTCACACCCAGTAGGTGTGAGGATGGCTCTTCCTCTCACTATCCTTTTCATCCTTTGCTTTCAAGTTCAAATCAAGAGGTCTTGCTCTGTCTCCGTGCTCCAAAGCTCAGACTTAATCTGAGCATTCATTTGTCAGCACACATTCAGCTTTGAATGGGCTAGAGATACCTCTAAACAAAGCTTGCTGCGATTGTATTTAAGGGTCTAAGACTCTAGGAGCTAAAAATCAAGAAATTGTAGAAATATTTCCCTTGCAAAAAGCTGCAGATTCAGTTTTCTGCAGGAATATGCAGTTCTGTCAGAGTTTTGAGCAAAATAAGGCAGCCTAAGAGAAGATCTGGCCCATTCACCCACCTCTCCGCTTCAGCCTGCCTGCTCCATCGAGTGCCCCAGCTGTACGCCACAGATTTTTATAGATGCCCCAGTCTATTTTCCCTAAATTGCCCATCTGATAACTTCCTGCAAGAGTGAGACTTCCAAAATTTCTTGCTCCTCACTCCCCCCCAAAAATGTCTCTGGGAGCTGGCTAGGCCCACAGTTCTTCTAGCTAGTTGCTCCTTTCTCAGCCAGTCATGCCCCTACCCCACCCCAGTACAGGCTGGAGAAACACCCAAACCTGATAAATGATATATCTGTGCTGGATAGACTAAAAGTCTGCATTTAGGAGAGCCTGAATTCAAATTTTGGAAGCTTAATTCCCTTGAAAATGTGATCTTAAACAGAATATATTTCCTAATTCAAAATGAGTGGAGAAGATAAATTATATTTCTTTTCCTGAGCAGTTGCAGTTTGGTCTCTGTTGCTAACCTAGAGGGAGGACTGGTTTGGTGATTCATACCAGGAAAATAACTCTTTAAAGTACATTTTGTACTGAAAAGAATTAGAATAACGTTTAATTTATAGCATGAATCACCAAAAGACATATTTCACAGTGCATCATATTTCCACTGTGTGGTCTCCTGGATAGGAGGTGTTCCTTGTGCTTGCCTCTGTCAGTAGGTCCATTATCTATGATGACACAATGTGATTGCTGTGCTCCCACTGCAATTGAACCTCTCCTCTCATCTGAGAGCCACCAAGCTCTGCCGAATGGTGGTAAAAAGCTGTCAAACTTGTTCCAGGCCACAGGAGAAGAGTACATGCCCTTGGGGTCATCTGCCACCTTGAGAGTGTTTCCATCTGTGTAGTGAGGTGAAATGTCTGCTCAGTCACGGACAGGCAGAAGCCATGCCTGGCTGCTGGCAGCCTTCACCAGGGAGCAGGAAGACCTAGTTCAGACCTAGTGTTGGCAGCTTCCTCTGCCTTCCTAACTCTGATGCGCTTTACACACATCCAAAGATAGGTGGCAGCTGAAAAATAAAAGCATGTGAAGATCATGGATCCACAAGCTGTCACCTAAAAATTGGAGTTCATGGTGGTTTTACTCCCTTGTGGATCTAACCCTGAGGGATCACTGATCAGCACACCTGTTAAAACAGCTGCTCTTGACTATATCCAGTTTCCAGAAGTCCTTGAAAGCCTCTGGACTGTTTTGATGACATGGGCTCCTTTGGGGAAGTCCCCTCCAGCTGGCAGGTTATGTCATCACCAGCCATGCCTGCGTGCAGTGTGACTGCACCAGCTCTCGACTTAAAGGGCCCCTACAGGGGGCGACTCATTTTACCAGACAGTCTGGGAAGGGAGGATAATTCTCCCTATATCCGGTCAGCACACTTGTCAATCTACAAATATGTATAAATTATTTTTTTCCCCAGTTATATCTTTCCGTGGGATTGTTTTTCTCTAACAAGAAGTAAGTATCCCTGCTGTACTTTGTTATTCTTTCCATACAGGGTTACCACATACCTAACTACCGGCAACTCTCTTTATTCTTGCTTAGATTTATCTACATCAGCACTGCTGAATTTTTATACAAATTGCATCACTAGAAGAGCTCATTTTTTGTTGATTTTAAAATTTTGTAAATTGAGCTAAAATATGATTTATTGATTAATAGAGAAAAACCTTAATTAAAAAATATTGTAGCTTCATTAGGTAATCTGTTGCAATGCATCCTAACCTTCCCTATAGCACAAAGCAAGAGCTGAGCCAGCATTCTCATTTACAAGAGCATAAAACACTTGCCCAGTTTTTTGAGGCATTCACTCTTGTACTCACTAGTCCTGTAGTTTTATCCTACTTGACTGGCAGCAGCACCATGTTATTCAGTGCAACATGACACTTGTGAGGAAAAAAAACCTTAGACTCATGGGTTCTCCATTCATTACAGGATGCAGAAAAGAGTTGAGGATTCTACAGTGTCACTGATGTATTTATTGATTCAACTATTACTTACTCGTTGCTACAATTTTGAGGCAATTTTGAATACATTTTTGTTTTGTTTTGTTTTTAATCTGCTTTTAAATAGACTAAACAACCAAATTTTAACATTTCCAAAATCCTACAATCCCCATGCAGCACAGTGGTAGGATGGCCACTGCGTCTCTTGACATAAAGTATGACAAATTCTGCAGTTATCAAAACCACAGCAAATCAATTGGCTGTTAATGTGTTCCTGCTCCCTCTTCGCAGTAGCCGGACTAACATCCTGCAGAGATAACTGCTCTCTACAAGCCATTGTGAAGTCATTCTTCAGTTATAGTAAGTTAGAAAAGGCCAAAAATGTAAATTAAATTGGCCTTTTATTGCCAGCATTCCAAACTAAGTGAAGTTTAATAGCACTGAAACATACCCACTGTTATCTGCAATTTCAGATGTAAGACTAGCACTTCTGGAACAAAGAAATAATTTACCTCAATATTCCATGAGTCCTGTATTCTCTCCCAGAAGCGTTTCAGCTAAACCATTAGGGTTCCAAACAAAACCTTTAGGCTGTTTTCTTGGTGGGCAGTGTATCACATTCCTTGCAAAACATCTGCATACTTCCTTCAAAATATTTTGGTGACCTTTGTTTGTAACAGTCGAGCTGCAGTAGAAGTGAATATACTGGGGGTCATGCAGGAGTCCAAAAGAGCTGAAAAGGCAGAAACATAATGCATGAATAAGCAACTAGAATATGATCAACATCTAAGTTTGACACAATTTAGGGACTACTAATTCAGATGGCATTTATAAGGGTTCTACCTGCAAGAATATACAGAGAAAAAAATAATAATTAATTTTGTTCTTCATAAAAAATCATCAAGAATGTCACACTGTGGTACAATTTTGTTCTGTTCAGTTTCTCAGTGAGATATCAAAGCCTTATTTGTGAACAAGATAGGAAACTTAAGTAGCCAGGGTCTAAGCCGATAATTCTACCATTGATTCAAATAACCTTAAGGTAATATTCTTCTGTATCTACTTGACAGCAGCTCCCTTGAATCCACCATAATAGGTGCCTGCCACGCCAGGGGGGTGAGAAAGGCTGAACTGAACAGCAGAGCCAGACATGGAGTTTGTACCGTGTAACCCAAATGTGAATAGGTACTCCTACAAAAAATTCACTGACACAAATTCATGCACCCTTACAAAGGTGTCTAGTACTGTCCCTGAAACCGCTGCAAAAACAGAAACTCTCCAACACTAACAATTTTTTAGTGTTAGATAATCAAGGCATTACTTTCTTTTGGCCAGGATGTTATTCTGGCCAGGATGTGCAATAGAAATCATTTCATCCATGCATGCTCAGGCTGCACAGTGGAAATCATTCCATTACACATAATCCTTCACCAGACTTTTCACATGTTTATACAGACAAAGCCCAAAGAAATTCCCATTGTTTTAGCTTAAATTACACAATTTAAGAGTAGATTAGTATTTGATCTCGTATTGGTTATTGAGTCCTTCGCCTTCCATGCTAATTTGGTCCTTATTCTTTGGTTCTCTTATCAGTCGTTTCCCAGACCAGGTGCCTCCGACCGCTCCAGGGGGTGGTGTTAGGGGATAACGTTCTTTAATGGTTGTTATCTCCTGTGTATCTCCTGGCTACTCCCATTCTGTGTAGATGTTAAACTCATCAGACCTCGCCCGGTGAAAAGTCATAGGAAGAAGAACTTCAATTCTCTTCCCTCTGGGCAAAGGCGAACAAAACCGAGACTAAAGTTACAAAGAAAATTTTAAAAGTTTATCATTTCCAACAGTACCATGAGTAACACGTCAGACTGTCCTGCCTGTCTCTAGCAATGCACAACACTGCTGGCCCTGTATTATGTCTGTCAGCCTACTGCACACAGGACATTGCAAATAGTAAAAAGTGGTGAAGGGTGGGCAGCAGAACTAAGCCAAAAAGGTCATAAAGCTTCTATGGGACACCAGGGTGTCCCTTTGACAGAGACATCAAATTGAGAAATTACACTATTAGGGCTGCCTGATCAACTTCAATTCAGCTTTTCTTATATGTACATCCATATGTATATGGAGATCTACTCTTAAATTAAGTTTCTTATTTCTAGTCCCATTCCTCCTCCCAATTCATTTCTAACCACTGAGTCCTGCTGTTTCGTCTCTCCCCACACTCTTCCTTATGCCCAGCATCTCACTGAGCTAAGGTAGGCATGTGCAGTTCCTGCATTTACACAGGGAGCATAATTTTCTGGCAGTTTAATGGATTTCTAGAATGTTGCTGCAGATGACACTGGGCACTTTGACTTATTAAAGAAATACGGGTATTGATCTAGTATCGATACCCAACTGTGACGGATAAAAACTCTCTAACAGTTTAAAGTTAGAAAATGTATGTTTATGATGGCTGGGCAGCACACGGGATATTTCCCTAATTCACACTGCAAAATTCACAGGTAATTACAAAGCCTTTTATTTACAAAAGTGTTGAATACCCAAAATACAAATACATTGTCACCTCCCATTCCTCGCTTCGTATGCTAATTGGCAAAAAGGCTATTAAGCATGCGTAGGTTGTTTCTTATAATGAGTCGGGGGTCTCTTCTGGAGAGGGTTCACCCAAAATGAGGAAGTAAGATGAGTCTTCCTTGTTCTGACCTTTCTACCTTTTCAATGCATTCGTGACAAATGAATCCTTGGTAGAACTTACAGTTTCCTGTGTTGAATGGGTTCTTTAGGCAGGAAATCTGCAGCTATCTTATGTCCTATTTACCACATTTTGTTTTTCATTACAAGCACAGTTACACAAACAAAAATCTGACAAGCAATGAGTTACTAAATCCAGGATACCTTATCTAAGATCCGGCTTCTGTAAACTGTGAACAAAGCTTACCTATCTACTTCAGCTATTTCAGCAACTTATTATCTTAACTTTCCTAAAAAATCTTTAATTCTTCAAAATTAATGTCTCAGCTTGTTCATAAAAGTCTCTGTAGTCTCTGCTGAGCAGAAAAAATTTATTCCAAAACCTTCCAGCTTGGCAAGACAGCTGAAAGTAGATTCTTGATACAAATGTTCCCCGCTACCCCTTAGCTAGTCCTTGCCTCACATACAGGAAGCTGAATGCTGCTGAGAATCTTTCTGGTGTGGGCTGAAGAACCTGCTTTCCTGCAGACATACCCCTTTTTGGAAGCATCTGAATAGAAATAAAAATAAAACAGCCCATGGAACTTTTGAACATAAATATGACAAGCCATGACTATTCTTAAATGACTACCAAAAATTGGACCTTTCTGGAAGTATCACGCAAAATTCAGTTGTTATTGTGCTACCAAACAAGTCTCTGAGAATGCAAGTAACTATTTTACATTGAGAACCACAAAATTAAATTGTCTAATATACTAATATGTCCCATTTGAATAAATTCCATATTATGCAATCTGAATACTAAAATCTCTTTCCGTTAAGGTCTGAAACAGGTACACAGTAGAGTATGGGGAACTAAGCATCCAAATATTGAATTACCTACATTAGAGCAGCGCATATGTAGCCAGAGGGGCTGATTATGAAGGAAATGGTAATCTAGCTGACTGACATCTTGAATTCAATTCTCTGAGAGCAGGAGAGACAGTAATATAAAATTAGATACAAGATAAAAACAGAAGTTCTAGATCTATATACATCAAGGACCTGTTTTGGAGCTGGGCTAACACAATAGGGGCACACCTGTTTGTACTCTAAAGTAAAGTTTGGTCCTTTGTATGTAACATGAATGATATATTTTTCTTGCTAAGTAGTGAACTACTTTAAATAACGAAGAGTGTTTTAAGTAACATTTGCTGGGAAACATTCATTATTTTGTTCTCTCTCTAGACCTTCAGTCCCATCTCCCTGCCCAAGGAACAAATGCTGGTGTCTAATGTCAAAAATCCAGGCATATTTTTCTACTAATATTTGTCTTTATCTGAGAAAAAGTTTGCACCTTTGCCACTGGATCATTAGTCACGTATGGCCTTTTTTGTCCAATTAAACATCTACATGTCTCATCCATGTGTTCATCCTCTCAGGTCGTAGTTCCTGCTACCAACTTCTTTCTTGCTACTCTTTTCCCACAAATGTAGTTTGAGTCTACTGTTTTAACCATGTCAGCTCTCTTTTCTGCATCATCTCCTTTTACTCAGTCCCAGCAACCCTCACTTACCAGTATTCACTGCTAATGTCCCAGGTACCTTATCCTACCTTATCTATATCTGTTCACTCATTATGAGGACATCAACTTTTATCTTCAGCCAGCCCAACTTCCAGCTTCTTAGATGACAGCAATAGTGCAAATAGTTAGATCCCGTATAAAATAAAAGACATGACAAAGAAAAATAGAAGATAAGCTCTTATGATTCCTTTGGTTCCTTCTGTTCTTGCAATAGAATCTCTATTCTCAACTCTAGATTTTTAATTAATTTGTTGTTCTTTAACTACCTCCTAACTGTTTAACAACCTGTTTAACTACCTGTACTTTCCAGTGTCAGTAAGAGCTTTGACGAACACATAACAGAAAGATCCACTTGATGACTTTCCAGCAATTATACTGTAGACTGTTCCCTTGTTCCCGTATGAGCAAACATACACCTTAAAAATACAACAATTTTCACTGTCTTGCTGCAATTAATAAATTCAACGAACAAGCATTTAAGTGCTTTCAACACATGTAATATTGAATTTAGTTGAAGATGTCTTCCAATCTTTAAAACTCACAGTCTTGTTTCACAGCCCTGACACCTGATTTTAAGGAATCATTCCAAGTTCTTTCTAAACTTGACTATCTTTCTCTTTGGAGACTGGTATGACCCATGCTCCTCATTGTCATTGTTATGGTCTTCTTTCTGTGGGATGTGCTTACTGAAATGCCAAGTTAGATTCTCAGCAGCAGTAAATGTACATTGCTTTACTAACCTTCAAGGTGCCAGGCTAATCTACGCAAGATGAGTATAAGGGCCTCAGTTTTCAATTTTATCCCATCACAGGAAAAATATATCAATGTTTCTCTCCTTGGTACTTCTAGGCCACAGTAATGATAACTTCTGATTTTCAACCTCATTTGATTTCTACACGAAATTCTTTGCACATATATATTAATCATCTGTGCAAACAGGAAGATACCTGTTTACACTGAGTACATACTATCACTGAAATATTTCCTAGACCTGGGTTTTTCCCTCTGAACCAGATGCAATTCCTTTTCAGTGATTTAATTGCTTCTTTTCCATTTAATTACTTTGAAGATTAACTGCAGGCAAATGTATTCCAATAATAGGCTCATCTACAAAGAACAGGAAGCTTTCCCTGTGGTCGAGGGAATTCACCACTTCCGACTGCAGCTCAGCTATCAGGTTTCCCTTTGCCCCTGAGCTTTATGTGTCACCTTGTCTGTTTGAGCATAAGGAAATGTCATGGGATGTACTGCTTATTCTTGAATTCACATACAGAGTGAAGAGTCCTTCTTCTCCTGGTAGCAACAGATACAAATGCCTCAAGCCCAAGTATTTGATTATTAATTATATATCATTAATGTTAATGATATCTAGAAGACTTTTCAGCAATAAATTTCTGGGGAGAAAAAAAGAGTTAAAGCTGGACAGCTTTTTATTTATGCATAATATTACCTGGGCAAGGATCCTTTCTTGGATCTAACATGCATACTGCAAAATGATTGATTCAATCAAAGCTTTCATTGGAACTACTTTGCTTCAAAGCTGGGACTGAGACTGCTGTAAAAGTGACACATCACAGGAATTTGTTTCCTCTTCTTAGGTGAAAACTGAGTATTATTTTGAGACTATTTGTAGTTTGGGAATTAAGGGATTTGCAAGATTTTTTTTTTTTTTTTTTTTTTTTTTTTTTTTTTTTTTTACTTCAGATTACGCCTAAATCCATCAGAAAATTTTGTGCTGAACTAAAGTGCTATGACTGTGAGCTCCCAACTCCTAACTGACCCCTTGCAAGAACTTAATACCATACACATATAGCACAATACCATAATCTCTTGCACATCCATTAATTAGAAGAAGTTCATGGGATCCAGGTGGGGAAAAAGACCAGGGAACACTCACAAATGGAATGGCAGAAATTTTTGTGTAAAAGAGGCACTCTAATCCCTTTCCTATTTTCTAGCACAATGCTCCCTAATATATGTGCCAAGAGAGGCAAACAGAAAGTGTTCTGTATCTAATGCTACAGAAGTTATACTACCTTGGGTTAGGCAACTTTTTTTCTGACAATGCTTGGGATATATTTTTAGTCAAGAGTGCTTTTCATCAAAAAATAATTGTACACAAAATAGTTCTCTGCCTCTCAAATTCTCAGAACATTTCTGTTTAAAAATGAAAGGTTTGAGACTCACTAACTGACATCAAGGGAACAATTAATAAAACACTTTTTTGGGTGTGTTTTGTTTTGTTGGGGGCTTTTTTGTTTGTTTGTGGGTTTTGAGGTGTTTGTTTGTTTGTTTGCTTAATAGACGCTCAACCAGAGTAATTTGGTCTCCAATTTATTCTCATTGGTAGAAAGCTACCTATCTTAAATTCAGTAAAACTGCTAATGAGTTTTCAGATGCTTCCACTTAATCAATTTTTGGAGGTGATTTTTGTTGTCTTCTTTAATCATAGATTATTTTTTCTGTATTTTCTTTTCCACTGTTTGTGGTAGGTGGAAGGAGACTTCTCTTTTTCCTACCCAGCAGACATGATGCCTAGTTATTAAAAAGCACCATGGTACAGTCACAGAAAATACAGATAAGTGTGGGAAATAGGAAGGGTTGCATCTAGGTTCTTTGTGTGTGCTACAGCTGGCAGATTAAACAGTTTTATGTAAGAAGGTGGGGAGATGGTAGGGAAAAAACTTATCCTGTTTTTCCCAACAAAAGATTTTGTCCTAAGGTGACTTTATGATGCTTGTATCCCTAATAGTCTGCTTTGTTTGTGCTGTTTATTGTGTTCTGGACCTTTCAGACTGGTTCTGAGAGTGAAGTGGGGGAAGAAGTGCCGAGTTTGTTTTGAGAATAACTGACTCCTACACATTCCCTCTCTGGAGTGTGGTTCATCGGAGGCACAGGCAGCACCAGGACAGAGATCATTTTGCTTTTAGTTAGTTTTAGCTAGCTAGGGCAAAGAAGTTTCCTGGACTGGTTTCTTGGTGTTTTGCTTGTTTGTTTGTGTTTACCAATATTGATCATACAGAGAATTTGTTCAGTTCAGAAGGAATCCCAGTATGTCTCTAGACCAACCTCCTGCTCAAAGCAGGTGAGGTCTACAATTAGTTGAAACCCTGAAGATTTAAAAGAGAAAGACACAAAACAACAGGACATATTCTTAATATTATTGGAGATAAGTCAATATTTTAAAAATGGGAGTTAAAAAAAAAGCTTTCTCTCTGGTCAGATAGATCTGTAGCTAAGTTATTTTAGGAATATTAATAAAAATTAGTAAGAACAATTAAAAATCTTAAAAATATGCATATAAAAATTAATTTGGAATGGTTTTCAGATTTGGTAAACAATTGAATGCATGCTTGTTCGAAAAGAACTTTTTTTAATTGGTCTGAATTTTAATGCAACTAATTGTTTTAGAATTTCCTTTCCTTCAGGTATAAAACAATGCACAACATTTAATTTGGGGTTGTCTGAAATGTTTCAGGCAAATGCAAAATTAAAAAATAGTTATATTTGTTTGATTTTTTTTTTCCCCCTTTTCACTGAGAATATTACTTCGGCATATTCTGGCCTAAATTTTTAATCCCTTTATCTTTTGTGATTTAAGAATTAACCAAAACTGCATTGATTAGTTGATTCCAGCTAGTGTTATGAGCCAGTCAGAAAAAGGATCTTGGCCTAGATCAGCAATGAGATGTGTATAAATTAGGGTCCCAATCAAAGTGGTGTCAGCTCCTCATGATATTTCAGACTTTCATGAACTCACTGACTGTTTTCATTCCATTATTGGATCCACGATTTTTTAGAAGATCAGTCAGTCAACCAAAATCAATGATTAAGAAACTTTCTTCAGCAGAACCACCATTTTTTTTTTTCACCCTTAGTGTTTCCTGTTCACACAGAATTGCAACAATAAATAAAATGAAAATCAAGGGTTTTTTTTCCCAGAAATTAATGGTGTTTTTGCCAGACTTTTACATTCTGACACTGAGAGTCACCCATGCATATAATAAGTCCATTGAAACTATTTTGGTGACGTCTGCATAATCAGTTCCCTTTTCAGGTCTTTGTTGTTCAAGGTACAGTAAGCTGTTTCTAAACAATTTTCTTTCTAAATTGCAGATGTAAATATAAATGTGCATATGAATATATGTATATATATGTATATATATATTTGATATTTCAGCTACGTTGCTTTGAACTAAATCATCTGACAGGCCTTCTTAATGCTAACAGCTTTAGCATGGTACTGCTTAACTGATTCATATCCAGGAAAATGGCACCTGTTAGTGGCACAAAGCATCTTCTGCCTTGTAAGGTCAAACAACTAATAAGAGAAAAAAAATTTAGTAATACACAAGATTGGACAAACTCTGTTTTCATCGATGTGAATGTAAATCACTGAGCGAGAATTATTTAAGCTCTACATTAAGTTGTTACTACTGATGCTACAAGAAATCACATCGTGATAGCAATGTGTGTAGCCTTGGGAGAAAAACAAAACTGCTAATGCAATTGTCATCATAAGAAATAGAAAACTGGAAAATGTTTCTCTCTTTCATATTATCTACAGAGAATTAGGCAGGAGAAAGCCACAATCTTTTTTTGCTTGCGAAACAAAATAGGGATAGAAGTAATGATTACTCTGGGTAAATAGAAATCATACACTAGATTAATCCTACCATTTTCTATGGATCTATTTTTCTCGGTTTGTATAACCTGATATGCTAGTCAGATTTTGGACCACAAAAGAAAAAGTAAATTGCCTTTTGTCAAGTTCTTTTGGTCTGAAATATTTTGATATTAATCTTTCAAGTTTTTAACTGCAATTTTGTAATTTTCAATATCTGAAAACAACAGAAAGATATAAAATTTTGCTAGGGAAACAAAATATCTCTTTTTTAAAAAAGATTTTATTGTTTTTACATATTTGGTTCAGAATGAATGGAAAAGGACTCCCATACTCCAGGTAAGAGATGTGGCACTTCCAAGCACCTAAGGGAGACATCAGGTTCTCTGTATTTCATGTGCTCATAGTACTGTTCCAACATTTTTTCAACCACTAGACTTCATCTAGGATGATGCTGCAGGTGACTAAGTTTATAAATAGCAATAAATTGAGTGACTCTATTATTTACATCAATTGGGCCATCTTTGTTTGAAATGAAACAGATTGTGCTATGCTCCACGCAGTTTAAAGGGGGCCTATTGTGTCAACCAAGTATTTGATTTCCAGAGCAGCAGAAAAAAATATTGTATAGAAATCAAATCAATAGAAAAATGTCTCAGCTGAAGTATATGCTATCTGCAATCAGAAAAAGAGGGCAGGAGCCTTCTAAGGTAAATGTGAATTATTTAAAAATCTGCAAGTTCTACAGCATTTTCTCATTAATTATTCAATCATTAATAAAATTCACAGGTCTCTGCCAGCAGCCAGTCTAAGACTCTAACTGTATTGAGCAGTCAAAAGCCTGATAATAAAGCAGTTTTATCAAAAGCTAGAAGTCCACTTTGAGGTAGGAAATCCATTAATTTGAAATCATAATTACTTCACATTTTTCACGCTAAGGAAGGCTGTTGCTTTTGTAGAAGATTAAACTGTTTGTGAAATTGATGCACACTTAGTAGATACCAAAGGAAGAATGTCAGTAGCTGTTTGTGACCTGTTTGCTTTAGGTGAGAGGGATTTTTACAACTAAAATCCTCTTACAGCACTATGATTTGTCTATATGAGGTACATGTCCTCATAAAAATTATATAAGGCCCCCAAAAGTACCAGCCTATTGTTATTTCAAGTTTCATGTAAATTGGATTCTTGGTGTAAATGTGCATACCTTCATTCTATGGCAAAAGATTTTAAAATTAATAAGTTTTTAAAAATTAATTAAAATAATTGAAGTTCACACTTTATAGATCCTCATTATTGACAGCATAGAGAAAATTACTCGGAAATTAATTTTTCACACAGCTCCAGGGATGACCCAACATGGTCTCAGATGACTATATATTTGATTCATGCATAAGAAGGAATCAGTCCCAGAGGGCAGATTTTGCAAGCTGGGGCAGTACATCAGGTTGCTGTCACAGGAGGGAGGGACTGTGCTTCACTGAGATGTCTGCCCTTCCCAATCTGTTGTCTCCAGGTGAATGAGAAGCTTAGGAAATTTTAAGGGTGCCTTTTTAAGAGCAAGATTTGTGGTGGGTGAGGCTTTCAGAAAAGCAAAAACATAAAGAAAAACTTTATAGAAAAGAAATCAAGCCAAATAATAACAAAAAGCAAAATCATGGGCTCAGAATTTTAATTATTTTTTCTTATTATTGTTTCTCAGTTCTTATTCTTCCCCTTGATATCACAAATCAGCATGGAAGTTAGGTTTATTGTGATAGCACAAACAGGCAGACCATCAAGACAAATGCAGCAATAACGTAAAAATGAAATATCTTGAAGGTGCCTGTCACGTCCCAACTATATATTTTACTTGTGTAAATACTCGAAATGCTTTATATTATTAAGGTATTTTAACATTGCTATGTATATAGAAAATTTATTTTAGCCTTAAAAACTATCTAACGAATATCTTTATTTTTTTTAAGGACTCTACTACCTAATGTTCAGTCTTCCATACTTTGCAGGGGTCTCAAACATTAATCTTTTAATCATACCAACTTCAGATGATCTTTGGAAGAGAATAAGACATAAAAAGGAGAAGAATCCCACACACCTGGTTAAGAGAATATGTTCATATTCTGGGATAATTCCTGTTGCTCTCTGTGACATTCAAGTTCATCTGCAGAAAGAAGACAGTAGCTCATGACTTTAGACCTTCACTGGAGAAATATCTATAGATATCATTTCACCTTGGGGTAGTAGATGGCTCTTAAATTCTCAATGAAATTTCCTTACATGAACTTAAAGGAGAAAGAGGGAAGAAGTGAAAAATCAGGTATATGCTCTGGAGGTAAAAGCATATTTGCTTTGCCAGCACAGCATTTGGGTGGATCACCATGTCCTAACATAAAACACATGCTGCACTTTAGGAAAATTTAAAGAGTATTTAGCAAGGGTAGGGGATGGGGAAATATTCATGTGCCAGAGTGGGAAAAGTTCACAGACTTGCATAAGCTCTACTTTAGTCTACCTATCCATATTGCAATGCTGCAAACATAGATTTAAATGCTGCTGCAATTTAATATTTTTGACTATTCTTCTTAGGAAGTTTTCTTTCAATAAAACTTGGGTTTTCTTCTAAATGGGCGCTAGGAAATCTAGGCTATAAAATGACATGACTGCACTGACAGGCACAATTAGTCACACTGTATTTGTCAGATCTAAATATATCTATGCTATTTTATTTCATTGCTGATTTTTTCCTAAAAAATTCAGATTATCAAGTAAATTGTGCAGACATGCTAGAGTATGAGACTGGGTGACACAAATTTCTGAAACATTGATAAATACAGATGAAGCAGGGAGGGATTAATGCCAAATCCAAGCAGATGTGTTAGGAATGAATGTTGATTGTTGCGGAATGGCACACTAGATGGAGTTTCATAGAGTCTGCAAGGGCACTATGATATTTGTGAAACACATAAAGCAGAAGAAACAGCCCCAACGCTAGTGGGTCTTTTTACTGTTCGTTTAGCTCCTGAAAACATGTCAGTGGCCACACAAGCTGAAACTGTGTCACAGTGTCTTCTTCTCTAACACAGATATGTTAAAGCTCCCTAAGGACCAAAAATAAGTGTAACTTCTGCAACAGCTTGCAAGTCTGACAAAACAGCAAATGACATGTGGTTCTCATGATGGCTTCAGCTGATGGTATACAAAAGTGACATAAAGACTTGGTTTGAAATTTCTGGATGTGATAAAGGAGAACAACATTTAATTTTCAGTGAGTTTTGATGTATTGCTTTCATTCTGATAATTATATTCTTTTTAGCAGAAACAGAACCAAAAAAATGCACTCTAGTCTAGGGCTGGTGACTGCATGACCTAAAGAAAGAAAAGAGCTGTAACAGCATTGTAAACCAGAAGTATAGTTGCACTTTCAAACAGATGGAGACGGTGGCATGGGTCTCTTGTTTCTCTTGTTACAATCTCTAAGCAGTTGACTCCAACATAAGCTCAACATCCAACCTCAGCATAGAGCAACAATGTTAATCTGGGAAGGTACAGCACTCAGAGTGGCACCATGGAGAGGAAAAGGACAATCTTCATGGTCACTTAAACAGATCATCTCTAAATAAAATTTCAATGAATAAAATTTCTACACTGCCTTGCATGCCCCAGCTGGACTGGCTAGCCCTTGTTTCGCAGTGCTCCAGGGCACTCTCGAGAATCAGTATGAGACTTTGGTATCTGCAGGTTCCTGAGGGTGAAAAATACCTATGAAATTTTCTCTCATAAGCAAGACAAACTGTGGATACCTGTAAGTGACGACCAGAATAAGATTTCAGAAGTAGCTCATTGCAAATCAACATGTCCAGATATAGCAAAAAGAAAATCACGATCTTTTGCAGTTACAACCCACAGAGGTATAAATACATATTGGTATGTATATGCAATATGCGTTGCCTATAAATTAATTCATATACATGCAGAAAGAAGCTCATTCTGTCTAGATATTCATATATGAGTCTCCTTTTCAAAGGAAACTGAAGACCCAAATTGTATCTAAATTGCATGGACCTTCAATGCAGGAAACAGGCACCTTACCAGCCCAGGAGAACCTACAATTTCCAATTAGAAGAGGAGAAGCACAAGTCCCATATAAAACTGTTGTAGCACAATTCCCTTCCTGCAGGCAGCCAAGGTCTGGTGGCAAGGTCTCATCCTGATGCTGTCATTTCTCCTCTGCCCCTTTTGAGGCATTAGCTGGAAAACTATTCCTGTTTCACATTAAATGGAGAGACTTCAATTCTGCCTATACTTCACACAGACTTCACAAAATTATAAAGGCATATAGGATCCTATGTTCTTGTCTAGGTATTAGAAAGACTCAATTCACAAAGCAATTTCATTTTGTCTATCTGCAGTGCTTTTATATATATATATATATATATATATAAGAAGTTTCTAAAGTGCACGTCAGAATACAGTTTTACAATGAATTTATGTTACAACAGAAATGATCAAGAGAAGACTTTTGCATCTGCAGAGGAAAATACTTCGGATGTCTCTTAATTTTAATGAAAAAGGTCTTTCTAGGATCACTGAAGCTTTTGGGGTCATGGCAGAGCAAGAAACTGAATCCAGACTTTCTGCACAAGATGAGGGATATAATCAGTGGCCCTTCTGCCTCCATTGCCTGTTTTTAGAGGACCACCACTAGTTTTCCAAGCCTGCCCTTGGTATGGCTAAAAATCAGCACCTGAGCACACAAGGCACTGTGAGCCTCCATCTAATTTTTCCTGCTTCTCACAATGATTTTGTTTCTGTTTCTTTTGAAAAATGGACAGACCATGAACATGAGTTAGTTCTATACATTTCTAAATTTAGGACATGTGGCTTTGGTTACCTTCAAGGTGTCTGCACAGATGTGGAACAAGGACCTTCAGCAGTCCATTAATTTGTTGTAGAATTTTTTTTTTTTATCTTCTTAATGTAAAGTTTTGACAGCAAAGTACCGACAGTGTCATTCCCCAAAGCAGAACAACCAAAAGGAGGAAAATTTATTGAGCTTTTGTCACGATGTCTCTAATAATGCAAAACTTCCAGCAAAGAAATGGAGAAATTTACACAGTGACAGAAAAGTGATGTCTGGGATCCAACACTGGCATAGTTGAACTTCCAAATATAGTTATTTAATATAGTAAAATGAGGATCTAGAAAGTGTGAACTTCAATTATTTTAATTAATTTTTAAAAACTTATTAATTTTAAAATCTTTTGCCACAGAATGAAGGTGTGCAGATTTACACCAAGAATCCAATTTACATGAAACTTGGAATCACAATAGGCTGGTACTTTTGGGGGCCTTATATTATTTTTATGAGGACATGTACCTCATATAGACAAATCATAGTGCTGTAAGAGGATTTTAGTTGTAAAAATCCCTCTCACCTAAAGCAAACAGGTCACAAACAGCTACTGACATTCTTCCTTTGGTAACCACTAAGTGTGCATCCATTTCACAGTTTAATCTTCTACAAAAGCAACAGCCTTCCTTAGCATGAAAAATCAGACAGCTGAGAACAAGAAAACCAAGAGATCAAGACCAGGTTCATGTTTTGTGCAGTACAGATATGTCTGAAAATGTATAGACTTTAACAATTTTCCTAAAAGAACTGCAGACTCACACTTACTGAGTTTCAAATCGGTCTCTAAAGTATAAAAAGATTAGAAAGTTCTGATGACCTAATTAAGTGCAATTCAGTTAATTTCATATGCTCAGGGCAAGACTCATTAAAAATATTTAAAGGCCTCCGCTGTCCAAAGCTTGTTATAAAAAACTTCCTAAACAATCAAAATTTTAATTTTTTTTTCTAATAAAATGAATAAGAAATCACTGTAATAACTGTCTACTTACACTAGGGAAAGTGATGAGGCTGAGGGTCTTTTCAATTCAGATTACTTATATTGACATCCCGTCCTGTTTATCTTTCAAAGTGAAATCAGAGAAGATATCAAGGTCCTGCAATCCATGATATGACATGGGCAAAGTCCTACACAAATAAGTATTCCTGGCACAACATTATCCACACAAAAGGTGTTGAGGAGAAGCTCTATCTAAAAAGATTGGTGCTGTCAAACCATTTATTTCTTTGTTGGTCTGAACAGATCATGACAATCTATGTAGAATAAAACTATCTTGTCTGGGATCCTTTTTGCAATACACATTACCCATTTTCTTGGAATTACTGATGCTCACTCTGACTGTGTTGAGTCAGGCTTCTAAACAAACAAAGACTCTTAAGAACAAATTTTGCATCATCCATAAGAAAAATTCTGTTTCTATTTCATTAGTCATGTTGTCAGCTCCATCTTTATTTTAGATTAGACCTTGAAATTTGCAGTGTTCAAGGCACAGAAGTGGAGGTCAAGGAAGCACACTGAGGAAAATGAACGGGCTGAGAGAAGAAAAGAAAGAGATATTCCTGGAGAAGAGATAATTTTGCAGTAGCAGAGGTAACCTTTCTTTCTCTTTTGGAAAGTTATTTCTGTTGTGTCCTAGGGAGCCTAAAATCTGGAAAGCCTCTTTTTGCCATTAGCAGTTCCCAAAGTGCAGGAATGTATTTTCATTCATGTGAACTGCAGTAGGAGAGAGTGCAAGTTGTCTACCTTGTTAAGGACTTAACAATAATTTTCCATGGTTTGACAGGAATTATTTTTCAGAGGGAGAAGAAGGGGAGTTGTTTGATTTGTACTTCAAAGGAGAGAAGTCTGGAAAATTTGTTCATGGAGTGCAAAACATAAAACCTGTTGGCCCAAGAAACTCTCTGTGGTGGATTTTAACATCTGGAGTACCTACAGTGTGCATGTATATGGAATACATTGTCTGCTGACTTAGAAAATTAGGCCAGCTACCATTTTGGTATATGCTTTCCAATAAATCAATCTCTCCTGGTACATCAGACCAACAGGTGAGATAAGCTAAGACAGATCCAACAAGTCATCACAAGTATTCCTTTCTTCAACCTGCTTTCTGCTTTTACCAGGCAAAATCACAGTATCATGAACTCCAGGATCAAGGTGCCTGCCTCATCCAGTTCTTCTCACTGGAGTGAACACTTACCACAACCATGTTTTTCTCCAGAAGGATAGGTTGGTTACAAGCTATTTTTAAATATGGCTTTTCTCAAACTGTTCTTTTATAGCTTTGAATCACCCATGCCCAAAAATCATATGAAACAGGCATTAAAAAGAAAACAAAAGGTAGTTTTGTGCAATCAGGGGAGTAAGTGTAATAACCTTTGAGCACTTCATGTTGGCCAAGTGAACTGAAGAATAAAATGTTAAATGGAAAGCATTCTGAACTATACCTGTGTGTCCTAAATTCAATGATAATATCTGTCTCAATAATTCACAGAAAAATATCAGAACTATTTTGTTTTGCTTAAGGGACACTATCTGGTATGCAGGTCAGCCTCTCCAGTGGTCCTTTTTCTTTGACTTTTTAGGAGATGGGTAAGAGATTTTATCCTTTCATTTTATACCTAAGAGTGTCATGTTCTACAGATCCTTATTGTGAAAGATGCAGTGATTCACAAATAAGTGGAAAAAAAAAGAGAATTAAAAAATTGCTCTGTGGGATTCAAATACAAAAGCAAGAGCAAAAGGTGGCTTGTCTTTGTTTTCGCAACAAACTGACTACCGTAATAAAAAAGAAAAGAAATTATGTCTTAGCAGCAAACTGACTACCACAACTAAAAAGAATAGAAGTAATATTGGGATGTCAGGAGGATAAAGACACTTATGTAGGACTTCAGGAAAATTAATTGTATCAATTTAGCAGTGCTGAATACCTAATAATGGTGAGCAGCTGAGAGTGACTCAGCATTGCATCAAGTATGCCTGTTCTCTCAGGAAGTGTTTCAATTCAGCATGAGGAGCAGACTGTAACTTTTTTGTGATTGACAATGACTAAGACATGTAAGATGCTGGAGGACTGAGTCATTCTCCTTGCATTTCTCAAAATGATAGCAGAAGAAATAATTCAAGGTAATAGACTAGCCAGATTCTCCAACTGATGCAAAACATTTTTCAGACTTGAAGCAGTTTTCTAGGATCCTACTCCCCTTTGCTGCCCCTTTTTATTTCCAGAAGGCAATTAGTTGTTGCTGGCATCCATCTCCAGAGTTTGTTCCACAGACCTGCCAGCTGTTGCTGGCTCTGGTGCCATCAGAAAAAATTTGCCTGGTTCTGTGTTTCTGTACACAAGGAGCCACAATTCCAGGAATGCTGCTGATTCCCAAATTTGTGTTTGTCCTGATAGCTGATGTCACTTTTACCAAAGTTTTCTTTGATTTTCTGACAACTTTTAAGCCTCTACTGTAGTCAGATGCAGCAGACTCCCGATTATCAGGAATTGCTCTTTGTATATGTCATTGAAAAGCAAAACAGAAGGAATAAAAAGCAACAATATCCTGGCAAGAAAAAAAGAGGGCAGAAGCGATCCTAGGAGACAGGAACAACTTCTGTTTATTCTGTGAGCTTAGACTGCACACAGAGATGATCCTCCTGTTATATCTTAGGTGATAATTTCACTCTGAGAAACACAGCAATCGATTTTTTAAAAATTCACAATTAATTAAGGAAATATTCAAAAGTGCATGGCTATGGTTCTGCAACAATTTTCAAATGCCATTTCATTCATATTTCTGCAAAGATCACAACAAGATGCAGGACATGACACTCACCACTATTTAATCTGAATCAATGGAGCTCTTGTTTGTAAAGAATGTAAAGTCTGTCTTAATATCAAACGTGCTGATAGGAATTCTAAAAACTGAATCCGCATGTAAAAATTTGGAAGCAACATTTGAATACACTATGTCATTTATTTTATTTTCCAAAAAAAGCATCAAGCAGTCACCAAACTAAGTTTAAGTGAAGAAATACATAACTACTTACAAAAATGCACTATTACTGCATCCAATCTTGTAGCCACAAGAACTATGACACTATACCATGGAGGAAAGACAAATCTCAGTAAGGATTCTTTAAGACTCATAAACTCTTGAATTTCAAGGAAGAATTTGATTTAAAGTGGTAACACAAGTACTAACCCCAAAACATTCCGTCATAGTTAACTCAGATGATAGTAAGTGAACATAAAACCACACAGAACTTTAAAATATTAGTACTTATCCCCAAAGCCTCCACTGAACATTACAACTTCTACCAATCCAGACAGCTTTAATAAACCTGTATTATTCCTTTAACCCCTAGGAATCCACATGTTCATGTGTTTATGTGGTATTCCAAAGCAGTGTGCATGCTCATGTCCTAACTTCAAATATGCTCAAATGCATATCTGTGTTATCAGTGGTCACAGGTCTCTTGCTTACAGTCACACCTATCCACTGGACAGATTTACTGCATTAAGTAGAGGCTCTAGTGGTAAAACAGCAATTCCTTCTTTGTTGCAAATTGCCATGTTACAAGGAATGCAACAAAACTTATTAAGACATGTAGAACTTGCCTGAATATTTGTAGATCTCTTTCATGTCCCTCCAACAGCTGAGTTTTCTTTTTATCGACATTTCTCTCTGCTAGTTATTCCGCACACTAGTTCCCAATGTGCTGCAAAGAGTTAGGCTCTGTTTTTCTGAATCTAAGATTTAGATTCATAACAACTCTGCTAGATACATAAAAGAGTAATAAAATGAGTATTCTAGGATTTTTTTTCCCTCTGCTTTTCTCTGGCTGCTTAGTCACACCTGTTCTGTGTCCTGGATGTTCACGTGATTATTGTCTTTTCAGCACCAATATACAGTCTGTCTGTCAGATGCTCCCCAACCGTGTTTCTTCCACTCTTCCATTTTTGAAGTCCAAGGACTTCCAGAGCACCTGGCTACAGAGATCTGATTAGAGGGAAACATAGGTTCCTGTAGTCCTAAAACAACCCAGTGAAGGAAAAAGAAGCACAGCTGAAGGCCAACAAGAACTAGGTGATGTATGATTAACTGTCAGGGAGTTTTATGTTGTGTGACTGCTCTATCTCAACTTGGGGAGGTTGTCACATGCAGTCAGCACCAGCTGGTCTCTTGTTGGTGTTTCTGAGAGCAGCCTTTTGAAGATATTCCCAGTTAATGCTGAGGCAGAAACATTTTCCCCCATGTGGTTGCATTCTCCTTTGTCACATTTTCACTTCTGCAGAGGTAAAACAAAGAAAAATTGGTACTTGATAGTGCAGTGACACTGAACTGAAAATCTCTCTTGAAACACAAGGAGGTGTAACAATAAAGATTCTCCACTACTGCTGCCCCTAATCTTGTTGGCCAACAGTTCTGACCCTCTCCTAAGACCACTTGTTACTCAGGTCACTGATAGTCATTCCTGAGTTGCACTGAATCGTATGAGTCACATCTGTGTTAGCACAGCTACTCTCATAACTGGTAGTGGTGCCTGATTCTGGTGCTATGATAAGCCACACACCACAACTAATTTTCTATCTCTAGAGATTTTTCTAGATCTTTAACCCCCATACCTTGTTTTTCATGCAGAGCAAGCCCATGTTTGTAGTCCACAGGAGTAGCTCCAAGCTAATGGGCATAGCAGGGCACTGTTGTGTACATATACATTTGTTTATAGCATGAAAGTGCAGGCAACAGGCTCTGCAGTCAGGTCTCCTGTTCTTTTATCACATACTTGGTTTCATCCAAATTTACCATCTTCAAAATCTTGATCTTTCCCAAACAATGTCTTTGGTTTTTCAGACTACTGCAAGCAGATCAGACTAATCCATCCCATTAATCACTCCAGAGAGTTACGGTGCACAGACCAGAAGTTCAGTATAAGTTGTATTTTCCATGTAATTTATGATGATTGGAGATTATTGAGAAACAACTGATCTTTTGCACTGTTTGCCCTACATTGTTTGCTACACACTGAATTTATTCCAGGTCTTGAAGTGGATTGCATTGTGACTCTCTAGACCACCGTGCCTTCATATGTTGAAGAGAGGTCTCTCTGGAGCTCTTCATATCACTTCAATTGATGTAAAAGGTGTCTTCATCACATCTAAAACTTCTCATTTCCTGGCCAGTGGGTCTGCAAATGGTCTGATGTTCATAAGGACCATTTTGTCATGTTTGATCATGAACTGCGTAATAGAAGCATGAAGCTGTCAGTCACTTCATTAATAAATCTTTCTTGGTATGTTCCATGTCATATGTACTGTACAATACCTGACATCTTTGAAAAGACACCAAATTTCTATATATTTCTCCTTTTAAATACACGTTAAAGGGAATCTTACCTAGTCTGATTTTTGCAGGTTTTGATTCTCATATGTTAAACTACTTACAAATTCATTCTTGTTTTCCTGAGGAAGTTAACTCCCCCAAACTTCTTGTTTCTAGAGTCAGCACAACAGGGTTTGAGCCATATTTTGGCCCTATCAATAAAGTTTTATTGAATGTCATCATGATGCACATACAGCGAGATCGATACATAGAAAATATTCATCATTCACAGCAATTCTGCTTCTTATTATTTGTTTTGCAACAAAATGTACAGGCCTGTTATGATTCCAATATTAAAGGCACTCAGGCTCTGGAAGGTATTATTTAAAGTGATGCTTATTAGAGCTAACACTTCCAGGAGAGAATAGCATAGATAATCGTAGAATCATTTAGGTTTGAAAATTCATCCAAGACCATCAAGTCTAAATGTTACCCAAGCACTGCCACATCCATCAATAAACCATAACCCTTAGAACCACATCTACATGTCTTTCAAATGCCTCCAGGAATGGTGCCACAACCGCTTCCCTAGGCAGGCTATTCCAGTGCTTGACAACCCTTTTGGTGAAGAAATTTTCCCTGCTACCCAATCTAAACATCCGCTGCACAACTTGAAGCTATTGCCTCTCATCTTCTCCCTTTTTACCTGAAGAAGAGGCCAACCCCACCTGGCTACAGCCCCCTATCAGGTCATTGTAGAGAGTGGTAAGGTCTCCCCTGAACCTCCTTTTCCCCAGGCTAAACCCCAGCTCCCTCAGCCACTCCACATCAGATTCATGTTCCAGACCCTTCACTAGTTCTGTTGTCCTTCTCTGGACACATTTCAGCACCTCAGTGTTTTTCTTTATTGGGGGTTGTGGTGGTTCTTTAGAGAGACCCAGATGACCGTTGATGGCAAAAGGCAGAGTCTGCTCTTTGCTCCTCGGGGTGGAAATCACAGCTTTATTTTTAGGGGTCCTGCCCCTACAGAGTCCGGAGCCCAGCAGCTCCTTCCTCATCCCTGTTCCGATGCCAAACAGCCCGCCCCTCCTTCTCTTAGGGCTTTTACCCAGGGGGAAGGGGCTAGAGGCAGGGACAAGCCAGTACCCAATCAGAGACAAGGTGGGAGAGGAACAGAGTTGGGTTACATTCCAGTGTGGGAGGATGGGAGGGGCCAAGCAGGGACAAACCACGTGATACAGTTTCCAAGGGGAAGAGGGGATACAGAAGAAAACATTACAAAACCCAATATAAAAATGAAACACAATCTAAACCCAATTAATGCGCTACAACAGGGGGGCCCAGAACTGGACACAGAACTCAAGGTGTGACCTCACCAGTGTTAAGTAGGTTACAGTGCCTTCCCTAGTCCTGCTGGCCACACTATTTTTCATATAAGCCAGGATGCCATTGGTCTTGTTGGTCACCTGGGCACATGCTGGCTCATGTTCAGCTGGCTGTCAACCGACACCTCCAGCTTCTTTTTCCTCTGGGCAGCTTCCCAGCCAGTCTATCCCCAGACTATTGTGCTGTATGGGGTTGTCATGACCCAAGTGCAGGACTCAGCACTTTGCCTTCTTGAAGACAAGATTGTTTCATAAAATTGTCCTTGGTCCGTTGATCCAGCCTGTCCAGTTCCCTCTGTAGAGCCTTCCTGCCTTCCATGTCCTTCCATCCTGCCAGCTCCCTGTCATCTGCAAATTTCCTGAGGGTGCCCGTGATCCCTGCATCCATCCTATCAATAATTATTATACAGGACTAGTTCCAATACATTGGGAGCCTTTGGGAACACCCTTAGTGACCGCTCACCAACTGTATTTACCACCACTTCATTTACCACCACTCTCAGGGCTAAGACATCCAGCTAGTTTTTCACCCAGGGAAGACCACACCTGCCCATGTCATGAGCAGCTAATTTCTTCTTGAAAATTATGTGGGAGACAGTGTCAAAGACTACTACAATCTAGGTAGACAACATTCACAGTCTTCCCCTCATCCACTAACCAGGTCACCTTGTAGAAGGAGGTCAGATAGGTCAAGAGGCACCTGCTTTCATATACCCCCCGGGTTCAGAGTCTTACATCCCTTTAGATAGGAACACCATGATAAAGAGCAATCTAAAAAACTATTAGGTGGTGCTCCTTCTTTCTTCACATGCATTCATTTGCAAATGTTTGGAATATCCATAGGTCCTAGTTTCCACTCTTTGATCTCCTGAAGGAGGGGAAGGGGGGAAAGAGGGTAGGGGGAAGTAATTTCATGTCCTCAGATTGAGCTAACAAAACAAACAAACAAACAAACAAACAAAAAAACTTATTAAGACTTTGGGAATAATTTCCTAAGTCAAAAATAACTTTCTTCTTCCTTTAGTAAAGACAATAATGTAATGTAGGACTCAAAAATTAGACAAGTATATAATCTGTAATATCACATTTCACAATGATGTCACTTGTTCATAGGCTCCTAATCAATTGCAATACATAAAAAGTTACCAGAGAAATGGAAAAATTATCTGCAGAAGGTGGTGAAAAGCTCAAGCAAAAATGTTCTCATGGTCCTGATTCTAAATCATGCAAATGTCAGCCCTAGGGCTTGTATAACTTCTGGACTAGATTAGTCAGATAATATGGACAGAATGCACATGGTTTGAGTGCCACACCAAGTTGATAATAGGGAATAAAAATACATTTAGGATTGAAATGATTGTGTCAATTCAGGAATGATGCAATAGTCATAAACAGTGGAAACCCATTCATACAAGTGAGAAAATATTCAGAAAGGGTTTAATCTGAACCATTAAAACCATAAGCAAACTTGAGCCAGCAACAGAAGGAATGTCCTGGGCAGTGCAGGAGTTATAACATTCACATTGCAAACCAGTGAGTGCAATATTTGGTAAAGAACAAGGACACTAAGAGGAAATGGCAGACAAGGAGTACTTGCAAAAAATACTTAAATGTCTCAGCCGTGTCTGTTCTGACTGAAGACTGGAAGATTGTGCAGCATCATGGATCATTATCTGCCCCCTTTTCAGTTTAAAAACAAACAAACAAAACAAAACAAACAAACAAACAAAATCATAAATACAAATTTGCAATTACATTCCAAGTAACACTGCACAAGAGAGAGAGCAGTCAAACAAAAACCCTGTTTCCTGAGTCACTGAGTGTGATACTGGTAGCCTAGAGAAAACACATGACTATGTGACACCCATGCAACCCTTGGAGACACACTGCAAGGATCTCAGTCAATGAGTGCAAGAAACATTCACCATAAGCTGACAGAAAACATTCACTGAAACAAAATAGGGCCATGGGCCTCACCAGGAGGCAAAGCAATTGCCAAAGGATGGTGAGAAAAATGAGAAGCAGCTTAAAGATAGTAATGTCTTTTTGATCAGAGATATGCGTAATTCACCCTTTTGTCCTTCCTCACTATCTTTCTCAGAATTCCCAGGTACAGCACACTTCTTCGCCCACATTCCTTGTTTTTTCTCATACTGACCTCACTTCTTTCACTTTCTCTGGCAGAGATATTTTTTGTCCTACACTGTTACTGTACAGAAATTAAGTCCTGATATAAGTTGATTGGTTCCTGTTTGTTGCTGATGCCTCTCTTTAGAGAGTTGCTGATGCCACTCCTTAGGCATGTCCCGACAGAAAGCAGGTGGATATAATCTAACTCAAATCCTTTTTTTTAGCAATCCATGATGAAAGCACAGATCTGAATAATTTTTAGGGAGGAGAAAAATAAAACCCAAGAACCATTCTTTTTCACAGTTTACAAATAAAGTTATGTTTAGAAAGAAACAACTTCTGGATTAGAGAAAAGTTTCTGATTGTTATTAGATATTAAAACTGGGATATTAGAATACAAACATGATGTAACCTCAGGCCAGTGACCATAATAAGCTATTCTGGCATCCAAAACAACACGGCATCAAGGTACCTTTTGCATCAATAACTGCATGTACAAATATATATGAATTTTTGTTTCTAATCCTTCTCTATCCAGAGTCTTGATTGCTCATGAGAAATCTATCAGTCACTGTGTGTACAGTATGTGGATAGGCAATTACCATAGCAGTTTGTCCATCAGACAAAGTGACATATACTGCACAATTACCGATATTAGTCCGTGACCAACAGTCTCCCTTGACGTGGGGTGGGCCCAGTGAGACAGACATTGTAGGGAAGTTGCCTGACCCCTCTGCCCCTGCATCCTGACAGCAGCCTCCTTTTCCATCCCTTATTCCCCACCTTTTAGCAAGCCTAGGAATAAGGAACATCTTCCTGTGGTATGAGCACAGGTGGCATGGCAAAGCCAACTGCAGGGAAGAAGAGGGAGACTGACAAGTATTCATGTGTGTGCATCTGCATTCTGCATGGGGTTACTTCTGGCAGACAGCAGAACTTGGAGATCAGAGGGGGCCACAAGATTTATTTTGCCTTTTTGTCATTTTCTGCTGTCCTTTTGTCTCTTATCCCTGCAAATGATGAATTCCTCAGCTAAAATGGAGCTGCAGACAGCGCTGTGGTGAAGCAGGGATGCTGGATAGCAGAGTGCAGCAACTACTGAAATCCATTAAAAAGGAATTTGGAGAAGGACACAATGATGGCCTCTGGACAGGCCTGGTACTGGTAAGATGAGAGTACTTTCTTGTGCTGGTATTTTTTTCATTTTTCAAACAATATCACTAGATTTGTATTCATTTTTTGGACTGGTGAGGGGAGAGGTCTCAAAAGAATTTTACAATTCATTTTCTGTCTTCAGACTTGTCTGATGAAAGGATGATTTCACAAGGTTGTCACCTTCTTTTTCTTTCATTACAGAATGAATTGATGGTAGCATTCATTTCAGTAAAAACACATTTAGGAGGCCTGCTGAAGACCATGATCAGCATTGGTGTGTTTTGGCTCACAGGATAGTTTTGCCCCAATTCACTCAAGTTCTGAGAACAAACCAGGGAGTTTAATTTTTTATGCAATTCCTTTCTTCTACAAGTAATTCTTAAAGACTTCAATCACAAGAAATTATGGATCATTTCCCTGTGAATAATTTGCTTTTTTTCCCTGATAAAGCTGTATTTTTTTCACTGCACAAGCTGATTGTGCTTTTTATTATAATGAGATGCAGGAAAGCCTTGTCAGCCCAGCCACAGACTAGCACAATGTCTGGTATCAGGCAGGAGAGTTGAAGAAGCCCAGTTAATGGCAGAAGTTCAATACTTCTTCACAGAAAATGTGCTAACTTGTTGTTTCCAGTGCCTTGAGAGACATCGCTTGTATAGAGTTAAGAGAGGAGAGTAGACAGGAGAAGCCAAAAAATTATTCTGAAAAATAAGAGCTAGACTTATTTCCAATATACATAAAGGCAATTTTAAATGTCCCTATCATGAAAATATAACTAAAATACAAGATAAATTTCAGATTTTCACTGTCAGTGATAGGCTTAACAGCCAGTCTTTTAAGCAGGCCTCGCCACTCAATTTTCTGAATATGCAACTTTCTTTCACATCATATGTGAAGCAGAAATTTAAATCAAAGAAATTCTATTAAAAAAAAAATCCCATTTGTTCAAATGATCTAGTTATCCTAATGTCTATTCAGTATAAGTCTTGTAGAAATTATGAAGTATTGTCCAAAGATTGCCTTCTGAAAATCACAACCATTATCACAGAATCACAGAATCACAGAATAATGAGGTTGGAAGAGACCTCTAAGATCATCAAGTCCAACCTATGCCTTAACACCTCAACTAGACTATAGCACTAAGTGCCATGTCCAGTCTTTTTTTAAACACATCCAGAGATGGTGACTCCACCACCTCCCTGGGAAGACAATTCCAGTGCTTTATTATTCTTTCAGTGAAAAATTTTTTCCTAATATCTAACCTGTACCTTCCCTGACGTAGCTTGAGACTGTGTCCCCTTGTTCTGTCAGTTGCTGCCCGGTGGAAGAGACCGACCCCCACCTGTCTACAACCTCCCTTCAGGAAGTTGTAGAGAGTGATAAGGTCACCTCTAAGCCTCCTCTTCTCCAGACTAAACAACCCCAGCTCCTTCAAACGTTCCTCATAGGGCTTGTGTTCCAAGCCCCTCACCAGCCTCGTTGCCCTCCTCTGGACACGCTCAAGCATCTCAATATCCTTCCTAAACTGAGGGGCCCAGAACTGGACACAGTACTCAAGATGTGGTCTCACTAGTGCCGAGTACAGGGGAAGAATGACCTCCCTACTCCTGCTGGTCACACAATTCCTAATGCAGGCCAGGATGCCATTGGCCTTCTTGGCCACCAAGGCACACTGCTGGCTCATATCCAACCGGCTGTCGACCAGCACCCCCAGGTCCCTTTCCACCTGAACACTGTCCAGCCACTCTGTCCCCAGCCTGTAACGCTGTAGGGGATTTTTGTGGCCAAAATGTAGAACTCGACACTTAGACTTATTAAACTTCATACTGTTGGACTCTGCCCATTCATCCAACCGATCTAGGTCTCTCTGCAGAGCCCTCCTCCCTTCCAACAGATCAACACAAGCTCCCAGCTTAGTGTCGTCTGCAAATTTACTAATGAAGGACTCAATGCCCCCATCCATGTCGTCTATAAAAATATTAAATAGAACTGGTCCCAATACAGACCCCTGAGGGACACCACTGGTGACTGGTCGCCAGCTGGATGCTGCACCATTCACCATCACTCTCTGGGCCCGGCCATCCAGCCAGTTCCTAACCCAGCGAAGAGTGCTCCTGTCCAAGCCATGGGCTGCCAGCTTATCTAGGAGTATGCTGTGGGAGACAGTATCAAAGGCCTTGCTGAAGTCTAAATAGACAACATCCACAGCCTTTCCTGCATCTACCAGACGAGTTACCTGGTCATAGAAGGAGACCAGGTTGGTCAGACATGACCTACCCTTTGTAAACCCATGTTGACTGGGTCTGATACCCTGGCCATCTTGTAAGTGCTGTGTGATAGCACTCAGTATGAACTGCTCCATTATCTTACCTGGTACTGAGGTCAGGCTAACTGGCCTGTAATTACCAGGATCCTCCTTCCTACCCTTTTTGTAAACGGGTGTCACATTGGCCAGTTTCCAATCGCCTGGAACCTCGCCAGTGAGCCACGACTCCTGATAAATGACGGAGAGCGGCTTCACAAGCTCATCTGCCAGCTCCCTCATCACCCTAGGGTGGATCCCATCTGGTCCCATTGATTTATAAATATCCAAGTGTCCCAGCAGTTCTCTGACTGCCTCCTCTTGGATAACAAGAGGACCATTCTGATCCCTGGCACCACCTACCAACCCCTGAGGACAGTTGTCTTGAGGATAAGCTGTCCTACCAATCAAGACTGAGGCAAAGAAGGCATTAAGCATTTCCGCTTTTTCCTCATCTTTAGTTACTAAGTTGCCTGCCTCATCCAATAAGGAACCAAGGTTGGTTATACCCTTCCTTTTATCATTGATATAGTTGTAAAAACTTTTTTTATTGTTTTTAACAGAAGTTGCTAAGTTAAGTTCAAACTGGGCTTTGGCCTCCCTGATTTTTTTTCTACATGCCCTAGCAGATCCCTTAAATACTTCCTGAGAAATCAGTCCCTCCTTAAAAAGATGATACATCTTTTTTTTATTTCTAAGTTCCTTCAAAACCTCATTGCTCATCCAGACTGGACGTTTGCCTCGTCGACTCGTCTTTCGGCACACAGGGACAGTCTGTTCCTGTGCCCTCAAGATTTCCGTCTTGAAGCACACCCATCTCTCCTGGACTCCTTTGTTTTCAAGGACTGTTTCCCAAGGAACTCTTGGAATAAGTCTCTTAAATAGGCCAAAGTCTGCCCTCCGGAAGTCCAGTGTAGAGATCTTATTGATATTTCTCCTTATTTCACCAATTATCGAGAATTCTATAATTTCATGATCACTGTGCCCCAAGCGGCCTCCAACCTCCACATCACCCACCAGTCCATCTCTATTTGTGAACAATAGGTCTAACACAGTCCCTCCCCTGGTGGGTTTGCTCACCAGTTGTGACAAAAAGTTATCCTCCACACACTCTAAAAACTTTCTAGATTGCTGTTTTTCTGCTGTATTAAGTTCCCAGAAGATGTCTGGTAGGTTGAAGTCACCTACAAGAACAAGGGCTGATGATCCTGAAACATTGTTCAGTTGCTTATAGAATAAGTTGTCCACCTCTTCATCCTGATTGGGTGGACGATAGCAGACTCCCAGGAGGATGTCAGCCTTGTTGGCTTTCCCCTTAATTTTTACCCATAGGGACTCTACTTCATCATCATTAGTTTCAATACCTGTGACATCCAAAACTCCCCTAATATAAAGGGCCACCCCTCCACCTCTTCTCCCTTTTCTGTCTCTTCTGAAGAGCTTGTAGCCATCTAGCGCAGTGCTCCAACTATGTGAGTCATCCCACCACGTTTCTGTGATGGCAACAATATCATAGTTCCGCTGATGCACCATGGCCTCTAGCTCTGCCTGTTTGTTACCCATGCTGCGTGCATTGGTATACATGCACCTTAGCTGGGCTACTGATTTCTCCCTTAACACAGTCTTATCATCCTTGGGCCTGCTTCCACACAGCCCAGATGCATCCCCTTCCCCCTTCAAACCTAGTTTAAAGCCCTCTCAATAAGGTCTGCCAGTTCATTGGCTAAAAACCTCCTGCCCTTAACAGAGAGATGTATCCCATCTGATTCCAGTAGAGCAGGTGCCATAAAGGTTGCTCCATGATCAAAGAATCCAAAATTTTGCCGATAACACCAACCCTTGAGCCATTTGTTAAAGATGTGGGTTCTCCTATTTCTTTCATCATTTTTCTCTGCCACCAAAGGAACTGAGCAGAACACTACTTGTATACCTGTCCTATCAACCTCTTGACCCAGTGCCCTAAACTCCCTTTTGATCGCCTTGACACCCCTTTTTTCAATCTGATCACTGCCAGCCTGGAGTATCAGCAGTGGGTAATAATCAGAGGGCCGAATCAGCCTAGGAAGTCTCTCAGTAATGTTTCGTACCTGGGCTCCAGGGAGGCAGCAGACCTCCCTGTGGGATGGGTCAGGTCGACATATGGGGCCTTATATAAGAGAGTGGTCTATTTGCAAAATAAGAAGACATAAGAGAGACACATATCTCCTCCACATCATCACTGATCAGGCTTAGGATGCCCATCCTCTTATATAATTTTTCAGTGATGTTTTTTTTTCTCCATTTTTCTGTTGATGTGAGTGAGGTATTATAAGAATGTTGTTACAAATCATATTGGAAAGTATTTTCTGCTACTTTTGTGAAGAAGGTGGCTGGTATTTCACATGCAGCTCTAAGTATAGGAGAAAACTGCCAAAAATTCCTAGCTTTGCTTTATTTCATTGTTCTCCACATATAAAGTGACTTAATTCTTAGTAGGCCTAGATGAAGCAGCCAATGTAGCTTACAGTGTTGCAAATAAAGGGGAGGTTGTTAGTGGAAATAAGGAGTTAAGGTGAAACTGAATCCCTTTCTCTTTGCCATCTGAGGCATTTGTGATCTTGTTGGCTGCAGTTCTTGATATGAAACGCTAGAAATCACCTCGTCTGCATTTTTTCCACTCCTCTCTGTCTCATTAATAAAAGTCTTACTGAAAGCTGTAAGGGACAAAGAGACATTCCATTTCAGGGATGGGGGTTGAATCCCCAGGGTTGTTTTTTTTTTTTTAATTTGTGAGCATGACAGATGGGAAATGCTTGCAAGGGAAGTCTGCACAAGTGGCAGCCAAGTACTCCATGTGTAAATGCACTTGGCAAATACCTTGGCCTCCTGCTTGAGAACTGCCTTATTTTGTACCTTTCCAAGCACATGACATATCTCTTTATTTTGAGAACGTCTCATGGCAAGCCCAGGTCTCACAATTTGAGCAGCACAGGGTGCACCTGAGTCCCACAGGTAGCTGACTGCAGACCAGCACTGACTGCCAGACTTGATTCCCTGATTCCACACCCATCCCAGGAGACACATGGAAATATACTGAAGTTTATATTATGCTGAAGTTTTTATTATATATAATAGATTTTTAAATTATTATTATTCATTTCCTGAAACATGGTTTAAACAGGTTCAAGACCTGGGTATAAATACTCTGTTATTTTCCACAAAGTCAGAAACATTAGTTCCAGCACCTCTGATTTTCTTCTTAGTCATATCAAAACCAGACACAGCAATCTTGATGACTTCTTGATAAGCTCAAAATTGTATTCAGCCAAATTTCAGCCAGGATAAAAAAACCTGTTATTTTGTTTAATGCCACCTCTCCATATACTGTCACAAAGAAAGTGCAATACCATAGTTTCACCTGAGATTCTGATGTTTGCATTAATCAAGCATGAGGATTTTCTTTCTCCAAATACCAGTCCTGGAGTATTTAGTGGTTTTCTTCTCATCTCCTAGTTTCCATTAAAATGGCCAAGTCATCTTCTTCACACTTTATTTGCTCTCTTCCTCCTAATGTTTTTTTCATGAAAGGGACCCTCTCCTATCACATCCAAGTTGCAAAGAAAGACATCAGATAGATTTCATCTCCAGCTTCTTAGTTTTCAGCCTGACTTCAGGGTTGGGTACTTCATGTTTTCTATCTGTTTGTCCTCCACTTTTGCCAGAGAAAAATAAATATTCATCTTAAAGTCACACTTTGACAAGCAGCACAGTAGTAATCTGTGGGCAATCAAAGGTAAAGCCAAAAGCAGCCCTTACTGGTTACAATCACTAAATAATGACCAGAAAAGTTTTAGAAAAATCTGAATTTGTCACTGTGCACTAGGGTAATTCTTTAATCTGATTCTGAGCAGGAGGTCAGTAATCCAGTTTTAATTAGGCAGACTTAATTCTCTTCACAGAAGTATCCTTTAACTGCTATCTCTGGGATAGATGCATGAAAATGTTTTTGGCTATGTCTCATCTAAATTTGTTTTTTGTGATTCTTCTACTCTAAATAATTACATTGGCACCTAGAAAATGCAAAAGAGGATATGCTGAAAAAGTTGGATGGAACATGAGAAACTATTATTCTGCATTCAATTTCCCACAATAGCTCCAAGAGCTGGCCAAGGAATAATGTCAAAAAAACCCCACCATAACTTACAGAAAGTGCAAGACATTTTGATAAGTTGTCTATTTTGGTAATAAAATAGAACAGGAATATTTCTATAAAAATATATATCCCATATAACATTGCTTCAAGAGAAAATAATCTACTTATATTTTCAATTTTTTTTTGAAAAACAGATATGCATCCTCGCCTTGGTGAGAAGTCCTAATGGTGGGAAATTTCTTTTCAGTAGTTACAGTATATTATGCAGAAAACTAAGCATGGCCATTCTGGACAAAATAAAAAATACGTAAACCCAGGGTATTGTTCTGACAGTGGTCAAGAGCAGATACTGAGGAAAAAAATTAAGAATAGAGGGAACATTCAGGACTTTATCTTGAGAATATTCTCTCAATTTTTTACCAGTTTACTACTCAAGGATTTCCTGAAAGAGAAGCTGTGTCTTTTTGTTTAATACTTTTCAGGTATTTTTATCCCATGAATGCACCCAGCTGCTTTTGAAATCCATCAGTTGAATTTTGAACTCAAAATTATATCAAATCTGATCCAGGAGCAAGATCAAAACCCTGTTCATATACACAAAACTAAAAATCTGTATCAAAGAAAGTGCAACATGTGGGCTTCTTTTACAAAATACATATATAAACTGAAATGAAAATTCAAAAATTAGTATCAAAAATGCTGGAAGAGAAAATTATATAGGACATACAGTTCTAATGATCAGTATAATAGTTCTTTATCCAGCCTTGGATACTATTAGCAGACCATATTCTCCGAAAGACTCATTTGTAAGGTGCAATCACATAAGAGATGTGGTTCTAATTACCAAGAAACAAAAGGACCTCGATTTTACATCTTGGCTGAAAAACATAGAGTAATTATGTTGAGATAATTATTCATTATGGACTCAGCAATCTGACACCTACTGATTCACCCACATCATTTTTATAGCAGTGCCCACATTTTCCTTTGAGATGCCAATCGACAGGCTTGATTTCAACTTCATTGAGGCAATGGAAGTGTTTAAGAAACTTCAAAGTAGTATACAGCAGAATTTGCACTTTAATCAAGCTCAGGGTTTAGTCAGAGAGTTCCCAAAGTAAGGGTGGTTATTAAGCTCTTCCTCACTTTATCCTTATTCCCTGGTACATAGCAATAACAAGGTTCCAGGAAGTAAGACCCATGGGAGTGTGGTGGTGGTTCTGAAATTTTGCTCAGTTCTGTGTAACTGATTTTCTTGTCCACATCCTCTGTCCTTTTTATTTCAAAAGATGTGTCAAGACCAAAGTTCTGGGGGACATGGCTGCAGATCTGACAATGATTCCTGGAATATCCACTGGTGCACAAGGGAAGGAAAACAGGGACTGGCCAGGAAATTAGAGTTGTTTTTATTAGCACTTTATTCACCCCAATCCACCAAGCAGTTCTTTTCATATGGATTTAATTACAAACTCAGAAGTAATTGAGGGAAAGCATTAGACTTTGTTTCTTTATTGCATATCTAGGAACAACCAGACACCTCAGGAAAAATATTTATTATTGATGCATAGTTAGCAGAGTTTTGCTCATGTTCCAAAATACCAGATGCATGCAAATTTTAAGTGAATGTCTACAAGCATATTTACTATGCAGGATTACAATACCCCTCCTGCAAGCAGGTTTGAAATTTACATTCAGCAAATGAAAAATCTATGGAAAACTTATCCTGAAATTTATTAAGCAAACAGACTGCCACTCCCATTGTAAGTTGGAATTAGTACTACCAAGTTTTATATATATGTAGAATTCAGTCAGAAATTCCCTGGGCTCCCTCTCAGCAGAATAAACAGGAAACAGCAAAAGTGTGGCAGTGTGGTTTAATTCATGCCAGGATGAAGACCTACAAAAAAGACATCAGGCTCGGACAGCTACACATATGTTATCTCCACCAGTGATCAATGTGTAAATTGAAGTAATCTTCCTCTAAGTGCCTGTATTGAATAGTGCCTTCTATTCACACACAATTCTGTGTATCTAAAAGAAATGTTGTTATTATTAACTTGGATTGTGTTCTAAATGCAAAACAACTCTTCTACTCCACATGGATTTCACTAGGCTTCTTTTGCAAATCCATTAAGTAGACAATACCTATTTTTAGGGGCCAGGGATGTTTTCCTTCCCAGATCACGGAAAGAAAACAATGTTTTGCTGACTTTGGAGAACATAGCAGTCAAGAAAATCTTCATGTCTATATTGAAGAGGAAGAAAAAAATAAGATAACCTTGGAATTTAGCCATATTGCTACAGAAAGGATACAACAACTCACAGGCCAATACTTGGGAAGGACAAACATCCTTGTATAGATACATGTGAGGGTTAAACCTAGCTCATTGTATCTTGGCTACTTCATTCCCAAAATACATTTCCTTTTCTCTGAGATAAGAACAACTTCTCTTCCTTCTGTTATTCTCTAATGGTAATATTTGTCAATATTCTGTGTCCTTGTGATTATTCATTACTAGAAGAAAAAAAAGTTTGATAGAACCAGAAAATTTAGTGTAGCACAACATTTTGGAGATTAATTTATTAAGGAGTACAGACACTCTACAAAGCAAATTACCACTTGTTTCTGTCATTATTATTGCAAATTTATATTTAGAAGAACTTGATGTGCAATTATTTACACTCCACGTATTTGGGCTTGGGCCAAGGTCCAGGCTGCAGTAGTTCCCAAGTGTCACTCTGAGATCTGACAAGCACACCATCCCACGCACTGTAGAATGGCTGTGGTCGTGCTGCTACTCAGCAGTCTTCAAGCTCAGATTTACCCACATACTTTGAACTACACAAAAGTGAAAAGGTGGCATATAAAACAGATTTCATACATGGCAAGTGAATTTTGATGACTGAAACTAGTAACTGGCAGATTGTTGGGAAAGGATGGAGCTGTAGATAAGGATGCCCAAGCTAAACAAATGTTTCTAACTAGGTTTGTTCTAATTAGTCTGTGAGATACTGAAAGAATATTGTATGTCTGTACAGAACAAATTGAGAGGTAAATTTAAAACTTGTTAGTAGTGATTATCAAGTAAGATTCTTAAGCAAGTCACATCTTTATCAATTCTATGCTTTCTGTCTATATATTTTTTTCTGTATTCCCAAGTCAATTAATTTAAGAATGTTTATGAAGCCTATATACATTGCTTAAAACATGAGGAACTTGTTTTGAGTCTAAACTGTTCTACTGGCACATTATGATCAGAGTCATGATTTTATTAAATGTTAGCTTTTCAAAAAGTAAACCCACTTTAGCAATATATTGTTATGAAGGTTGAAACTAAAACTTCTCTATCCTTGTAAAAATAACTTGTAAAATAAATAAATAAAAATGTAACTTGTAAAAATATCTAGTTAAACAATTTAAGTAACAAATCAAGAATTTTTAAGGTAGTTGCTTTTTCTAACAGGAAACAGACATAGGATTTATTTCATTGTCTTTGCATGTCTATCATGTAGACATGTATGCATGACCAACGGTTCCTGGGCTGCCCTCAAGAAATAAAGACACTATAGGATTGATTCAGGTCATATTGTCAAAAATAAATTTTAAGACAAACCATCTCACTTGCAGACATTGTATTGTAGACCTCTAACTGTAATGACCCCAACACAAATCCTTTCAACCAGCCAGCACTGACACAGAGCAAGCTGTGCACTCCTGTCCCTTATTTTAATTGTGTCTCTCAGACAATGGTTCCACATCCATTCTCTTATAAGGAGACTGCATCACTTAGGCTCCCACTCCAAAACTGAGATAAGGGTCATGACAGACTTCTTTGCAAAGTCCACTCATGACAAAGAAACTCAGAATGGCAAAGAATCCAGTCCATCATCCATATAGTCAAAGCATATGTTTGTATTTAATGCTGGTGAAAATAGGAATGTGTTTTTAACATTGTAATTACAGAACAGATACATTAGAAGGCTCTGATTTTATTCCAGAGATGTTTTTTGCCTACAGTATTAGTTAAATATTCATAATGATCTTTAACCAAGTATTTTGCTCCTTCAATGACTTGCTAATGTAAATGAAAAATATGAGCTTTTCTCTTAACCTCATTCCACTTTTTAGGGTTGCCTGCATTGCAGACTTCTAGTTTTTATTCAGGGTTTGTTAACACTGATGTTTATCTAACATACCAGCAAATGAAGCACCAAAAATTTCAAAGCACTTTGGAAGCTATTTACCCTGACAGATTCAGCCTTTGCAAAAGATCCAGTCCTCAAATAAATGGGGAGAAGGATATAAAAATTAATTACATGGAAAAGTCATCCAAAAAGCTATTAATTCATCCCTTTTCTGGAAATATCCCAGACGCACAAAGAAAACCACATTTCTGTAGCAATTTAGGAAAAAAAGACCAACAAGCCACCAAACTAATAGGCATAGAAATCAATGTAGTGGGTTCACTTTCCTTGCACAGTGTGCTGCATTTTATAGCAAGTGAGAGCTACATTTAATACCCAGTAGAAATATCATAACCAGTTCATAAGACCTTTGAGATTCACAGTAGCTGGCTGTGGCCAGCTTGCTTCAAATTAGAGTAGTCCAACCTAATTTTCTATTCATGTTATGTACAGTTATTTGAGGTGGAAGACTATCAGCTCAGGGCAGGCAAACAAGGCTCCAAGCTTCAGCCCTTGCTCTTCAAAAGAGCATGTACTTCTGTCCTTTTGCCCATGTGTCATTGCTACACCCAGCTTCTAAATATCACACTAAGTGACGTTAGTGAATGTGTAAACATGCAGTAACTTTGGGAATATAAAAGCAGCCCCAGCCCACCATCCCAGAGAAATCTGTGTGTCTGTGACTGAATTGGTATTTATAATTTCCTGAGTTCCATGCTGGCAGCCAGCCAGCAGAGTATGTACATTGAAATTAGAATAGACTGGGAGACAGGACTTTTTTCCAAATTGATCTGGATGTTGATAGCAATTTTGAAGGCAGGTCCACTTTTTAAAAGGTTAATTGTGTACACCTATAAAGGAGAGGGGAGAAACATTTAGGAAAATAAGAGGAAGGAAATCTAATGCCAGGAGATATACCTTTTCTGTTATTTCTATTTTATTCTTTTACAGCATTATTTTATTATCATCAACAGTTGATCTAGAGCTTGCTAGCATCATATAGATAAATGCATGGAGCCGGAATGGAGAAAATGCTATTTCTAGTCATCTGTTTATTATTTAGTAATTTTTCCTACTGCAAGTGCTCTCACTACAAAAACCAAATGGTTTTATCAATTGTGTCAATTCTAGCATGGAAAAAAAAAAATTACAGTTAATAGGAGTAATCCAGCTTTGCCATGTGGTTGAGAGGTATTCACTCATCTGTTTACTCTTGAGTTTTACCCTACCCCTTGAAAGTAGTAGGTGGACTTGCAACACCAGCATAACTTATTTTTTCCTGCAACATTCCATATCAACTATATAAAGTGGGATATTTTAACAAATGTGTGCACTATTTTTTCTTCCTCACACACTTCTGTAAAATGATTTGTGAAGTGGTGAGTCAAAATCAATAAAGATGTCAAGGATCAGCATTAATTTCATTACCCTACCAGAAGCACTGATAATTTTTTTATGCTTTGAATGTTTGCCAGAAGAAAGACAGACCAGGCACACAGTTCACCCGTTTGTAAGAGTATTCAGTGTACCACTGCTTAGAAACAAGATCTGATGCAATGGAAAGAATGTAACTCATGAGTTATACATACTTTTAAATAATTATATCAGGAACCAACCTTATGATTTTTTTCCTTCCTTATGATTCTGTATGGAAGATGAGATAAAATTAAGGGGGGTAAGTTTCTTTTCACCAAGCACCAGAATTCTGGGCATAAAGTCCTCAATGATGTTCCCAAACTATTGTCTTTACATCGTCTGGAGAGCCATCTGACCCAGCCCCATGTTGTAAGAGTTATGATGGTTAGAGAATGGCTGCTATTCTGAATGTTGAATGTACAGATTTGCACCTCAGATTGGACCTCCTGGTATATCAACCATACCTGAAGGACATCTTGAGAACAAGATTGATACCTATGACTAGCTGACTTGAATAAAAGCTAGTTGAAAGCAACATACTCAGTTCACCTGTGATAAGTTTGGCTATCCTTTAATAGGACTCATGGTGAGTTACATCTTGCTTCAAATGTAAGTAAATTCTGTAGGCCTGGGAGTGTTTCAAAATACATTGTGATTTTAGCATTTAGCATTCAGCCATATAATTTTTAAGCAATCAGGGAAGAAGAAAATTTGGAGAAAGCTCTGTTCTCTTTATATCAATAACATTTCTATTTGGTGCCAAAACAAACAGCCATTTCCATGGTCCTTTGCTGTTATCAGTGAGCATGTGAAATTTTTCAGTCAAATGGTTTGAGTGCTTCACCTCCTTCTCCTTCAGAGCACCACAGAGCTGGCCTCTGATACTTAAAGCCATCCAGGACATCCTCTAAACCTTTGGAACAATAATGTCAGGACCTAAGCAATTCAAAGGAAATAGCTTCCAAAAAACCTAGAATCCTCTTTAGCATGGGCAGCTGTGTCTCAGTGGAGCACAGCTTGCCTTCCTCCTTGTAGCACACAAATGTTCATTGCCTTTGATATGGCTCCCCTTGCAGCTGCTCAGCAGAAGAACTAGGGACTCCAATACAGCTCTGAGCTTTCTTGATGCCTGGCCTGACTTGTCCCAGTTTCCAGAAATGATCTGGCTAGTCTGAAAGCAGCAGTACAGCAGGATACAATATTCCCTTTCTGTCTTTCCTGCGTCCATGCTAAGCCGTAAATCTCAGTGGACCTCTGACTCAGCTGAGATACTCAAAAGAGGAATTTCTTACAGATTCGGCAGAAACATAAAATCCTGTTGAGGGGACATCACAGACTCTTCCATGATCAGATGGGGTTTGTGCACAAAAAACCCCTCAAGACAACCATGTTTTAAACAGATGCTTCCCACAGATTCCTATAGAATCAAGGAAGGCAGAATCAAACTGACTTGTTATAAAGCTTTGCAGTGTTACAGTTGGGATATTTTAAAATAGAGATTTGTTGGTAGGGAGCTAACTATACATGACAATGCCTGTTAGGCTGCTACAACACTTTTCACAGAGACAGAGTTTGTTGCCTACTGCAGATGGAGTCCCTTTTCTTATGTTCTGTGACTTTGGGCCATAATGGTTTACTATGTAACACCACAGATAGAGAAGGGAGAAGAAAAAGGGCTGTAAATAGCAAATATTCCCTCGTGAGCCACTGAGCTCTCTCTATAGCAAAATAGCTGAGTGGCATATACACATTTTCAGGAATCCATCCCATCTGTTTTCTTAAGTCCTTTGTAGGAAACTGAACATTTATGGTGCCAAAATATTCACCAGATTCCACAAGGACTTGGTGGGTGCCACACCAGGTTCCCAGTAGTGAAGGATAAGTGTGTACTGATAATGACAAGTGTGTACCTCTCTCCCTTGTCTGGTAACAAGAAAACAGTGTTAACTTTACTTTCTTTAAGTTAAATATGTCCCATGTACTTCTGGTAGATGGAATATGCCGAAGACATACCACAGGACCACCAATAAGAATAAAATTCTTATTTATAGTACAACTTACTACTGGCAAGATAAGCAATCATACTGTCAGTACCTTCAGCATAATGGTCTTCTTTGGTGGGCTGGCCTGGCTTTCTTCTGTTCTGTCTGGTAAAAACCATCAAGAATATTTTTTATCTTTCTTTAAAGCAGCATTTGCATTCCGGTACCTGTAACATTTTACTAAGCATACTTAACTACTCAGTCATTTTTTACAAGTAGTCTCTGTAATTTGGAGGGCATGATTTTGTTGCAGACACCAAGAAGAAATGTAGGAAGGGAATATCCCAACGTATATTTTGTTTGTTTTCTGTTGCTGTCTGGTTGCTGAAATAAATAAGGATTATATGATGCTAATGTCTATCTGTTACTTCCTTTAATAATTTCTAAATCCACTGCCGATTTTCTACCAACTTTTGTGTATGGCAAAAAGAAACTCAATGACAGCCTCACTGACGAAAATGTTAAAATGAGATTTCATACTTCATTTGTCATAACAGATGCTTAATATGACCTCAACTTTAACAAAAAAATCCATAGAAAAACAGGCTTGAATACTACTGCTGTTTACTAACTTGGTCTCAACAGTATAAGAGAAATCTGTACTTTTATGTACAAAATAGCATCTGTAGGAATGCTGTCTCACATACCTCTGCATAAGTTTTTGTGTTTGTTTGAATTAAGTGAACAGCAGAATAAAAACTCTGCTGTGTTATGTAGCTTCTATTTGACTTTGGCTTTCATGAACAAAACTTCAAGTAGCCCTAAATCACTTCAATAACTTACCAGCTAAGGGATTTCTGAGTACCTATATACATCTAAAATTGCTTTTACAGACTTCAAACAACAAAGTAAATACCCATTGGAAGAGCTGGAGAAAATGCAAAATAAAGATGGCAGCCAATTAAACTTTGCAAACAATCCCCAGCAAATGATCCCTTAAATAAATATTACCTCTTTTTTCTGTACTCAAACTGCCCATTGGCTCACTGAACTTTTCATTCAAAATTCAAAATTATTTTAATTATCTTTCTTAATAATCTGTGGCACAAAGTGGTTTACTGTTGAGATCGGATATTCAAAACTTAAACTATATTGTAGTTTTATTGTACGGACGATACACATCCTTGGCTACCTCATTCTTCTCCCTTGAGAATGATCTCATTACCACCATGGTACCTTCTTAGGGCATATATATATTTCTGAGGATGCTTTCAGATTTTTAGGAATTTTACTAGATCAAAAATATTCTTTATTTAAAATTTGATGATCAAAAATATCTCTCAACATCTGCTTGAAAGCAACTTAGTCTAAGAAGTTTTGTATATATTGGTGGGAAACAAATCCCACACAATGTGCAAGGACGATAAAACTGTAGAAACTTTCACTTTGATAATATGTGAACTTACTTATGGGCTCTTTTACAGTAACCGGTCACACAACATGTCTAAACAACTTCTCAGAGCTGTTCTTCAGATATAAAAGTTTAATATGGGAAAACATAGTTTATTCAATTCCTTGTTCATCAATCTTAAATCCTTTTGATAGCTCTCTGTTCCTCACTCCCTCCATAGCTGGTACTGCTCTCCTTGTTGATGGCTTCCCTCAAATATTAACCTAGGTATCCTTTGATGCAAGATTACACAATGGCAGGAGATGCAAAATCTGAAGTGTTATGTGAAGATACGTATTAGTTTTTCATTATAAAGTTTCCTCCCTTTGAAGTTCTAAGGAAACTACAATTTCCTGTTCTAAGATATATATATTCACACACAGTTAAATACATCTCCCATAACAATTCATTTCCCAGGCCTAACCAATACTTAGGTTCAGTTCAAAGAGTACCTTTGATCTGCACACAGTTTCTAAAAAAATCTTTATCTTTCCATTGAGGTGATGAGGAACCCTACCAAGAAATGGCTTCCTGCATCTAATTAATTGAGACCATGTCACATTTTCAAGCAATACCTTGTTAACATTTGCATTTGAAAAGTCCACATCAGTAATTGCTATAAAGTAGAATACTGTGCTTGGTTAGACTGATAGAGGAGGGAGTTTTAAAATCATGAATACACTTCAATACTATACATCAAATGAAACCTTTTTTACTGTTCTGTATCAGATTACACTCCACAACAGTAGTGATTACACTTGGAAGACAGCCATTTATCATGTTAGAAACAAGGACTTTTGAGGCCAATGATCTACAGTAGCTCTATATAAAAAGTGGTTGTATTTTTATGCCTTTGCTAAGTTTTGTGGTTAAGTGGCTCACCTCGTAAGCACTATCCAATGTAAGCCATACAGAGTGAGTATTTATGCAAAGCATCCCACTGAATTTAGTGAGGCTATTCGTGTTTGCTCTCAAAATGAAAGTGTGGTTCATACAGCATAGCCCTCAGCATGTGTCTGAGACTGCACAAAGCTCAAAACACAGTGGCCCTGCAATCTGCTGGCTGAGGCTTGCGGGGGAGACAAGCAGCGAACAGTAAATTAGAGCAGCGACTCAGAACTGTGCCATCATCACTTACAAGTACTTATAAATTGTTTATCCTTCCCCTTCATGCTGTAGCTATAGGCTTTCTTGTTCCTACATCTGCTAAATATGACTACTCCGCTTACTTACCAATCCCCCAGGAAGGCAGCAAGGCTCACTTACAGCTTACATCACACGCCAAGGGGTAGAGCACCATTGTACTGAGCACTGTCATCTCTCTTAATTTTGATTGCTTTCCTTTTACCTGAATTTAGCCAGATTACAGGCAAACATGGGTTAGGCAACTTAACAAAGCTTAATTTTTCCTTCACTGTGGATGTGAGTATAACAAAATAGAAATGCAGGAGAGGCATAAGATGCTCTTAGGTGGCTTGGGTTTCATTCACATACCCCCTTTGGCTTCTCATCACAGCACCCTCCTCTGGCTTGCCACAAGACACCCCTTTCCAGAAGCAGCTACATAGAACAATAGCAAATGAGAGCAGGACATGCTAATTCACCAATAAGCCAGTCACCTGAAAGGACGTGTTTTGTTTTACATGTAAATAAAGTGCTGGTCTGATTTCAGACCATGTCACTCAGTCACTGTCACTGCAGTAAGTGGCAGTAGCTGCTGCCCAGGGCCACTGCAGTGTCTTCGCCTCCACATGGAGGTCAGAGCCCAGATCAGCTATGGATCAGCATAATCCTTCCTACCACCTGGTTAAGAAGAATAAATGGGAAAAAAAGAAAACAAAAACTTGTTCTTATAGACTCCTTTTCATCTAATAAGTACACCATGCTTTTCAGTGCATGTTATTCAAAGTGTCCCCATGGCAATTTGATCAACTAAGATGTAGAACAGATTGGCTAAATCAATCCAGCTAAAGGGCCTGTGGCAGAATTAGGATCCATATTACCTTTACTCACAGTCCTCTGCTTTGACCACTAGATGATGTCGATGACTGGATACTGTGAGGTTATATGAAGGCTTGCTCAGACACATCTGTTTCCAGGCAATATCACAGAGATAACTCTTTTCTTTAAAATTGACTGCAATTGAAATCCTACAATAAACTCTAATATATTGCCAAACTGACATATAGCTTCAAATTTTTAAGAGCAGAAACCCTTCTGTCACCGAGAAAGACCTGAAAAGCTCCTGCAGTCTCATAGTGAGTATTAACCACTGATGAGGATCTGCCTTAATACACATGAGAACAAGGGTCAGAGTAGTTCAACAAGAAGCATGAAGGCTTAGCAGCAGGAAAAATCATTCTAAAAGCCTAGGGTATAAACATGATTAGAAGGGAAATTTATAATTTTGCCCAGCAAATTTCAAGCAAGTCAGCCAAGCTGCAAGAGGATTTTAATGACATTTTCTCTTGCTACCAAGAATGCTGTGCCAGAAACCCTCAGACCTGCCTGCAGTCATGTTACTATACTTGCAAACCATACTGCCCCAAAGACAGTGCAGTCTATTTCTGTCACAGATTAAGTGACCTCTGCACTTTTTGCATCTAGCTGTGGAGAAAGCTGCAGGTGGAGGAATGTTCATCCCTTGGTTAAGCTAAACCTTTGTTGTCTATGTTCACATGAATAACTTATAGGGCCTTGGCCTCATGAAAGCAGCACTGACACAGTTGACATGACAGCACTATAGACTGAATCCTGATCTGCCCTCAGAGGAGAAGATGGGATGTTTGCTCGTTTCACATTTCACCAAGTTGGGCTGTTCAAGTATTTATAAGATGAATAGAAATTTCCACTACTTCAACTGACACACCTGTCTTTACCTAGCAACTGCTCAAAGGGAGCCAGCTGAGACAGAGGAGGCTTTGAGAGGCACAGCCCAGAGGGGAGCCTGCTGCTGCCATCCCTGCCAGCCATCTCTGTGCCACCAGCTCTAGCCTCTTGGCAGGACAGCAGCCTTTTCCACTTGCCTCAAAAGCTATTTATACCCAGTACAACTCAGGAGAGGAAGTGCCTTCCTGTGCAGCCTTCCCTGGGCAGTGAGTGGCATGAGAGCAGCAGGGAGTTCTGCAGGGGCCTCAGAGCAGAGCGTGGGGAGACTGTCCTGATCAGCTTGGGGTGACCACCATGGTGACATGAAGCAACCTTCCCAATGGCATGGTGTCCCACCCGTCCTGCTGCAACACAGTCCTGGATACCCCTCACATGCCACGTGGCCGCTTCAGGGTGCCTGAGGATCTCTGACAGTGCAGGAAGCCCACCTGGCACCAATCACAGTACATCTTCATCCAGCTTCAGGCCTGTGGGAATGCAACTGTCACCTCCTAGTCTTCTGCTGGTTTTGACACAAACAAGTGAGGGTGAGGAAGACCACTCAACCTGAGGCATTTGTCCAGAACTTGTTTGCTGATGAATTGCAACCTGGCCCATCCAGAGTGCCTGCAGTCACTGAGATTTCACATCGGACTCATGTATCTGCAGAGTCTCTCAAGCAGCCCATTTCCACCAGACTGCCAGTGGCAGAAAGGACAGAGCCACATTGCCTTATCACATTTCTGTGCAGCATGTCTGGGGGCTCCAGCCACCACAGGGTGATCTTCTAAAGAAGTCCCCTAGGGGTAAAAAGCCATCTTAACAGGGATTTAAATATAGATGAGCTAGTGAAGCCAGGGAATAATGCATGAAAAATGGCACTTTCCTACTTTAATGCTGTAACTGTGGAGAGTAACTGACAAAACTCTGTGGTAAAAGGCCCAGAGCCAGACTAGAATACCCACTTTTACAGAAATACTGAATTTAGTCTTATCCAGGAATAAAGTCCCATCACCCTGGTGACTTCAGACACACAAAAACTGAAGAAGGAAGAGGCTGTACATGGGATGCTGCAGCCCAGTTTAAGACAGGAATAGACAAGGACATTGAACAGATAAAGAGGGGGTGGCAGCAAGAGGAACATGTGCCAGCAGATTCATCATGCATGCTGTTGCCAGGCTATGGAAAAAAAAAAAAAATTAAAAGGTATCCCAAAACAAATTGCATTTGCTAGGTGCTCCTTCCTCAGCCTATTATCAGCAAAAGGGATAGGAATTCATCCAACAGCAATGCCCCAAGCCAGCCAGGAACACAGGCTGGGGTGTCTGGGGAGCTGACTCTCTCTGCAGGGAGAAGAGCTCTTGAAAGGCACTTCTCTTTACTCTGATACCTTATATGTTTACCCACTAGCATTTGATGGTTTGGGAGAGGGAGGACTGTAACCAAATATGACATACTCTTGTTGTTCACAATATCGTACCATGTGGCAGCTTTAAAAAAAGAATATTCAACTGCATGGTTTTGATGCTGAGGATGAAAAGATCATAATTGCTATGACAATGTGAATTGTGCTTGTGAAGGAAGGAGTTTACCAAATAGCAGGAAAGAAGATAAAGTAGGGTAAGTTTTATGCTTAAAATTAGATTGACTTGAGTTGAGATTATAAATGTTAGAATAAATGTAAATGTGGTTTGGAAAGGGAAGGGAAAAGGTGTTTCTAGGAGACATGCTTCAGTTTCAAAATATCTTGTACTTTTTGCAAAGAAACAGACTGTGACCAAAATATTCAACAGCTTTTCTCCCTTGTGCTTGACATGTGCTCTCTAACGCAGAGCTGAGAGCATCAGATGTGAGGGAGGGCAGGGGAGGAGGTTCCCAACACCAAGCAAAGCTGAATCAACCAAGTAATTCCTTTTGTATTTCAGCAATCTCAGACAGAGACTGATGGTAATCTTCAGGATATTTCTCCCCTTCCCTTCCCTTCCCTTCCCTTCCCTTCCCTTCCCGCACCTTCCCGCACCTTCCCGCACCTTCCCGCACCTTCCCGCACCTTCCCGCACCTTCCCGCACCTTCCCGCACCTTCCCGCACCTTCCCGCACCTTCCCGCACCTTCCCTTCCCGCACCTTCCTGCACCTTCCCGCACCTTCCCACACCTTCCCGCACCTTCCCTTCCCGCACCTTCCCGCACCTTCCCTTCCCGCACCTTCCCGCACCTTCCCACACCTTCCCGCACCTTCCCACACCTTCCCGCACCTTCCCGCACCTTCCCTTTCCGCATCTTCCCGCACCTTCCCTTCCCTCACCTTCCCCATTCTTCCTCCCCAGCCCTAGCACTGCTGTTCATCTTGGTAACAAGCTATTTGAACTGTTAAACCTGTTTGCTGGAGCTCTGGGTGCTTTCTTTAAAACTGAAACTCATCCTGCCATCATCCACCTTGCTTTAACACTCACCCTCTTAGGAAATCTGAAAGCTGTGTGTCTTGTCAGAGGCTGCTAATGCTATTAATTCTCCGACCTTAAGAGCCTATCCAGAATATGAAAGCAGATTTTCTGCAGATTCCTGGGCTATAGCACATTCTGCTGCATTTCCCATACACATTCCAGTGTCTGTTTCCCATGGTTAAAAATAAAAAAGTCTGATTCAACACTCTCCCATTTCTTTTGTACATGACTGAGATACCATTGGTTTTTACCTGCATAATACAAACTTTGCCCAGAAAATCTTATTATGAATTTTTCCCTGTTTCTTGGCAGGCTAAATTACCCTCTCTAACCACGACCAGTCCATTTCCCAAACCCAGACTAGCAGAGCTACAAATATCCTGGACCTCTGTAACTTGCAATGGAGACAGACCTGAGTGTGGTGCACCACCACTCTTAGATATACTATCCAGTGGCCACGGGTCTCACATAACTACCTACCTAAGCACTGTTAATGCTTTACCTATCAAATGAAGGTCAGTGCTGAATTATCAGATGCTTTAATTGCACATCAAATTTTAACTCATTCCTAAACTAGGAAAATAATCCTAAGGTGCCAAGTTTAGTGCCCCCACAGTATTATCAGCTGGAAGCAGAGAGACACAAAGCTCTTAGAAAGTTTCCTCTCACAGCTTGATAATTCCTTCCACAAGGCATCCCAAGAGGATATAGAAACGCATCTACCGAAGCTGATTTGCAGTTGTACGAGTGTCTTGCTGTTGAACCCTGGCTTCAAAAAGGGATTTTTAAAAAAGCAAAAAAAAGGGAACATCTGATTTCTATGAAAATGCCCTCCTAGAAATGAGTCTTGGATAAATGTAGCCCACTGTGGAGGGTGGTGTGTCCAAGGGGAAAGAGGATGCAGGCGAGGAGCAGGAGTTTGCTCTGCTGGAGGCATGCTCATCCTGAGATGCAATATAACTATAGCATAACAGGTTGGAAGGGAAGAGTGAAAACAGACTGTGCTGCAGGACAAACTCAGATTTCTATAGGAATAAATGCAGCAGGGAGGCTTTGGTACCACTTCAGAAAAGCCTCAGAATAGCCTTACAAAACTAGTTGGGCCTATATGTCTTCCCTGCTTGATCTTGATTCAAAGCAGTGAATCTTGCCTAAGAATCAGAGCATGGGGCCAATAAAATATATTATGCAATCAAGGACGGCACTACGTTTACTGTATTGAAAGAGATTAAAATATTTCAAGGATTTGATTGAGACATCTTTAGCAGCCCCTACATTATAAATATCTTTAGTACTAGGAAAATAGTACATTTGACTATAAGGCAGAAGGCATCACATTGGGAGCCACATGTGTGCTGCTCACAACATGGCCAGGGACTGTACTAAGGCAAGAAAGGGGAGAAGAATTTGTTGTGGTTAACTGTCTTCATAATTGTTGTGATCCAGGGAAAATGTTGATCAAAGGTAGTAAAACATAAAATGCTAATTAAAACAATAAAATTACTAGATGAAATACAATAGCATAGGAATGGTTTAATCTTTCCAAAAGGTTTAGTTAATTTAAAAGGTAACTAAGACTCAAGCGTCCCTTGGGAGCCAACACTGTAATACCCCATTCCATGTACTATGACTGAGACAAGATCTAAGGAGGTCATGAGCAGCATAATAGGAAAGATCTTGTTTTAAACCTCAGCCACTGGTGGAAATAAAACTCACTTTTCTCTGTGCAATGTGAAAAAGTAGGTTAGATATTTATTTCTTATGAGAGATTTTTGTTTGTTTTACCTAATTTCTGGTAATAATTGCCTCACTCTGTTGTAATAGCATGGACCATTCTTTCCTTCCCTAGTGACTTCATTTAAGCAGAATTATGAAGTTCAGAGTGGCTTTATGAACAGGTTTGATGTGGTGAATCTTCTTCATCAAAAAAAGAGGAAGCTACTGAGTATACAGCCATGGGAAATGCACTGGGTTGGGAGGACTAGCATTGCTCCATAAAAGTGCAGGTAACCAGAAGAAACATGGGTAGCTGGCAGAGTAATAACTGTTACTCTCTTATAACTGTCAGGCCCCTTTCATAATTTCTGTCATGCCTAATATGCTGCAGCACAGTACTAACCAAATGCACAGCAGACCCATTACTATAAGGAAGACTTAAGAGTGGAATAAATGGTCATATATATAGTCCGTGCTTTGTGGTATTCAGATCAGTCTTTTTTACTTTTGTACAGATAGGCGTTAGGAGGTTTTTAAAGTTAGTGATATAAATGAGGAAATAATTAGGCTCAGATTTTCATACCTACAAATTTTAAAACCATCCAGAAAATCACTGTAAAGTGAACTGCAGCATTTAGAATATCAGCTGATGACACACATGGCTAAGGAAACCAGATCAACTAGTTTGCTGCATAGGCTGTGTAACATAGGCATGAGATCTGCCGAGATCTGAAAAGATAATGGAGTTTCTACACTAGTAGTAGCACGCCAGCCAAGCTGGATCTGCAACAGCCATGGTGGTACCCTGCCCTGACCCCATGAGGACTCCACAGCCACCAAAAAATGGCAGCAAGTTGTCTTATGACTGAGCATGAGAGCAACATTACCTGAAGGGAGATACTCACTCCTCCTACTTCCCACCCTCACTTGCCATCTGTGTTTGAATTTGCTGGAAGTGAGATGATCTCAGGAGGATATTATCTGCCTTCCATCCCAAGGCAGCTGCTGCTGACTGCACTGTAAGTGTGAGCTAGTCCCAGACTGTTCTAGCTCATGGATCTCCTTGCTCTATCACAAGGTGTACATACATCCTAATTATCCCTTTGATGCCAATGGAGTTACACTCACAAACTCATCAAGGATTGGACATTGAGTCCATGAAAGAATAAATAATTCCAAACCTGCAGTTAGTTCTAAAACTGCATGAATAATTTTCCTGTCCAAGATGAATTCTCTACTTTGCTCACAGGGCTGCATGCTCACTGTGAAGTACTAATGAAACACGATTTTAAAGAGTTAAGATTTTAGCTAAGGGTTTGAAGAAATTTATATTGATCAAGATGTAAGTTAGATTAGTAAATGGTAGGTTAATGATTATTAGATGCCCAAGCTAGAGCTAACTATTATATTATGAGCTTGTTTATAGAAAAAGTGGAGTAAGTGAACCGTCATAAGAACAGATTGAAACCACTAAGAACAATGGCCAGCACCTGGACTTGGTATCAATCAATCATGAAGCAGGAGACCTTGGATCGTGCCAGAGGGTCACAGAGACCTGATGAAGACTCTCCTGACTTCATCCTTTGAGACCACCGACCCAATTTGAGACCACCGACCCAATTCAAGAGAAGAATTGCGCACGCGTGAAGGACTGATAGCCTCATTTTAATAGAGAGTGGGGATGGGAGGTGCTGGGGTTATGCATATGTATTGTATGTAACATCTTGGAAAATAAATAGAGAGCAAAGAGGTTCAGGGTGGCCATGCCTTTCAGAGATGACTCCTGTGCCACCCACCAGTGAATAAACATACCACTTTCTAACTTTAATTAGTTTGAGGGTCTTTGTCTGTGACTATAATGGTTTTCAATACCTCACTAAAGAACAGTGCCAGTGCTGAGAAGAGATACCTGTCAAATGTCATTATAAGTGCTCTGAAATGCTGACAAATCAGAAATCCACACAATTATAATTTAAATGTTTGGTCACTGACAGAAGAAAACATGTATCCTGGTAAATAGCATGTAAACAATCCCTTCAGCTAAGTCTCCTTCATGCCCCAAATCCCTGTTTACTTTAATAGAGTAGTTTGGAGTGCCGTGGTTCTCTCTGCACCTATCTGGAGCCAGGCTGTTGAGCCACAATGTACCTACCCATTTTTCTAAATTAAAAGGCCTCTGGTCATCATCATTGTACTCAGTCACTGCCTGTTCCAGGAGATCACACCTCCTTCCTGTCTCTGTGGGATAGACATTAGTTGTTTGTTCGGTTGGGATTCTTTTCTCCAGGGATTGAACAAACAAACCCACTCAAATGATAAGCACTATTATCTCCCCAGAGAAATCCTATCACAACATTATTTTTTTTCTTTTCTGGAGAGAATCTACTGGCCCTCCAGGTTATCCTACCTACTTTCATCCTCATCCTACCTACTTTCACAAGTTACCAATTGTTTGGCTCCATGCATTTACCTCTAAAGTTCACTAAGGACAAAAGACTGGCAGCTACTTGAGCATAAAGATAGTTTAACTTTACACGGAAGGGCGAAAATGGAGATGGAAATAAGATCAGCAAAAGCACTGCAGCTCTGTTTTCCTAATGAAGCAGAACTCACACCGAGCTGGGCTTACATACTGTAATCAAGCACACTTCTCACAACACTGGGGTTATGGAGAGCCTTGTGCAGAGTAAAGTAATTATCAGCTGCCACGGCTCAGAAGGGCTCTTCCTCTTCATTTTGCTCAGCTGTCAGCTTATATTAAGGAAGAAAATGAAATAAACCCTGCATTTTCAGAAGCATCTGTAGCACAAAAAAGACAGGCAGTACATATATATCCACTTCCCTCCAATCCCTTCCCAACCAACACCCTCCCAAAAAAAAAAAAAAAAAAAAAAAAAAAAAAAAAAAAAAAAAAAAAAAAAAAAAAAAAAAAAAAAAGTGGGGGAGAGAGGAGGGTCAGAAAATTAAATATTGTTATGCTGTTCATCTTTGTGAAACACGTTTCCGCAAGAATGAGCCAAACCTAGTTTTCAATCCCATTTCTGAAGGACTACATTGTGGAAATTACTTTGTATGTGATCGATAGCACTGACTAAATTAAAGTATTCTGAGAAGGGCTTCCCTGGTACTGAAAGGCAGAGATGGGTGACAGTCTAGAGGACAATGAAACTGCTGAGGAGATAAACTGAGGGAGAGTAAGATAAATCTCTGGCTTCCCCATATGAATGAATGCTAGTACAGATACAGGGGTGTGGTTTATTTAGGTAGTAATAGTAATACTGTTTTCTCATATCCAAATGTACAGAAAGTCCTTTGTGAAGAGTTTGTTTGGAAACTCTTGTGGGACCGCAGGACTTAAGACAGAGTAAAGTTTTGATATCTCTATGTATACAAATGTCCAAGCACAGCATACCATAAAACCTAGCCAGGCAATGCATACAAGCAAAAGGAAATATCAAGAAGTCAGAAAATTACACTGAGCAAGTAGTTCTAGAATAATTAATTACATTCAGTAAAAAAATAAAAACAAACAAAAAAAAACCCCACAACAACAACACCAGAAAGCTTTATTAAAAAGAATTTAAGAATTATTTAAGACCATAAACAGATGTGAAAGAAATAAAATCACAGCAAACTTTTCTCAGGATGTGACCTATGACAAAATAAATCATACCACCATGCAATGAAAAAGTAGACCATCAAAGCCTGCAAAATGAGGAAAAAAAAAAAAAAATCTTATAGGAGTGTGAGGGAGAATCTCAGAACCACAGAATGGTTGAGTTTGGCAGGGGCATCTGGGGATCACCTAATTCCAGCCTCTGCTCAAAGCAAAGTGAATCACGATAGGTTCCTTGGGTCTGTGTCCATTGAGGCCTTGAAGATCCTCAAGGATGGAGCCCTACAACCTGTCTGGGCAAACTGGTCCTGCTGTTCAATCACCCTTATAGTAAAAAAGTGTTTTCTTATTTTAAATGTTTTGTGCCCACTGTCTCTCTTCCAGTCATTGGGCACCACTGAGAAGAGCCTCATCCCATCTTCTTTATTCCTGTCCTTCAGGTATATAACACCCATTCACAAGATCCCACTGAGCTTTGTCTTCTCCAGGCAGAGCTGTCCTGACTCTCTCAGCCTTTCCTCTCATGAAAGATGCTCCAATCCCACCATCACCTTTGTGACTCCTCACTGAACTCAGGCCACTATTTCAATGTGCCTGTTGATGTGGGATCCAACACTCCAGCTGTGTCTCGTCTGAGCTGAGTGACGCAGTTAGTGCACTAACTCAAAGGGGAAAAAAATCACTGGTAAAACATATGACAATATGATACTGGGAATAAACTACAAAATATTTGAGAGCAGAGTGCTCCTTAAGCCAAATATTCCAAAAGACACTTGAACTTGGTGGTGCCAAAAAGGATTCCAATGGTACATTAGTGAGCCCAGGAGAAGAACTCAAGATCTTTGTGCTAATAGTTTAGGACAAGTTTAGAACATGACAAAAAAATTATCAGCTTCTGAACTTTGTGAATGTGGTTAGCTCAGAAAGTGGTAAAGGATGGTGAAGTCATTACAAAGTCAAGATTTTGCTCTAATTGAGCACTCTAACTGAGTAAAATTGTTACTGAACATTTCTTTTAGGACACCTAGCAAGCTAGAATGTACATTTGTATACATATGGGGAAATATAGGAAAGCACACATGAAAAATGAAGTTTCTCCATAAGTTTCTCATGACCTGGAAAGAACATTTTAAGGAACTCTTTTGTCTGATGAGACAAATGTTGTCAAAGCTTACTTTATCTTTGGTAAGGGAGGGTGGGGAAGTGAAATTTTCATTAAACTGAACCATGATGCACCTAACGGTCAGAGATCTACTTTCACAAACACACCAGCACATCTCTCCCAATCCATTCTCATCAGAGGACACACACAAGTAGTGACCTGAGAGGATTGTAAGATATTAACCTAATAATTAATTAGCTCCATGTGGAAAATCAATTACCTCCATTAAAAAAAAGGAATTTTTTAGTCATGGTCTAAATGATAAGACAAAATTTTCATATCTGAAAACTGAGGAGAACTGAAGGGACTAGAGGAGAATTGATGCTGTTTATCTACAGCTTCCTGTTTTGAGAGGTTAGCTGGAATTCTGCAATTACACCAGAGTTCTGTATTACACGCTTTACCCTACAGTACATGTGTTCACAGTCCAAAAATGTCAGCTGTTTCTAGGACATCTATGTGTTCCTGACTTCACACATACTTTCATAGCAGCCTGATTCTACAGCTATATCTTTGAAAATTCCTTTCCGTGGCAATTAATGTAGTTCAGTTTTTGCTTAAGAAAAGAATGTTCCAAAGTGTTTTTTTGTTTTTTTTTTTTTTTTTAAATAAGAAAGCCTGGAGACTCTTCTGCCAGGAATGAGAAATTGGTGACGAGCAAAGGAAATAATCAGAGGTCTGTGGAGATTGGAGGAAAGAATTGGAGACTGGAGGAAGGAATATTACAGGAAAGAGTTTCACCCTACTTTGGTTTGAAAGTCAAATACAGCTCCAGATATGAATCATAATTAGACTCCTGCTGAAAGCTTAACTCCTAATTTCTGAATTAGGTAGTGAATGCAACCAAATATGAATAATGATGCCTCAACACATCCCTTATCAAAAGCAGCAATAAGTAGCCAACAGTGCTCAAGACCTAAATATTTAAAATGGAGAAAAATAAATATCCTCAGAACCTGACTATCTCATCTGGGCATGTAGCAGCAAGGCTGTAACACCCTATATGTTCTTTGATCATCTTGGAAGAATTTATTCTCCAGATGTTTATGTTCTTCAGAAAAAGGATTGGTATTCTATTTTTATAGAAAACAATTTATGGAAGAAATCCAAAAATATGAATTTAAATTTGGCTATCTGCCAAAGAGGGGTTTGGTAAACATTCAATCTTTCTTTCAAGTTTCCAAGAAGCAGTTACATATAATTCAACAGTTCCCACTGTTGCAATGAAATGGCAATAAGAATAACCAGACTAAGTGCTGTGAGTGGGGAGAAGCCCAAATTAAGAAACTTTACTTGAGGAGCTGAATTGGTAAAACCAGACTGAGAAAGAGCTAGCAACAGCCCAGGAAAGTGGCGGAAGAGGGTAAACTGATTGCAAGGAGACAGAGACACATTGTTTGGGGGCAGCAGGGTACCCAAAAACTGGAAGAGAAAGAAAGAAAAGCAGAAAGCATAGCAAGGAGAAAGAGTAGGGACGGTATGAGGAGACAGAAAAGGGAAAAAAAACAGTGGCAGTCATACCTAGCTATAGAGAGGAAGACAATTGCCCATATAGGTAACATTCAGACTCTATTATTAATTTTAAAGCTTTAGAGATTAAATAATAGCAATAATTTTAGCTAAAATATAAGTTTCCTAAGCATCTCCTAAGTCTCTAAATTGGGAGAAAATCAAAAAGTTAGCCCACTGTTAAATTAGTGAAGAATTGCAGTAGCAATGGTATTGAGGGTAAATAGCAGTCCAGCAAAATGCTACAAGTGGCTATTAAGAACAGCCGGGGAAAGTTTCTGTAGTGGAAGTCAAATGCAGGTAACATTTCTTCCTGATGAACCATTAATTTTATCAAATAATGACCACAAATTAGTTGTTTCATTATCTTAGTATCGTACTTCCTCATAACAATCTGCATTATTTCTATTAATGTACAGGTTATCACACTGAAGCATACGGAGTCAAAGCTTTGTGGATTGGGAGAAGTGGTATTTTGCTGTGATAATAACACCATTTCTGCATAACTAGACACTGACCTTTGTTCTTCTCATCAGCAAATAGACCATCTTTGTAACAAAAGTAAAGCTGAGGGATTTGAAAATGTCAAAATAGCAAGCAACAAAGAGCCCTTGGCCTATATAAATATTTACATTTGAAATGTCCATTTGCTGAACTGAATATGTCAGCTGTTGAAGGCAGTCTGAATCTCATTATATCAGCTCCACAGGCCTATTGGTGCTCTTGCTTTGAAGACAAGAACAGCACATTTATTGTGTGATATGCACATTCCAAGCACCCAGCACACTTACAAAGTGGGTCATATTCCAGCAATACCATGTCTCTGCTATTCAATTTTTTATGATAGCATCCAGACTCCACAGCTGTGCAGCTTTCTAATATTGAATACAGATCCCTCACAAGACAGCTGTCTTGGAGGGAGTTTTTGGTTTTTGGTTTCAGGGCTTTTTTTTTTTTATTAAGAAGGAGAAAAAAAACCCAAATTTCTGAAACCAGCCTCAGCAATGTTTTGCCTAGCAGAAAATCCATTTTAATTCACTAATTATTCTGATCCGGAGCTCCAGTGAGTAAAACACTGTCCAATACTTGCAATTAAGGAATATTAGTGCACTCAACCCTTTGTCTGGATGCAGGCACCTCAGCCCCTACTTGAGCCAATTTTTCTCATGATTGATGCATAGACAGGCCCCTCTGTGTGCAGACCTGGACCTCCGTCCTGCTAGAGACTCCTCATGTCCATGTGACCTTGTGAGAAATCAGGTCTTTGAGATAAGATTGGAGAAAAAGAGGGAAGAATCGGAAGATGTCTTCCTGCTTTTGGCCTTGCCTTGCAAAGGAAATCCATGCAAAAGGAATCTCAGCTCCTTTCTGGGAATATCTGTATAAATGCAGTGTACAGACATCTGCCAGGTCAGTAGTCCGTGTAACCACTATTCTGATTAATATTTGCCTCCCAAGAAAAGGCAATAAGCCATAGGTGTGGTATGGCCAAATGTTCTGCAGTGGAGTCATCAGGCTCCCCCATAGGTGTTGTCACCCTTGCCCCTTCCACTGGAGGCAGCTTGGCCCAGGATATAAAACAGAAGTCCAAGAGAGGAATGCTTTTTGGTTGGTTGGTTGGTTGGTTGGTTAGGTTTTTTTGTTGTTAGTTTGTTTGTTTGTTTTCCCATTGTGGGTGTTCACTTGATAGAAAGAAATCCAAACTGACATATTTCATGTAATACAGTGTGGTTTCTCTATAGTTCTCCCAACTTCAGTGTGTATTTAGCATTGACTCCTGACTGTATGTATATTTACCATTCCAGCTCATTTGGAAGTGTTTTGTATAGGCTGCTTTGTTACATCTGTATATCTCAATATGCCAAATAGATAACTGAAATGTTGCTGTGGGCCCCTTTTTAGTAGCTGCTTGTCTGTTTCCATACACACACTAAATTTCACTATAAAGTGCTGTCTTCAGAAGAGTCTCTAAACCAGGCATTACTGGCTGAGTAACTTGATTCCTCAAAAGTCCTTCACTTTCAATTCTTTCTAACAGATTTTTCTCAATTCTTCCTGCTAAAAGATGGAGCTAAAGAAGTTTCCCTGTCTTCAGATTTAGATTCCATTTTTTTCTTGATGTCTTGTTGCTTTCCAGCATTACTATGACAAATAAATATTTCTTCTCCTATTAATATTTTATAAACCAACAACCAGCTGTGTAACAAATCAAACCCAAGATTAGTGAGCCTATAAATGGTAAATTGGCAATATATGTAAATGCTGGCCTGACCATGATATTTCTATCTTTTTCTAAAGTTCTTTATAACCAAGATATCACTGAATACATCTCAAGGGAATTCTGTCATAATATAATGGTCCTCAGAGATTTGTGGTGCAACGATGTGCCAGAACATGGAGTACATTTACAATGAAAGCGTCACTGGCTCAGTGTGTGTAACTATTAATGCTTTGCAAGTATGCCTTGCCTGGCTTGTAATGTACTCCTAATAATTGCCTAGTGTGCTTGAGCTTTGTGCAGGTTCTGGGAAAGTACTCCTTTCCTTTATCTGAAGTAATTTTTTCTCATTAACCAGGGGTTTTTTTCTCACCACTAATTGATTAGAAGGAAACATATACTCCCCAGTGGAAAAACTGGAGATAATAGTGCTGAAGATAATAGTGATAAAAACTAAGAAGTGATCTACAACCCACCATAGTCACCGATTGCTGGCATTCATAATAAGGTTTGTCACTGTTTCCAAGTACTTTTCTGTTAAGCCATTACTTTATTTTATAAAAATTAAAGCACAGAAAATTTCCTTCATTGTGGCAATTAAGTAAGTTTTATTACTTATACCAAATGCATTGGGTATGAGAGCTAAAGAGCTGGCATTCATAAAAATGTACAGGGTACTGGTGGTGTTATAAATAATCTTTAGACAAATAAATAGCTGGGATGTGTTAATTTGACTGGCACAGACCTGCCCATCTCAAATACTGTGAGGTTATTTTGTGCCATCCATAAAAAAATTTTGAAGATGTTGTGGATGTGTGAAGATTCAGACAACCTTAAAACTGTCTTTGAGGGATGGATGTGCAGCAACCACCTAGGGAAGGAGACCTTCCCATTTGTAGGGTGAAGCTCTCTCCTGTTGCTGTTGAGGTCCCTGGCATGCCTTGTGAAAAGCAAGAGAAAGCAGCAGGACAGGGTGCTAGTGGGTCAGTAGCATGACTCCATGAGGAGTCAGCAAGGGACTGTGCATGTGCTGGAACATATGTGCTCATTGCTCCATCTTGGTATCTAGATTCCAACCTTGAAAATAGAGATTTGCTGAGTCAGCTCAGATCTAAAATGATTAGACCACTTGAACCAGCCAGCCTTGCCTTTGGTGGGAAAGCTGTATGTGAAACTAGAATTAGTTTCCCTAGGGGAAAAAAAAAAAGTTTGAAGCCATAGGAAAGAAAAATCAGGTTCATGTCATTTCATCAAACACCCTCTCTTCAGAAAGTGCCACAAGGTTTTAATATCCAAAAAGGAAAAGCAGATCATGGATTAGTTTACATTGTTTCACCTCAAAATTTCATATACATTAAACTGGATCAAGCATAGCAAATGCTAAGGGTTCAAACTACAGTCAATTTGCAATCCTAACAGGAGCAATCTGTTCCTAACACCCCTAACAGAAAAGGATCAAGACTTTATTAAGGTGCAGGCAGAATAATGCAACTTAAAAAAAAGAATTCAAGACCAATGAGGCTAATTCTTACCTCATATATTTTTATATTAATTTACAGGCCCTGGAACTGTCTTACAGAAATAGCAAGTCCATGGACTAACTTTCATCTTGCTACAAAGATGAGAAAACAGGTCATTTTTAGTTAGTAATGCAGTAATAAGACATAACTTGTTTCATTTTTATTGCAGTTTAGATTCCAAGCACAGTGTGATACAAAGCTCTGCATAAGCATGCACCATAAAACAAGTATACATTTCCTATCTTCTTCTACCATTAATGCTCAAAAAATTTTTCAAGCTACTGTTGGGTTTTTGTGCCCAGAGGATGTTGTAACTGAAGGAGAATGAGGAATAATCCATGTCATAATTTTTGAATTAGGAAAGATTCTCAGAGGAAAAAAAAAGAAAAAAAAATCACAAAAACTCTCTGGGGTGAGAGGAGTATCTTTCTCTTTCAGCTACAGATTCCTCCACCAAATGACACAGTTGTGAAACTAAGAGCTTAGCATAGAAACTGTTCCTGGACACCTCCTTCTTATGCATATATATAGTACACAGTTAGGGACGTACTTACGGAATGTGATACATAAGCAGCAGAGTCACCATCAGCTGAACCAGTGGGTTTCAGAGAGGGTGAAATAGTCCAGAAGGATAGGATAATATTTTAAAGGGAACGTGCAGGCTTTCTGTTGGCCTTTTCATTGGAATAGAAAAAAAAAGAAAAAAAAAAAAAAAAAAAAAAAAAAAGAAAAAAAAGCCGCATCTGGGAGGCTCAGCATAACAGGGATATGCTTTGTATTTCACCAGAGGGAGAGGGTGAGGAGAGGCTGTGGAAAAAACATAATCCTACAGCCTGGGAAATATTCTTTCAGCTCCACACTGGTTAAGCCTCTTTTTGATACAAACGTAAATCATCTTTTTGTTGGGGGGGTTGAGAGAAGGGAAAATTTGTGCCCAGATTTCTCCTTGAGAATCCGCCAGTGCATTTGCTGTTAGGAAATGACTAAAATAAGCCTCTGCACATATGTCCTTAAAAACACTTTGACTGCATTCCCCTGTAATTATTAAGCTTCTTCAGAGTCTGTAAGCCAGTGAGAAAGCGATTAGAGGGGTTACTTTGTGCCTCTGTGCCCATAAAAATCCCTTGGGTAATGCAGCACACTGCTAGGAGCATCCTGAAAGCTTTCATATAATCCCTGCCTCCCAGCCACCACCACCACTGCATTACCATTATTTCAACACATTCAAATTTCATGCAGTAATGTGGAAGCACTTTTACATGGAAACAGGATTCACATTATAAGTCACATCTGAAAACTAACCTGCCACTTACAGTGGAGCAACAACATAACTGCATGATAAACCCACCCTCAATTTTATGCTGGAAGGGCAACCAGGAGATGTAAATTGTCAGCTAGTATCTGCTAATATTTCCTATTGTACTGGCAGTTCAGGACAAGAATTATTTTCTATACCTGTCCTTGTAATTGTAGGAGAGGTCAAAAAAGAACACTGACCCTGAACTGCAGTTGTATCTGAGTATAAATACATTGTAGCAATGGCAAAAGAGTGATCCGCTCCCTGTCATCATTCAGGGGATTTTCATGTCAAAAAGAACTTGCAATGCTCAGTGGTGTTGTGCTGAAAATAAGTCATTGTATCATAGTCAGCAGTAACACAGGATTGGAAGCTATCTTCTGGGTCACAGAGTCTGTTTCTAGTGCCATCATGGTATTATATAATGCTTTTCACTAACCCATCTGTAAGAATCCTAATTTTTTTAAAGGTAACATTTCCTCATGATAAATTCAGGGAGGAATCCTGGACTGCAGAAAGGTTTGAATGAAGCACTGCTGTTAAACCCAAGAGCTGTAAACCTCCAAAGTGAACAGTTTCCAGATCACGATGCTAAAGCAGAGAATCAACTGTCAAATGTGCATTAAAACAACATCTGGAAGATAGAATCAAAAAATCTCCTTTGTGAAGCCAACCATTTACAAATACTTCCTGGGTATATAGGAACCTTGCACCACTTGGCAGAAGTCAACTATGAGGGCCAAACTGTGCCTGGAGGAGCTGGGGAGGAAGCTGCTTCTCATGCACCACCTGTCTGCAAGCAGAGGGAGAAGCCCATCAGCTATTCAGTTTGCAGTGAGTGCAACAAGGAAGAGTGGTCACAGTCAGGGCAAACCAGTAAACCAGCTTCAGCACTGGCTTGCTCCCTTCCTGCCCCCTCACATTTGCCTGTATCCCTAGGCACATCATGTCAGTTTATCTTGGTCACCATCTGTGAAGAGTAAATAATAAACATCTCTTGCCTGCTTGTCTATTTAGGTTGTAAATGCCTTCCACCAAAGACTGTCTCTTACTATGTTTACCAACATTATGTAGTGCATGGGCTCAATCTTTTGTATAGATCTTGGTCATTAATACTCATTAATATGGTAGTGATGATAAACACAGTAATCTTTCAATATGCATCTAACAGTAATCAAGCAGCTTTGGCTTTGTTTCTATCAGAATAATTATCCTAAATTCATGAGGCCACAGGAGTTAGGAACACAGTGCAGTCCTGCCTTTTGTGGAAGGGCTGCTGGTGGTGTCTGGCTGCACACAGGACACACCTTAAAACACAAGAATGCAACAAACACACAAGTGTTCAGACACAGATCACATCTGGCTATTTAAAACTATTATCTTCTATGCCCTTTGCAGATTATCCTTCATATGAAAGCTTAAAAAATAGAATCTCTGAAATACTGTTTTATGACAATATCACATGGCAAATAAGCAAAGAACATGTATTGCAAAAATAATAGTCCATTATCTTCTCCTGATAAATTCACTAACCTCTTCCATTTTAAAAATAGTAAATTACCAGCAAAGAAATCCTTCTTCATTCCAAATAAAGGATTTGATGGAACCATGGTGCAGAGCAGAAGTTAAAACAGTAGTTCAGAACTGCAGTCTGATCCTAAAGCCCTTTGGTGTTTGAATAAACTCTGCTGATACTGCTTGGCTAATTTTAAAAACTGCTATAGTTAATTTTTTAATAGATGAGCTCCCAAACTGACATATTTCAAACATAAAATCTTAATATACTTTTCTAGTAAAGTGTGTGCCATTGTTCATGGGCAAAGAGAAGGAAGCCATGAGCTAATTTTTAAACCCCGGGGAATATCAACAGCCAGACAGCTGCTAAGGCTTTTTGCTTGATCCCTTTGCAAATTCTCTTCAACTATTCATGGCCAAAATGTGTCATGTGCCAATCTAAAATCATGTTGGAGAAACTGGTGGAAAGGGTCTCCTTTTTCATCATAGTCCCAGCAGGCTTATGCCAGAAGCCTGTGAGGGATAACCATTGCTATTTATAGATAATCCCCCTTTGAAAGGTCACCCTTCATTGTGTATGCTCATTTTGCCCCATAGCTGTCCAAAAGTCATTCTTGTGCAGCTCATCCCTAATGAGTATTTTCTTAAGCAGATAAAAATGAAATAAATCATGCAATAAAGCAGAAGACAGTGTTTGTTTTACAGCTGTCAGCCCAAGCAATGCATGCACTCACATTATCTCCTGTGCTTTTAATTACAGCATAGGCAGGATACTTTGAGTTTTTTTAACAACTTCACTATCTTAATCCAGGAGCAGGCACTTACTCTAACAGGTTGTACATTCTTGATAATAGGACTTTTGGGCACTGAATCACTTCCTTTATCATGAACTACTCATGTGGAATCACAGAGTCACTTAAAAGCCCAACAGACTGCAGCTTGCAGCAAGTCAGGGAGAAGAATGGCATCTGCTTTGCAATTCTCAGCTCTGCTGATTCTGAGAAATAGAACAAAATAGCTCCCATATTATGAAACTAAGCTTTCATTCTTTCTATGTATTTAAGTGGTCATCCTGAGCTAAAAGCTGACTGTCTTTCCTGCTTTCTGCTGAGATGCATGTTGGAGGAAGCAAGTAAAGAGATGACAGCACTGAGCACTAAAATAAGAGAAGCATTAAAAAGCAGAAAGAAAAGTGTATTTTTATCCAAAGCAGTGCACAGCAATACACCAACACAGTGATATTTTCTTTATTTCAACACTATCAAAGTTCAATTAATGGAAACGAGAAGACTGTCACTGTGGCAAGAGATTGATGCAGGGAAGAAGAAATATGGGTAGGGAGGTGAGATAAAAGAGGGTGAGGTTTGTGGAAGAAGAGGTCAATGTCACCCAAAAAGAAATGGGCAGGGGATTTCAGAAGATATGACTTAAAAGCACAGAGATAACGCAAATGCTTCATTCAAAAAAACCTCTCTTGTGCTGCTATCCTTCTTAAAAGAGAGGTAAAGGTAATGAGTGAAGCCTTCTCATCACACTTCTGTGAGTGGGCAGGCAGGGATGTGGGTCGGCTTTCCTCAGGATTGACAGCGCTGCCTTTTGCTGAGCTTTATCATCATGTCAAGCAAAATGGAACACGATACTGCCAGGAAAGCAAAACAGCTTCAGGTTATGAAGAGTTCTGCCAGAAGTCACTCTTAGTGCTGTTATTGTGTCTTTTCTCTGGATTAAATTTTGAGTCTGGATGACAGGATTTGCCCCATGGAAAAAAAATGGCTAGACTCTGAGGTGGACAAGGGAATTGGTGATCTCACCACAGTGAAGTTTATTCTCTAATATATATTTCAGCAACCTTGTTCTTGCCATTCATTAAATAAGGTCTAGCTTAGAGGCAGTCTTTACATGTTTGAACTGTTTAAACAATTAAATCATTAGTCAAAGCAACAGTTACATTAATAATCAGAAAGCACTAATGTTCTTCCTCAAAAGAAATTTAAAGGATTGAAGAGACCATATTTGAACAGGAAAAATAGGACTACAGTTTTTGGACTATCCATGTAAATGACACCTCTGCAGGGGAAAAAAATAATAAAGAGAACAAACCAGCCTGTAAATATCTGATTACTGGATGACGATTTATGTCAGCTTCCACTAGGCAGGTAATTCCAAAATTTCTTTATGGACCTCCTCCATTGTATTTCAATAGGCATATGAGTTTAATTCAGCCATATTTATCATTTAAAGTGCTACTCTGGGTACTGTGTGGTTGGAATTTTAAGTTTAGATAGGGCTCACCTCACCTAACTGCCAGCTTGCAAAATTGAAGCCTCTAGCCTGAGACAGTCATCATCTATGTTATTTGAATAGACAGTGTAGAGAACATTGTTCCTCTAGAGGGTTCATCCCATCTCTATTGTACACAATTTTTGATTAAAGATTGAGAGCAGCCCCGAAGAAAAAAGCTTGGGGATGCTGGTTGATGAAAAGCACAACACAAGCCAGTAATGTGCACTGGCAGCCCAGAAAACCAACCATGAATTGGGCTGCATCCAAAGTGGTGTGGAGAGCAGGCCAAAGGAGATTATTATGCCTCTCTACTCTGCTCTAGTGGGAGCCCGCCTAGATTGCTGCATCCAACTCTGGATCCTCCACACAGGAAGGACATGGACTAAGTTGGACCAAGTCCAAAGGAGGACAACAAAGATAAGCAAAGGGCTGGAGCCCCTCTCTTATGAAGGCAGGCTGAGGGAGTTGGATTTGTTCAGTATGGAGAGATCAGTACTCCAAGGGTCAGAGCTTATATCCCCTTCCATTACAAAGCCTACAAGAGGTCTGGAGAAGAACTTTGTACAGTGCCATGTAGTCACAGGACAAAGTGAAACATCTTTAAACTGAAAGACTGTAGATTTACATTAGATATAAGAAAGAAGTCATATACTGTGAGGGTGGTGCTAACCTGAGAAAAAATTGAGAAGTTACAGATGTCCCATCTGTAGGAACATTCAAAGCCAGGTTGGATGGGGCTCTGAGAAATCTGATCTAGCGAAAGATGTCCCTGCCCATGGCAGAGGGGCTGGAACTAGATGGCCTTTAAAGGTCTCTTCCAACACAAACCATTCTATGATTCAATGAATCATCCTTTGAGAACACTTGTAACTCTTAGTTAACTACAGAGGGAACATACAGGGTCCTTTGAGAAAGCAATTCTCTCTCAGAAGGCTGAAGTATCATCTTCTGTAGTCACTATTAAACTAATACATTCACATTAAGGTTTCTACCATTTTGTATCTGAGTGGGGAAAAGGATACTGTTATGCCCAGAGTCTCCCTTCGCTGAACTAACAAGTAGGGATGAGAAAAGAGGTGATGAATTCTCCCACCTGCACACTGCCTGTAAGAGTCAGAGGTCAGCAGGAAAGAAATGTTTTCTGCTGTACTTGTGCCTTATCCTACCTTCCTACAGATGAGAGGAAGGAGAGAACAGACTCTGAATAAGACATCAGTCTAGTTTTATTTCTGTCTGAATTAGTCCTGATTCTAGTTAACTTGTTATTGAGAAAAACATTCTTTATTGTTAAGCAAAGAGCATAAAATGTGACAAAATATGACCCAAGAGCCTGTGCAACTAACATCAAGACCTTGTCTTTCCACTTGCCAATACAAAGCTTGTGGAAGGTTTTGAAAGACAATTTAAATAGACAAAGAAAGGCATTAAGTGGCACCCAAACAAGTCAATGTAGACATAGTGAGGCTTCTCTCATTAAGATCACTGTCTGCAGTTCTAGAAGGTTTTTATTCAAAGTGGGTGCTAGTAACGGCTTCAGGAATTATGTCTTCATCTTGCATTTCCCTATCAAGAGATCCCTGCAGACAAAGAAAACCCAACTAGACCCCCAGGATAGGTTTGTGAAGCTACCTAGAAACCTACTCTACATGGTTTTACCTGTGTTTAATAGGTCAGTAGATGCTTTCTTCCATTGGAGTAGTGGAATGATTGTATGCATTTGTCTCATACTCCAGGCAGTTCTTAGTATACACTATCATCTTCCAGTCAATCTTTAATATCAGTGGGGTAGGAGACACTTTTTTTTAATATTTCTTCAAAATCGTTAGCAGCCACATCACTTAGAATGAGGATGAATGATAGTAAGGCTTTTGTTTGTCTTCATCTGATGGAAGAAAACTGCCTCAGAGACCTGTAAATGATAGTTGACTTTGAGTGGTTAAAGTGCCCAACAGGGAGCCCTTCTCATAAAGAATACAGGTTTGGGTTCCTGGTGGGGTACAGCAAAGTTTGCTCTTATTCCAAAGTGAAGCACATTTTCTCCCTTACCCTAAGACATGGAGAGGAGTATGTA